>NW_028259142.1:315416-628333 GCF_977971745.1 Zootermopsis nevadensis | reverse complement strand
TGGACATATAAATTCTTCATTCTGATGCCACTAAAACTATCGACCGCAAGTACCTCCTGCAGCAGATACCACTGTACGGTGAATGCTTTAAAAAACAGAATCAAAATAATAACAAATAAAATTATTGCATATATTTTATAGTTAATTAATATATTGACTCAACATTAGCATCTACATGGCCAGGGATATGATGTATGGCAATTTCAGTGACAAAGGAGTACCACTCCGCTACTGTGACAGATAAAACATCACGCACAATCTCAATAACAAATATTCTACCCTATTCAGTGGTGACTGGAAGAATCACACAAATAGTTCTGCATGTTTGTATATATAAAAGAAAGAAGTGGTCATGCAACTTATGGTAATGTACTGACATTGATTGTTAATAATTTCTGGATTAAATACTTGTTGACTGCAACACATGTAAATTAATAAAATCCTTGGGCTATCACCCGTGACACGTGGTTAAAACTCGAGCGTGCAATTCGCCGCTGAAGTTTCAGATCATACAACATAGGTGAAGCTCAAGAACATTACAACAGTAGAAACTGCAGGTGTTCACGAGCCTCATAATACGATAATATTTTACTGAAATAAACTGCTGCGATTCTGCTTGTTCTGTTACTCTAAAGTGTAGTATGCCTGCTTCTCCATGTTGTCAGCAGAGAGAATTTATACCAAATAAAGAGACATTTAGTTGTCTTGGGGAGGGTCCATAGCGCATATAACAGCTTTCATGACACTAGCAGCAGCCAGTGCTGCATAAGGTTGCCATTCTGAGCGACGAGATCCATCGCCACGATAATCTGCCACGCCACGAAGACATAAGAAACTGTCACGACAATTCCCCAGTACTGAATCAAGGACAGCATCCAGTTCCGAGTCGAAAACAAGAGCACCGCACTTCGAGGAGAACATCTGTCGCAGTCTGTCGTCTCGTGACACCGCCCGTCCTGATGCTATGGGGGACAGGTGAAGAACTGGGCAACCAAACTCCCTGTTACATTAACAAAAATAGGACATGACTTCAAAAACGACAAATACAGCTTGCAAAATGCATAACAGATTAGGAAATATATGCACAGTGTAAGAACATGCCACAATCGCCACAATCTGATCTTGAGAATGTTGTCTGAGATGATAGAACCATGTGGAGTCTTGCATGACATTCGTACAAGTATGGTGTCTGACTGGTGATAGCTTCATCATAAGCAAGTCGCCAATGTGGCTGGCACAGCTGACTGGGAATTAGCCACACTAAGATTGCTTGGCTGGTGAAAAATGTTGCAGTTGCCTGAAAGATGTCTTAAAATCTCAGCAATTATAAAGAATGTCACGCGGAAATAGCTGCAAAAAAATTTTCAAGTAATGGTTCACACATTCCAAAAAATGATAAATACTTTCTTCAAAGTATGCAAAAAATAATAAAAAAAAATGTAAAAGTACTGAGCATCATCATATTTAATACTTAAAAAAAAATTCTTCTGCCACAGTAATTACCAATAGTATTATTAACCTTCATTGGTTGTACATGTCTTATGTGCAGTCCAGGTGCCTGCATCTTGCAGTGGCATACCCTTAAACTCCAGAGTTCGGTCTGACTGATCACCTACTCCTGAAGGTTAGCACCTAACTTCTACTGTTGCTGAAATTAAGAACACTGCAAAAACTTAAATCTACCATTGGACATGCTGAGTCTAGCAGTAAAGCTTCTGTTGAGTTGTTACCAACATTAATTTTGAAGGATCAGTCTTAACATACACACCTGCACGTTGTTGGAACATCACTGCCCGGGAGGGGCGAAGGATGAGTGACTTCTATTACATCCTGTTGTCCGATCGCCATGTAAAGCTTGTCAGAATCAAGTGAAGGCTGCGAGAAGTCTGTCTCGCTAGTGTCTGCTTGTGATGTTTCCATTGCCTCAGCCAGATAGATCTTCCAGGGGATACTGCCCCCTTCTCTTTCTGACTCTGCCTTCAATTTTGAAACAATTGTTTGTAGGCCAAGGTTCCGTGGACAATATTCCTTTGTTTCAAATTCGTAAGTTCCATCTAAATTTGATATGGCATTCTCACAGTAGATATAGATGGAACTGAAAAACAAATATGCACAGAATCCTGAACAGAACTGTACAATGTTATGTTTACATGTTTATTGACGGAGGAGAGAGAAAGCTGGACACAATGACATGAGAGAATGTGACTATGTCATTCAATGTAGGGACCCCTGCTTGAGGCACTTGAGCCCTGAGACAAAGACCTCAAGTCAGAGACCAGTTGGACTTTCTTGACAGTCTCTTCATTCCTTGCCTTTGATACCAAAAATGTTGTTAATGAGGAAAATGAAGGACTCCCACAGTGGTTTGGAATCCATGTTGCTATGAAAATCCTGTCTTCCAATAACTACACTCATTACAAGATCCTCATTGGGAGTGAATGAAATGCTGGCCTATGGCTACTCAGAAGTGGACTTCTCCACTCTTTCCAGGTACGCGAAAGACAGAAAGGTCAAAACACTATTAATGAAGGCTTTGTGAAGAAACGTCATTCGTTACAGGGTTTACTGGAGGATGAGAATTTTACCTATTAGGGCTATTAGGGTATGAGGCCACTACGTCACCGAGACGAACGTGCTTGCTGTAGTCTGTGTAATGGGGAACCCCGCCCCCAACTCCAACCAGGAACACATAATCCACCTTCTGGAATGTTCCTGAAACAATAACATAACATTAGGATTAATTTCTGTACTTCCTGTATTCTTAATGCAGATGCCTAACAAATGTCAACCTAAGTAGGATCTGAGGTCTTCATGGCCACCTTCTGGACTGCTGTGCCATGTGCTATGATAGAAGTTTACCAACATTTCAGAGGTCATACTGCCTCCGTCATCAGGGCGATGAATAAGCCAATAGTGTGTGTGGTGCTAGGTTTATAGGTGCATAGGTACACCATTCACATTCCGGCACCTATAAACCTAGTCCCACACACCCTATTGGCTTATTCATCGCCCTGATGAAGGAGGCAGTATGACTTCTGAAACGTTGGTTAACATAGACCAGTCTACACAGCGCAACAACCCAGAAGACGGAAATCTTCATACTCACCGCTGTGAAAACCTCAAATCTTACAAGAACTGAAGTATTGAACAGACATGTACCTGCTTTGTATTTTGGAGGTCCTGGGTTCAAATCTTGCCCTCCAGCAGGTTACTCTGATTAAATATTTAATTATTTTACTCAGTCCCTCTAGGAAAATTCCAGGACAGTATCTTGCATTAGGCCACGACCACTTCCTTCTATATGCTTTAAAATTCACATCCCATAAACCATACACATGATACCTTTAAGGATGTACTAATCAAAAGTTGTCATGCATGAATTACCAAGAAGCCTTGTGGTGGTGTTGCCTGCAGCTGTCATGGCCTCCCTCGTGTGGCCCACACTTGGCAGTTTGGTGCACACAATGCGGTGAGCTCCGATGTTACCCAGTGTGTAAACATTTGATTCACCTTTAAAGAATGACGCCAATCACATCCATTATATACAAATTCATAGTAGGATGAGTTTAGCATTATGCCACATATGACGTTACAGAACAGGTCACTATCATCCAAACACAGAGAAATACAGCATTTAAATTACTTGAGTTGCCACGTGTAAGACATGCTGTAGTCGAATGTTGCAATGTTCAGTGATAGTAATAGTTATCTCATGCATAATAGTTTCTCTATGGACACTGAAAGTAAGATCTCGTTCGCATGACTGAAAATAAACGAGGCCTAATACAGCCCAACTAAATTTTGTCAGGGCAACAGGATTTTTGTTACAGTTTCCCTGGAATATAAAATGGAGTGGCACGAGTTTAAAAGAAATGTAAAATTCAAGGTTAGAAATATAAAATAACATATGAGTATCCAACAGATGACAAAAGCAGCCAACAATTAAGGTCAGTATCGTACCAGCACCTGTACAACAGACTACACATACACTGAACCACCAGACCCAACAGACAGCCTGCAAAGCAAACTTCTCGGACTACACGCACTGTCTGCCCACACTTAATGTATCCCTGAATACAACAAATACCCCAGACTTATAGCAGAAACAGGACAAGTTCACAATTTGGTTCTATGTTCTAAGCAACATTTCAAGCAAGTTTCAATTTGGGTGAGATTCAAATTTCCCAACAAGGTATTATTTATCATAAATTTCACCTTAAAATCTTAAAACACATAATATATGGAAAATCATATTTATTTCTCTATTCGTTGTATAATGCAACTTCCCACATAGCAAACATCCTCCTACCATTCAGAAATATTGCATTAATGTGACAGACATACAATGGAGACTTATGATGATGAAATATGAATTAAAGCTGTCAATAGCAACTACCCCACCAGGACAGGTGCTTAGTTTGATGGTCCAGTTACTGACAGTAGAACACATCTACTTTTCCTCATAGTCTTTCCAGGCCTGACATTCCATTCTACTTATGCTCTTATGCTAACATTTTCCCCACATGTTGACCTGCAAAGCCGAAAGCAGTGCTGTAGTGCTGGAATACGCTGGCCTCTGGACTGGAGCACGACCCACAAACCGTGCACTTGCTTCATCAAGAGTGTCTGACAATTTCAGGAAATGTTTATCAACTTCCTCCCAAAACCAATTTCGAATAATATTTATTGTGGAACAAAACAAATACTAAAAAAACTCAGAAAGTGACTCTAAACTGCTAAAATAAAATTAAAATTATTACAGTACCAACAATAGAAAGACCAAATCAAATGGGTCGCTTGTCACCACGGCATGGCCCATCATCTTATTGCGAATGAAGACAACAAACAGCATCCACATACATACAGGATAGCTTCAAATATATTGCATAAGCAGTTGCAGACAGTTGACAAGGGGTGGTCCTCCAGTTTGGGGGTTAGGTGGGGGGGCTAACAACTCCCCACTAGAAAAAAACACTGTGTGGTGAACCTTCAATTTGAAGATGGAGGCATCACAACTAGGAAGATCACCATTACACCACTTAGAAAATCCAAAAATCTAAGACTGGGTTAATGTGTTTATTATGGTTTTAAGTTAGCATGTACAATGTAGACTGATTACACAGATTATAAAATCCCTGTGAGACAAACTTATTGCACCGTATTTCTTTCAAATGCTTCAATCCACACTGTCAGACGCTCTGTATGGCAAATTCTATAAACTAGTCTGAGTGAAGCAATGTGCAGTACCAGAACCAAAACATCACAAACGATAACAAAAGAACAAAAGCAGAAGCATCGTCATCACATCTTAGATGCGGCAGCATCTTACCAAATCTGACACGACGCCTGTGCCGAGGGCTGCACGGCTGCTGATCGGGTGACATACCTGAGTTAAAAAAATATTCTGACAAATACACTCATAACTCAGCACCAGAACTGCAAACCATGCTCGACAAGTACACCTGTATTTAGAAGAGGAATATACTTAAATGTTAGCCCTCTAATGTAGAGTTTTCCAAAGCTACTCCTTGTTCAGAGAACCAGCTAGAAAGATCAGAACATACAAAAATAACCTAACCTAAAACTGCATATTTATTTCTCACATGTCCCCTTAAGTCTTGCCTTTTATGTTCTCAGATAATTAAGACAGAATAAGAAATAACTTCTGATCAACTATCGTTCGGTCTATTGTAAACACTTCTGTAGAGAATGTGAGTTCTATGGAATGCTGCGCCATGCAGTCTGGTAGAAGTTTACTGATGTTTCAGAGGTGCTTGCTGCCCTGATGAAGGAAGTAGTAAGCACCCCTGAAACATCAATGAACTTATACCAGACTTCATGGCGCAACATTCCATTCGTTTTCATAATCACTGACATGAGAACCTGAAATCTCAGAATGCTGTAGTGCCTTATCAGACTGAAATAACTCATTTTCCAACACCACCTTAATGTACGTAGATCGATCATGGTTGTGTTTCAGTACAAGTTTATCAGCATCACACTACACCAGAAAAAGTTTCATCATGAAGAAGATAAAACTTTTCCTGATACAGTTCAATGCGACAATGATGACATTAAGCTAAAGCAATTCTGTAAAAGGAACTAAATATTTTCAGTGTCGATGGAAAATAAATACAGCTTAATCATGATCAGCTGATCTGTGTGCTGGACAGTGTTATGGGAGTTGCATTCAGCAAGTCGGGGCGCAGCTCTGCTTTTCATATTATAATGATACTTGAGCCAGCTAATAGTTTCATTAAATACTACACTACAGAGACAACTGTTCTATAATCTAAATAAGAAAAATGTAAAATTGAAAGCTTACCCACAGTTGTGTAACGGACAAATGTCTCCTTATTCTCGAGCATGGAATCAACTGCTAACTTCTCACAGTACTGTGCTGTGATGACAGCAATGGTCGGCTGTTTTGACTTCGCCATTTTTGGCATCTGCCGCACCACCTGGCGCGAAAGCACAAAATACGAGTGGCACTTTGACTAACTCAACAAATCAAAGGTACATTTCACATATAGTGTCTTCACAATACTGTAATTTTGAAAGCACTAACACCTCACTGTTTGCGAGCAAACTAATCATTTACGGGACACACAAATGTGTTTACAAAATGTTGGTTGGAAAATACATAGCCAGAGACCCACCTGGGAGACCTAGATGTACATCAGAGGAAAATACTGAAATAGTTTTTAAAGAAACAGATCATGAAGATGTAAATTGGACTGAACTGTATGAACAGCGGGTCCGAAGACAGGTTTCTGTGATGAGTGGCTAACCTTTGAGATCCATAACAGCATAAAATGTCTTGACCACATGAGTATCTGTGATGTTTTGTAGTAAGATCCTTTACCATGGAGTTCTACTCTGTATTATGTTTCAGACTTCCTTTAGCTGTAAGCTTTGTGGCTTCATGCCATAGTACGAAGCCCTGACACAAAAACGAATAAGAGTAAAAACTTACACATCCATTTTTATTTGTCTACGGACGACTTATTAAAATGAAAATTCTAAAGTTACGTTCTGGCAAGAAAATACAGTTCATTTATTAAACCCAATAGTCAAAGGGAAATCTCTAATTTTCCACCGTGCCACTAAGCATCATAAAATGTACCTGAATGTGAGAGTCAGCCTTTCCTGCACGGGTAAAAGCCCCATGCTCCAGAGCCTGAACCAACCCTTTTTCTTGAAGAGTAGTCAGTGTTTCGCTGACAGCATCTGCAGCCCAGCCATGCTGTGTTGCCAGTTCCTCAACAGTAACAGGGTTTGGGTATGCCGATTCAATTAACTCCAGCAACTTAGCTTCAGTCAGCTCCACTACCATGCCCAAAGCAGCCTCATTTGCCGATACTGTCAGGAAGGACAACAAATATCACAGCACAGAACCTCATTGCATAACATTACTTCTTAAGCCTATACATGTACTGTACTACAAGGCCAAGAAGACATCAAATTTACAATTTTTAAAATGGTTAATGTCTCGATTGTTTAATAACTGGTAAACACCTACTCCGTGCCCACCTCTGATCAAGTGTTGATGACAGACACGATATCTGAGGCATTCATAATACACAATGAGTACGGTTAAAATTAAAGTAAGAATAAAACATACATTACACAAACATAACTACAAATGGAAATCTGTGTGCGGCTTCCACAAGTGCACAAACATTTGAACATGTACAAAGAAATTAACCCACAAATACATTAGGCATTTACAATCACTTAAAGAGTTGAAAAAAGGTTAATTTCAGAGACAAAATCAGCATATGACCCCATGGAAATAAACATTTGGAATATGAATAACACAAAGTTCCAAAGATAGTTAATTACAAATAAGAATATTTATGAAGTTAGAAGATGAATCCAAGACAAAAAGGAAACAATCAAATTCTCAGACAAGAAAAATGAAAGTAATTTACACACAAACGTATTTAAAAAATATCTCTCAATTTTACAATGTTTTCTTTCATGCAATAAAACATATGTTCTTAGTAAATACAAAATGGCCTTACATTCTGTTCTGAACAAAAGAAAACTAAATGAATATTACCAGTTAAACAATATTCAAGACAAAAGAGACTCGTAATACTAAGCTACGGGGAGCGGACAGCGACTACAACAGCTGCACGTGCAATACGCAGCCAGATTGCACTTGCTTTCATTGAAATCATGTGTTAACTGTGCAATAACTGATCGCATCATTTAGAAAACATTTATGTTCATAATGATTAACCTTTTAAAGACAAAGTCCTTTACGGAAATTTTAAGGGCAAAAATTTTCTTTCACTAAATCTTCAGGATCACGCACAAACAACAAACCCAAGTTAGGTGTTATTTTTATGGCAGGAAAAATCAATCCCTTGTATGAACAGAAGAAAACAATGTGAATATTGTCAAGATGAGCATCAAAGCACGTATGCAAACACAGATGGGAATTTCTGCTAATATAACAAACAATAATCCTTAAAAAATTAAGAAAGCCCTTGGCACTGGATGGAACGCGAGTAGTAGTATATTACGCAGTGTATGAGAAGCAGCACCTTTTATCATACCTGCGATTCTCAGCGTTTCCTCTAGAATGCTAACTTCACACTGCTCTACAGCCCTTCAAGCACACAACTGGCTTATAGTACAGACACACATTTTGCAGCGATCAGCACATGCACTATGATGTGTGAAGTGTAAGACTGTGGTGAATACGTCCAGTCTACGATTGACAAATTACTTTTGGTAACCTACTGGTTAAGAATATTGATTTAAATATTATCAGTTTTACACACATACATCTCATTAGCATGGCTATTTTAAGGAAGTATTTTATTTATTTAGTGTTCTGTCTGACGACAGGTCCATATGAACAGGATCCTTCCATCCTTTTCTCGGACTGGGACCTGTTCATATACGTTCTTGGCAGATGATCCAGAAGTGGTTTGCCATTGCCTTCTTCTGTGTGTGAATGGAGTAATTGTTGGGATGCCACGGAGGAAAACTCCGTGTTGCCTAGACCACGGCCTTGCCCAACACAAGTTATAAATTCGGGCACCGCCGGGAATCGAACCCGAGACCCCAGGATTACAAGGCCAGCGTTCTAACCGCTAGACCACCGTGTCTTTTAAGGAAGTATATGTTGTTAATTTCTGGTGATTATGAGAAAATGTATAAGTTACTGAAAGTTCTTAATTTGAAGTTTACTTCTGGTGGTAGAGACGGGAGTAGTAGGGTTACTTCTGAACAACTCATATAAATGGACAATTAAACAAATATTTGGAAAAAGTATATTAAAAAAAATGCAAACAAAAAAATAAAAGTCAGGAAACAATTAACACACACAAGTTAGATGTAAAGATCAAACAAAACGTGAAATCCAAATATTTCATGCACCACCAGCTATGCATGGCACTAGTGCATCATGAAATTATTTCTGTGATAAATAAAATAAACTTGATTTTATAGGCAGCAATCAGAAACATTGTTAGCATTTCTAACTGGCAACAGATCCACTGTTCAGGTTTACTACATAAAGAAAAGTCATCCCAATGTTTAATCACCATAAACATGTAAGGCAAACAGGGGTATGACGGTGAAACTTCACCCATTCTCATACTTTGGCATGAATAGTGGTCAAGATCATGCTTCAGCTATTTTCATCTCCCAAGGAATCACTGGCTTCTTTGATTCTGAACCTAACCCTCAACACAGTAAACCAATGCTCTACCCTTTCATCAGTACCTCAAGCTATTGAATACACTGGATTAAAAATTATTATTTGTATTAAAATAATGATTCTGTATTACAAAATTTGGATCTGCACATCTTCCCACACAAAGACATGCTTCTTGGGAAAGGTAAGATTAAATTTTACCCTCGTACATTTTAAGCACTACGCAATGCACACATATGGGGGTGGGGAACTTCTTCAGAAAACCTTTATAAGTCCTTAACACCCACACCTGTGTGTACAAGATATTAATAAATCACAGCTACCAAACTGAAAAACATGTGCCAACTGCAGTTTTGTTGTCGTAACACCGTACGGTCTCAAAGGTGGCTACTAATGTGTTTGAGGACTGTACCACCCCCATTTTCAGGTAGCTAAAGACTGCATAGTATTACAACACAGAAGACACCAAATGACATCTGCACCATAATGAGAACATCAAGTCTCTGATGAATATGCATTTTCCTCAGTCCCTTCATAACATACAGGATAATGCTTTCAAATATATTACAACAACTTCTTTCACAATCGTTAACAATTCATAGCACAGAAATATCCTTATTTAATCAAGTATCTCAATAAACCTTCAAAATAAAAATGTGGGTCAGGAACCAAGAAGCCAGATCCAGTCTTTGTAGCAAATTTTTTACGCCTACTGGAATATATTTTATTTTTCACCTGAAAATCCCTTCTTACAAATTTTATAGCTATTTCATGAGTCATTATACAGCATTAATACAGTAACTTGTTAACAGCCATAAACAACTATAGTCATGGAACTATTGCCAACAGAGAAACAATAACAAACTAACTTCAAACCCAGAACATTATTTGGACAATTAAAGTATGCTCAATAGCCAATAAAAGGTCAGCAGTACAAGATCTCTAATCTCAGTGATTAATCGCTAATAAATAAACTATACTTGAAACACGAGGTTAACAGTATGGAAGAAAGCATTTCAGTAGCTGCACTTCCCGACATACGCATTACACGACACACTGTTAGGTACTGCACGCCAGCTGGAAGGAGCAGCAGTAGCAGTTCATAAAGTTTTATGCCAAAGAAAACATTATCTATTACTCCCTGAATGTTTATCAGTCTGTACACATCCACCTCCCACACTTTCTATAAACAGAGTTTGATCAAACCTTCAAGCTGAAAGTTTATGCATCTGGATCACAGTTATAAAATCTATACCGTGATAGTGAAACTAGTTTATGTATTTTTTTAATTTGGAAACAATGAATCATCAGACAAAACCGGGCATGAAAGTAAAATTCCAATAAATAACATTATTTTCATATCGAACTTGAACATTACGTGAATTTCCTCAAGGCTGCGAAACTAGGCACACAGTGTGACACTCAAAATGATTAAATACACCGACACAGACATATAACGTATATTAAATTATGTGAGTTCACCAACACACACTGACGATGGGCTAAATGAACATCTCTTATTGAAGGTGGCCGACTGTAAGTGTTCTGATTCATATAAAAAAGTGTTCAGATATTAAAACAGATGCATATGCCTGAAATAACATTTTATTGGTGAGAAGTTAAAAATGAAAGTTCATATGGGCCTCAAGCAAAGAAACACTAACACAAAAGTCATACATGCATTTCTATCTCTTAAACCAAATTTTGCAAAAATCTGATGACAGAATTAAGAAATACAAGACATGAAAATGGGTGGAAAACAGAGGTGGAAGTTTCTGTATGAGTAAAGAGAACCTAATAAACAACGTGGCCAGACGCATGAAAAGAGAACAAGCGTGTTCCCTTTCCCGTAAATGATGTAACATCAACAGCGCATTTCATAACCCTGACTGTGTGGGTTATAAATCACAATTTGAAAGTTACTGCCAACATAAAAACGGTCTAATTTAAATAGATAAAGCATCTGTACAGAAATTTCACATCTGTTTCCTGGCAAGAACAGGGCAACACTGAGTATTCAATATTTATTTGTTGGTACAAAATGGATTAACAAGAGCTACCGATGCCTAACCATAGTTACCACTGACCATTTCTGTTCAGCTATTGAGCCTCATTTATACGTGTACTACATGTTATCTACGTGGGTTAGGCTTGCAGAGAGACACAGCCTGCCCAAACCTGAATTGCTGTGACAGCGAACCCCTAAGGTTATCAGCACTGCATCCGCCCGTGCTACAGAGGAATGCAAGAAATACAATGAGCTACTTCTTTCTTGAAGATGCAAATAGTAATCTCTTTAACTGTCAAAACATAAGCCATTTCTAAACTCTTAATGTATACACACATATAAAACGCTTCCATAAAAGAATGCCAATATGTAATACTTAAGCATCTTGGATAAGTGTGACTGAAATTTCACAGGACACCTCAAAACACAAGTGATGTTGCTACGACAGCAGGCAGCGTGACACTTAAAACAATCTTCTGTAACAAGGTACCCACTGATATTTCAGAACCTGGTTCCATATGTGAGTAACAAGTAAAGAAATTGTGGGAAAATCTAAATAACAATTAAATACAGCATAAAACATTTTTAAATTCACTATAATTTTTTTTCATGTCAGTTGATTCAAAACCCACAGCTGGATATATTCTGCCTGGTAACAGAAATTCGCAAACCATTTATAACATTCCTGCAGAATCAATGTTTCAACCTCTGCATTCATTAAATGATGACTCAAAGAGACAAGTGGGAGACTATTTTTAGCCTTGAATAGAACTTAGTCACCGCCCAGTGTGACTTTGTGCAACAGTTCCTGTCAAAACATGCTAACAGCGATTGTCAATCATCTCTCAAAGGTGTCTGGTGACTCACCACATTCGGCGCAAAGCTGCATTCATTCTACTGCTGAACCAAAAACGTCATTCCTAAACTGCACTCCCCGAAATCAAGTAGAAATGAATACAATACACTTACACTTTCTAAAGTTAATATGTAATAATGGCCTGACTTCAAAATGCATTTGTAATTTAAGATCTAGATAAAACTTTGAGAAACACATTTTAGCTTTACATTCCTCATTTTTCATAAACAACTTACATACCTTGGGATTAATCCATTCTCTTTTAAGAAAAATGTGGCAGACTTTGTGATCTGAACATGTAAAGAAAACATGTTCAAAATTACTACTTCCACTATATTTACTTCTGAATAAACATGAAACTAAAATACATAAGGAGCAGACTCCTCTATCTTCAATAACACATGCCACTGAACATAATCAGAAATGCATAAAAATATTTAATAAAATTTTTACCTAACAAAACTAGAAGTATTAAAGAAATTAAAGAACTGCGGTGAAACAAATATTATAAAACCCAGACTCATTTATCGAACAGAGACGACAAGGAATCACACGCATGCTATTTTCATCACACAAATATAAGCAATCTTCAGAAATGGGCGTATAACTCAATTACTAAAACACGCGACTCTGATATATCTCTCCACTCGGAAAAACAGTTTCACCCCTAAAAATAAATGAAAGAATATATTAATAGAAAAAATACAGCACTCACAGGGTCTTGTGGGAAGCGGAGCCTGGCTACCCTCCAGTTGTGCCAAGGTGACCTCCACCTTCCGAATGGCTGGGAAGCCGTGCTGCAGTAGCTTCATCACCTTTTTAATGAACCCCACATAATCTGAAGCGAAATTACATTCTGCTCACATGCACAGTAAACAATGACCTGGATAATGTTGATACTTCCTAGAGAAGGAATTTAAAGAGGACAAAGGTGGGGGTGGCCTTTAGAGGCACAATGTCCACACAAAGTTTAATAAAATGCCATCAACTCATTCAGACAGACATATGGGCACGCTACTGTTAGCCTGCCATTTATTTGAAACAAAGAAAGCAGGGTTCAAAAAATCCTAGATAAAGGAGGATGAGCTGGGCACAGAATTGTAACCGGGATGGGAATTCATACAAATGTTTTCTTGGAGCCCCCTAAGGGAACTGATCACTCATAAAAAACCTAGACACAAACAGAAAGGAAATTTTAAAATGGCTCTTAGGAAACAGGATGGAAGGGTGTTGATTACATTCGTGTCACTCAAAACAGGGAATGGTCACTGAACCCTATTGAATATTCATGTTTCAAAAAATGTAAAAAAATGTATTAGTAACTTTGTGACTCTTCTGAAGGACTCCTTTCCACAAAGTTAATTTTCAACACAAACATACTGTCCAAATGCCTGAAAACATATTTTTTCTGAATTAAATGGATCATACAACTGGGAGAACTGACACAAACCGTCTGCTAGTGGAACATTGATCACATACATACATGCAAAATATAAACAAAACAGAACAAATAAAATACACTCACCCCTTGGGAAATCTTGTGGGCTGACTAATTCTCTAAAGAATTCCTGTGCTACCGCAGCGTTCTCTGCATCTGAAGTGGAAGCAGCGAACCAGAACTGGAGGGTGCGACTCTCCTGGGTATGCTTGCCTGTTTGCGCAGACACAAGGAACACGCGGAATTCAAGCGAAAGCTGCGCTGGGCTATTATCTTCATCTGCAAGCACATACCAGATGGAAGTGAAGTACAATTGTAGTTCCATGTAAAACCTTAAATCATTATCTTGAAACTTCATGACAAAATAAATGTCTCTTAAATACTTATCCCCTTACAATTTACCTTCAAACAAATATTCATCACTCTTCATTGTGGCCTTCTGGGTCATGATGCCATATGATCTTCTAAGTGGTTACCACGTTTCAGAGGAGCATATAACAAGAATTTAATTCTAATGGATAAGGAGAAGAGCTTAAAAAGGATATGATACAAAACAGATGTTATTGTTTGTAACATACAGGAAAAAAGTTAAGAGCCTGAGTATAAGACATTAATCAGTACAACATTTCCAAACATCATTAAGCTACATTTGATTTAGTCCATTTCAATTTTACACAGTCAATGGTTACAATTTTGGTTTTGTGACATGCTCACGTATTTTATTTTACATATACATACAAACCTACTTCAACCAGCATTAAAGGATTATTATCTCTTACCTCACTCCATCTACTCTGCAAAAAATGTTTTAATTAGAACTTCTTAAGTACAGTAAATATTTCTAAATATTTCTCTGGTACAATTACTTTGAACTATGTAATATCCTTACAAAACAAGATATCTGTAAATAGTTGTAACAACCAGCTACTTTGGTTTTATAACATGTTGTACACCCTAAACTTGGTCCTATGAATCATGAATTTCTAAGAATTTTACAATATCCTATGTTTCAGCATGGGATAAAGTCCATATCTTAGGACAATTCTTATACAGATGTAAAATGCAAGTTAAATGTATAAATTCACATTGTCATTGTACTGTTTGAACATAACTGACATGCAATCATCACTTAACGACTTTCAAATTCACAATTTTACTCTCATAGCACAACATGATATGTGGATACTGGAGAACAAAGCTGCTGAAATTGAAGAAATCATTGCAATGCTTATCACGTTAATACTTCTGAAGCTACCTGCAACTTAATTTCAGCTTTATGGCTGGATAAACCTGATGATACTGTCACTTCAGAGTGTTAAAATCGGCGTAACACAAATATGTCTTAAATTTATGATTCATACCTTGTGCTACCTGTTTATTGATGACAATACCACGATGATCTCCACCAGCTACATGTACTTTGGCCTCGTCAGTTTCTACCTCATTTGCAACAGTCCTCCTCTCAATTGCAAGTGTTGTTGAACAAGCTGTCTTGCATTTAGGAGTCATAACAATGTGATCTGTATCCATAAAATTGAGAAGCGATGTGCAAGATTAAAAGGAATACTAACATTGAATTGAATTTGAGTAGAATAATTTATTTATGTTATTTTTACGCGACAGAAAATATAACTAACCTCTCTGTGGTTCATTCATCCTTGAGATCATCCGTAGTTTTCTATACGCAAAATTACAAAAAAAAATATTAACGAACAGCTGCTAATCACACAAGAATTAACTTAAAAGAAGCAATTTGTATTCGTTTACACCCGTAAGTTCATTATTGATTAAAAGAAACTGGAACCTGGTCCGGAAGGGATACACCCCACCTACTCGTCATTTCACGGCCTACATAACCAGACCTGACTCAACAAGACAGAACACGTAACAACCATGTATTCGGAGTGGGCTATGCATTCGTACGCTGACCGTATCCTTCCGCCGAAAAATTAAAAATAAACTCAAAATACGTAAGCATATATTTCAGCTTCAAGTCAAGTACGCAACATACAAACAATAAATTGTAATGAGCACGGCAATTACCAAAATGAATCTTTGTGAATTACATACTGTACACGTAAAACTGAAAACCAGTGCATACAAAGAACCATGAGCATAAATAATGTATGAGTATATAGACGTCAGGTCGTATTCACACGTTCCCTTCCTTACGAACGGAAAAGTCTGGCTCATTTACTTCTACCAGTCCTATTATTTAATAGTTCCTACGCAAAACGGGCCCATTTCGGTACGTGGAAAGCTTCAGGTATCTGATTAACTTCATGGACATGCACTGGTCTGAAAGACACCATTTTTTTTACTACAAAATAACGAGTAAATGCATTTCCCCCCCCTGAATATCTTTGATACATAACCTACTTCACTCCAGCAAGTTACCCCAAGTTCTTTTAACGCAAACCATATTCCATGAATCCAATCACAATGACAGAACCTGATTTGCAATTCTAGATAGGTAGAAAAATGCTGTAACTGCCGAGCCACTTACAAACCAGTTACCTATTAAGAAAAACACAATCCAATCACCAAAAACACGTGCCAGAATTACGTAACAGGATTATGGAATGGAAACGAGTTTCAAAATTTCACACCACTTTTTGCAAGTTACATAAATTCATCACTCATCACAAACCTTGGTGCATGGAGAGAGAAAAAAAGTTCTATCAATTCATAAGTTTTATTAAAACAATCTTGAATGTGGGTCTGTGTAGTCCTGCTGTACTCTGACACTGCTCCACCAACTCAGGCAGCTTGAAGAAATGTACACCAAATCAAATCCCTGATGGCATACCAAAGGAAATGTGAAGGAAAAATACATATTTCAGTTCACATAGGGGCTGGAACTTAAATGGAGCACATCTACTTAAATGCAAATAAACCATATCTCCAAAATTACTTTCCAAGTCAAAATGTAATACAAGGTCTCCTTAAAAATAATTATTCTTCTTCCTACCAAAACTTGCAACATCTCTTCTTTCTCATCTGAATGCAACATTAATACCTTAACAAAATACTACTCTGAAGTCATTACACTGGCTGCTGATAAGTTTCATGATCCCTGCACCCATCACTGAAGATTAAAATCATTAAAACCATCAGAAAATTCATATCCCTGCCAGAAATTTTACAACACAATGCAAGTATAAAATTACGTGACATGCCTCTCAAAGTAGAATTATGATTTCAGTTGTTTGGTCAACATTAGCCACTTTCCTTAGATGGCATGGAATGACTTCAAAAACATTCTTGGTCATCTGATCCTACCCCCATCCTCAGTTGAAATAAGATTGTCAACATGTCAATAAAATTACTCTTCATTAGGAGACAGCCATAAAATGAACTTCACTGCGCCTCAATCTCTTATTCATTTATTTAAAATATTTTATGCTAAACAGGTAAACATAGGAAGAAAATCGTATCAAGAATTCAATTTACACTTACAAACTCAATTTTCAAACCTGATATAAATTAGCCTCGGACACTTTAAAGAAACCGGTGCGACCAAATCGTGATTATGTGACAGCACATCATCACAACAGCCCATAATACATGATCAAAGTTCACAAATTTTCAACCTATGTCTCTGTTATACTTAACCTGTGGTATATATTCTTGCTCTTAAATAGGAGAATTCACTATAACCAGACACTGGATTCAAAATAAAGCAGAACACAACACAGCTTTCAATAAAAATTCACTTTTAACAATTGAAGTGACAGACAAAACCTTGTACCAGCATTTTTGATCAGCAGGTGCTGGTTCAAAAGCCACATTCCAACAGTTCATCATAATATAATTTGTTTTTACAAAAGATTCAAGACAATTTGTACTTTTAATGGCCATTTAGATACTAAACACATACTGTTTTGGCAGGATGAACTGCAGGAATCGGAGTTCCTTCCTTAAAAAGAAGAGCCATATTTTAAGACAACTCTCATTTATGCTCTAAGGAAAAAGAAAGAAAGAAATGAAAGAAAAGCCAGCTTTAAAAACCACTGCACATAGAATGACCAATTCCAGGTCACAGCAACTGTCTCATTTCATTCCTGAACCGGTAAGGCATCTTGAACCCAACATGGTACTGGTTTCTAAATAGTATTCTGAATCCAGACCATTCCCTTCCTTGCTTATCATCTAGTTTCATAAAATAATTAAGTTGCTAATGTTAATATTTTTAAATGTGCTAGAATACAAGTGCAAAGAATATATATAGTTACTAATGCTTTGAGATTTTCCTGTACAAAAAAGATGCATCCATCCTTTGTTCAGAGTTAACATGGTCAGAAATGGTTAGGTAGGCCAGGCAGATAGACAAAGACTGGCTGGCCAGCCATCATTCATCCGAAGAACAAGTTGGCATCCAAATCGCAAAGGGGACAAGGAGAGGGGGTGGCACGGCAACTGACCTCGAGCCACACTCCACACATGCCAATTCAAATGCGATGAGAAGATAATGGTCATGTAGCCACAATCCAGGGCACACAAGATTGATCAACCAACAAAACCTAACCAACCACACTTAGCACATTTTCTTTTAGTTGTCGAGGCAGGGCGGGTGCATGATTGGAACGGACCACTCATTGAATTCACCCACTGTAACAAAAAACAAGTCAACATTGCAGGCAGGCCTGTGCGTACTGTGCTCGGTCTGTTCGGTTCAAGAGCATCACAGTCCCGTAACACTTCCTGCTGCCCACCCACTCTAGTTGCCTTCCCCATCGTCATGCTTTCTCTTCTTCCCTCGTGGTGTCGACTCTGCAAGAAATGTTTCCAATAAGGTTTCAGGTTAGGCATTCAAATGGAAGTAACATACTCTTCACACTGTATATGTAACAGGCCATGTTATACTGAATAAATACGTTAAAACAAATTTAATATAAGTTGAGAAAACCATGCAATGGAGAAACAATTCATTTTCCCCACTTTATATATATATATATTACTGGCACTGTTACAATTCTGATTATACCCTAATACACAACAGAATTCATAATACTAATTTTACTGGTACACCACATAATGCAAGCTAAGGAAAAACGTGCACATGTATAGCGAGTACTTGTATTCTGTTTACAGAACCTCGTAATTTCTATGGCAGGTATGTACCTAAATTTTCAAAATGGGAAATCTGAGACTATTGCTCTACTAACACATTCCTTCAAGTTGGAATAAACACATCACTTCTACAAGTTACAACTGCACCATATAATCAAATTCTGTTTTAAAAAATTTAAATTCTGTAAAATACTTGCAACATAACTAAGGAGACCTGCGTAGTCTGAAAGCATTAAGAGAGCTCTCAGCAACTTGAAGCAATTCCATCCACCAAATTAATAGCAAAGTGATCAGAAGATATTTTCCTGCACTGCCAAGAACTGCTAATACTGCACACCTTAAAATGCATTTCTTTACAGCAAATGACATGTGACGTGACCTAGCCTGCATTAAGCACCGGTACAGTGAGACGCTAGAAGCCACCCACCATCTTCTGCATCTTCATCTTCACCATCTTCCTCTTCTTCCACAAGTTCATCTTCATCCTCATCTTCTATAACTTCTCCTTCATAGTCTTCACCCTCACTCTCCTCCTGCAAAGAGAACGGATTAATATCACAATTCTAAAGATGACCGCACTTAGAGACAATTTCATTCCAAAATGTTTGCAGCAAATGGCCTTTTAATAAATTTCCTATTTAAAATTACTCACCTAGAAAGCACATAACAAATGTCGTGGACAAACACAGTACATTGTGGTTAACTGGGCCGTCGGATAATCGGGGCAGCCATTTATTTGGGACGAATCTTAAATAACAAACCTTTTTAACTCTTTATGTGGAAGTTCACACAATTGGGCCAAAGTGATGCAACGAAGGTTTGTGAACAGTTCTTACTAAAACTATTATGTCCATCATCAGTGTAGAAGACAGCATATTACTCCACTTGCGAGACTGCAACGTATCATCACAGTGGCAAGGAACTTACTGTTCTAGTCAAGAATATGGCTATGACTCCTCAACTTGCAAAGAGTACTAAACCTTTGGCATTAGTCAATACCTCAAGATGTTCTTTGTAGACAGCATCCAGACCAACATCTTCATCGTCAAGATCTTCATCATCAAGATGTTCATCATCTTCTTCGTCTTCTTCATCATCGAGAACTTCTTCATCATCGTCTAGAATCAATACATTACAAAATGAATACTTATTGTCTTCACATACATGAACATCAATGCACCAGTGACTTCATCATATCTTTTGACTGTAATTACGTCAATATAATCCATTTCCCCTTCCTTTAACAGTATTTATTTACCAAGTGCACCTGTAACTCTAAAATGTAAAATACATTACAAGGTACGATGTCCAAATACGAAGATTTTGGACTCAAACATCAGACTTACTTTTATTTCGTACACTAAACTAACGTAAATGTACTCAAGTATTATTCTTTATCAACGCCCATGTTCCACAGGTTCTATGCTTTAAGTGGACGTTCTTAAATTTCGTACAATCTCTCTTGCATGCCCCCATCTGAACTTCAATCCTCAGAGTCCATTTAAATGCAAAGCCAGAGATGAGACACGAGCCTAAGCTGGTCCGACTGAGTCTAGTAGAATTATGGCTGGTGGGGGCACTGCTTTACAGCACACAGATCCCAAATGAAGTGCACGAACTATGCAGCGAATACAAAGTCATTCCCGTGCTTCAACAGTACTGCATAAATGAATTCATGGGTATAAAACACGAGGCAATGCTTTAAATTGACCTTATCATATGGGAAACCCCTTCCAGTGATAAATGGTTAAGTATTATGGAAGCGCAACACAAAAAGCACAGCTGAGTCGTAAATCTACAAAACAAAATTGAACTCCGATGTACTTTAAAACACGGCCTGGTAAATTTCCCAAAAAGAAATTCTCCAAGTCGCACAAGCCATTAAAGAAAATGAATGGAAGCTTTATCGTGCCCAAAAATAAAGATTGGGCATTTTATTTGGTACCACATTGTACATAAAATGGCTAATATGAACGTTTCTCTACGCAAGAACCACCGCCTCACCAAATACCTGAAACAATTTTCAAAAAAGTCATTCTTAGCAAAAGGACCATTCCAAGCGTCCCTTCAATCTTTCGCCTCTCTTTCATCAACATCCGCATCTCAAAAACAATCTTACCTTCACTCTCGTTACCATTTATTTCATCATCTTCTACTTCACTGTCCTCAGCTTCTTTGTCTTCCACATCAAACCTGAAACAATGACGATTAAGATATCATCACCAAACAGACATCTTTACTGAAATGTAGTTATAAAGCACATAAACACGGAATTCCTCGAAACTTTTTGAAATCCAAATAGCGATTTGTTACGCGACACCAACGATACATTGGTCTTAAGCCGGTTAGCATTTCACAAACTGAGGTGGAATACTAAATATGGCCTCTATATTAAAATTTCCGCAGGAAGAGGTATGCGAGTCTCTGCTAGTTCTCGGTGGCGGGGAAATCCTCATGGTTCTGCTTCAGGCAAATAGAAGGATTTGCAACAGTTTGCGGCCAACCCAACGCCAGAAACAGGCAAGGTAGGGATTTTGAAACAGAATAGACGGGACAACACGGTACCATTCTCACTCAGTTACACAATCTACGACTTCGGTGACTCAGAGATGATACACTGTATTTTCAACTAATGATACTTTTACCGTAAAACTGACGTGGCTTTTAATATTACCATGGATTTGAAAATGTTATTGCATTAAACATGTTATTATACATTTTTGTGTCTAGAAGAATAATTTTGCAATTTTGTTAAGTTTGGTCGGCAGTAACAGCGGCCAGTGTTTCCTGAAGACCCCAGCCCTTCTCTTGACTGCGGCATTTTCCAAGACTATAAATAACAGCAGGGATTTTTTACCACTACAGCCTTCCATAAGCATTCTTACCTTTCTCGCTCATTTAAAGATAAATAGGTTTCAAATTCCATAAACTGTGCCACTTAAAGAAGAAAAGATTTTAAGAGGCTGATAATCAAGAAATGCAGACACATTTTGTGCTATATAGAAAGTAGTTCTCACCCATCCAAATATTTCAGGCTTGGAATAAGGTGGAAGACCTTTTCTCGATAATTGTCAATTCCTGTTGCTTCGTTGTTGAAGAGGTCCAAATTCTTTAAATTCTCGAACTCCTTCTGCAAAAAAAATAACAACAAATAGAACTGCTAAGCTCGTATGCAACCTGCAAATTTTGCGTTGCACATTAAGAGCATTTTCCAACTCTCCAAAATGTGCATTAATGTTTTCCAGTTATATAAGACAGTAAATATTGTGGGGAGGGGGGGGGGGTGTTTAAACTATTCTGTAACCGTAATTTTTTCTATGACTTCAAACTGTACCAAGGAAAGAACATTTTCTATAACGCAGCCTGTGCAAAGACACCGTAGATACATATGGCGCCTCAGTAGTTTTAATTTTGACAGCTCCGATCTTCGTAATTACTCTCGTTTTCACATATTTTGCAATGAATACGGAAAACAGTACAAACTAATGGCCGAACTACTTTAGTAGCATAAATATTCTAAGAAAGGCCAGTAATTTACAGTCCATGTCAAAAAAGAAAATTTGTAGGAGCAATTAAAATTACATTTTATGTACAACAGAGTGACAATAAAAGAACACAAAGCAAGGACTTACCAAGGGTTCTAGTGTATCTAGATCCTTTATTTTATTTCCACTTAAATTCAGGTGTGTCAACTTAGGGCTTGTGCGGAGGAGGTTCAAGCCCCCCGAAATACGGTTGTCACTTAACTCCAGCTGTGAAAATTAAGAAAATATTCCAAGATTAAACAACAGCAAAGACTTTCAATGACAGTCATTTGTATATGCAATCTGAAACCCAATTTCACAATCCGATACACAGAATGTGAGAACAGATTAAAAGTATTTGGTAAATATCCCAGATGCTTCTTCAATAATACTCAATATAGTTCATCGTTACGTTATATTATGACCAGTTGGAAGCAGAACGACTTCGTGTTTTTATGTTGTTGTAATAGCCAATTCTGAGTAAAAACTCTAGTACACGGGGTGGCTTAACCTTATCCTTTTAAATAAGATCACTGATAAATTACCAACAGAAGTATGACAGAGTGGAAGAAATATTTCGAGAACTTCAGTCCAGCACAGTCCTTACAATTAAATCTTTATACTCAAAGAACGATGGCCACGGTGGTCTAGCGGTTAGAACGTTGGCCTTGTAATCCTGGGGTCTCGGGTTCGATTCCCGGCGGTGCCCGGATTTATAACTTGTGTTGGGCAAGGCCGTGGTCTAGGCAACACAGAGTTTTCCTCCGTGGCATCCCAACAATTACTCCATTCACACACAGAAGAAGGCAATGGCAAACCACTTCTGGATCATCTGCCAAGAACGTATATGAACAGGTCCCAGTCCGAGAAAAGGATGGAAGGATCCTGTTCATATGGACCTGTCGTCAGACAGGACACTAAAATTTAAAACTCAAAGAACGCTTGTGCGTTCAAATTTACCAGAACTGTTCAGAACTCTCGTTTGTGAATGTAGAAGATGGAGAACTGTGAGGAAAGTGTGTGACGCTCAAGTTCCTAAGACAATAAGACTGGTAAGTACAATTCCTAATTTGCTTTTCATTAACTAAAAAAAAAAACATAATTCCTTTTAGAGCAGCTGACATGTTAGGAAAAACCAGATCATAATGTCGTAAATGCAATATGAAGTCGAAATATTCCTTTCCGCTATCAATAATCAGTTATGATAACATTTCTACTTCAATATGCTTTCTCAAGTAAGTCTTAGGCAAACTGAAACAAAACAAGGTTAAAGTTTTTAATTTCAATCAGTACTTGACCACGTATAAACATAATTACTTCTGTTGTAAGTAAAGTAAAGCAGTCCCGTTAGGTCGCTTCAGGAGAGAGAAGGTATAGCTCATACTCATTCTTGACCTCGGCACTAGATGGGAGCGAGTGGTCAGCATCACGCCGTGACTGCGCTTTACCCTCGGGAAAAGACCCCGGTACCCACTGGATAGGAGTCTGGATGCAGAGGCTAGAGGAAATATCCTCTGCCCCGTCGGAGATCAAACCCCAGTCGTCCAACCCGTAGCAAGTCACTATATTGACTGAGCTATCGTGGTTCTTACTTCAGTTAATCAATCCCAATTTTTAAAAAATGCTTCCAAGTTACATACCTCCAGAAAATTGTGCACAAATCAATTCACCAACACACCAAGTGCAAATAACAAGGCGGCATTATTGACAACAGTCCACAACTGTTTACAACGCAATTTTGTTCTTCACATCACCCATTAACACATAACAAGGCGGTAGTCAACGCCAACTAACATATGTTCATCTTTTAACCTGGGGATTAGTTAAACACATACAGCTTTTTACGTAGTACAATGCACGGGGGGCATAAAGTTTAAATTCCTTACTGTCTCCAGCAGAAGAAAGCTTCAGCAGTTTGCATCCGACATCAACAGCTTGAAACTAATTTTATTGGAGCATGACAACCTTGAACAGTGTTTGGGCACTCTCATAGAACACGACACAACAGAAGATTGTAACAGGGGGTAGAATTTATCAGAATATTAGTTTCTCTAACAGCATGTGATTCAATATGTGAATCAGATAGTGTACTGAGAAAGGTTTGGCTGACGATCACTCTCTAAATTTAAAGCTACATTTTAAAAATACTTATATTTATCAACCCTTCCGTCTAGTATCAAATTAAAATCCGAGGCGTAACAGCTCCAGAGAGCCTAAGCCGACTAGCTTGACTGCTGGCCCCACGTTCACATGCCTAAGCAGAGGTGAACGATCATCCAACCAGATACAGGGTGACGTGTGGTCAGCACGACGAACCCCCAGCCATTGCTAGTTTTCCTGACCGGATTACGCTACTTATCGTAGCTCCCCAATTTCCTCATGATGCTGGGTTGGCACCGGTCCCATACACTGGTCGAAAGCTCATGAGAAAATTTCTTCTCCCCTGAGACTCGAACCAGCGCGCATTCCGTATCGCCGGTCCGAAGCATGATGCCTCAGACCGTGCGGCTACGACGCGGGACTCCATCTAGTATCAAGTTGCGCAAATATGAATTCAAGAAAAACTTCTAATTCCAAACACATGACACAAACAAAATGAAGCAACACCACTACCTTCTTCAAGTTGGGTAGCTTTGGAAATCCTTTGAGGCTTGTAAGGCCCGCATTAATAAGACTTAACGTCTCAAGATTTGTAAACTCATCACTAAGGCCAACGATGCTGGTACTCCTACAATTGTCCAGGTTCAAATCTTCAATCTGAAACACAGATATGTAAAATAATACCTTGACAAATCACTTCATTACACAAACCAAAGCTTGAGACAGAAACAGAGTTCAAAATTGCTAGTGATCAACAAGCAGTTCAGAAAGGTCATATTCTGTGTTGTCCTGTCCTGTGTACAGATAGAGGCCTTGCGATGAGCTGATCACTCATCCAAGGAATCCTACCGATGTCTATTAGATCAAGAAACCTCCAAAAGGAGGAACCTACGCTCCGCGAGGAGTGAAAAGGGTATAAAAATATATATAAGCAGGAGTAAATGGTGTTAAGAACATAGACATTTGCCTAGATAATTCTGATAAACAGGTGAGCAGTGAATCCGTGTCACACATTACACAAGAGCAAAAATTTTGTTTACTAAGGGTTTAGGGATGTCCTGAAACAACAGACTTCCAGCAGAGGAACGCTCAACAGTAAATTCCATTATTTGTTTACTGCATCAGAGGTGAACAGAATTTCAGGAGGGGGACTTCCAAAGAAATATTATAAATCTGAAACAAGAAATACAATTTACTGGGACTGTATTAATTACATCTGCTAATTGCTCTTATATATTTAACCACATACTCATTAACAGTAAAGTAATAATTTGTCATCATTATGAACTTTTAGAGCCACATAACATTCTACATTATTCACAAATTTTCTTCTGTACCCATCTGTTCTATTTCCCACTTAAAACGTGAAAAATGAGCTCACAGACCACTCCTTAGGCTCAGTTCCACTTGTCCCTACCTCATCAAAGAATTAATCGACAATATCACTAAGAGTGCAATAGACAGGAAACAGAATATGTTAGGAACTAACAAAGAGCACAAAACTTGGGACATGTAAAAGAGCACGGAAAATGACCTTAATAACGGAAGGTTTCTCTTATGAATAAACAACTCATATGTCATTTACCGTTCTACACACAAAAGGTACATTTTCCTTCAAGTTGGTGGTAATAAGGGGATTCAAATGAAGATTCGAATAATCATTGCTATGAATAACTATATTTGGCAAAAGACCAAATTTTATTATATTTTTGCAATTATTTTGTGTCAACAAGAAAACAAAGTTGACCGCATTCGAAAACACGTGGTTTCCTTTTAAATTTACCGCCTTCGTCCTGCCATATTTCCGGTCACCAAAATGCCAACTCTTCACACAGCACAGTTTCTAAAAACTTAACAAAATACGTAATATCCTTAGTATTTGTGGAATAAAAATAATTATGAAAATAACAGATTAAGCTGGGGCTAATTTACAACCAATATTAAAACACAACGAACTACATTATCGATCGGAAAGCTACTCGCTATGTGGGTGTCATGTACAAAGCGACGAGTGGTTCTGGGCTGTTACAGAAATAAAGTTGTTCGACAAACCCCGTCGTCGATTTGCAAACGTAAATATGTTCAGTGATCCCACCTACTTGGGGGTAGGTACTACAGAACGGTTTTAAATGTTACATTAACACTTTAAATCGCCGTAACAATTTGTATTTACTGTTTAAATATTACGGAAGAAAGTGCCTACGTGCCTGTTTGGCAGAAGCGCGCAGCAACACATTTCCCATCATGGCCGCTTAGCAACCGGTTCAACGCAAGTGAAAAGACGCTAATTTATAATTATAAACACCATGGCTAGTTTAATAGAACTTAAGTTTTGTATCAAACCATACAATAAGTATGTCACCTGTATAACTTACAAGTTGTCCTAGTACACAGTTAACACGGAACCACTGCCATCGACAATATTACGACGTAAAGACGCCGCGTCCATTTATGACCTCGACACCGACACAACATTTTGTACCCTTGTCGGCGAATCAGGTGTAAAGAGAATGGTGTTAAACATTGTGTGCAATTGGGTAGCGCATATTATTATTTCTTACACTGTACTGCCACCTTACAAAGAAAAATATGTGATGTAATACAAATTATCACCCAACATGGCGTCCTAATGGCATCACAAATACAAATCAAAATCAAAACATGCAAGCTGGCATTGAAATGAAGCAATGTAACACGAAATTCGGCACCAAGCACAATTTCTCTCGTTGACCAACCATTAATGTTACGTATTTGTACGCGTAAGTGCACATGCTAGCATTCCTGAGCAAGCCATTTTGAAGCTAAAATTCAACGTGTTAATCAAACTGTATTAAAGACAACTTTAAACTTAATAGCCCCACCCACGCGAGTGTATTCATGAAAATGTGTTTTTATTAAATTATTATACTTACTTCGGTGGTACAGAACTACAGAAGCAAATGAGAAGTGAAGCTAACATCAACGCCACATGACACTAATCCATGCGTGTTTTACAAGATGCCTTCTACAAACGGTCTAAGCAATTCATAGGCCTTAAATTAACACCATTCACAGTTAATACCAATATAAATTTATATGCGTCTATTACGTATGTTGTTCGTAATTAAAACATTATTTACGTACGATAACTACCCAACACAGAAGCCCAATACGAAACTACAATAAGGGCTACAACCATTATTATCCGTGCAATTAAATTTTGCTCTTGAAAATAATACTGCATATTGTCCCTGATAACTGATACAAACACATGTTATTTCAGAGATTAGGCCTCCATGCCTCACCAACTGGCATTCGTCATTACCTGCCTTGTAAACTACCAAAATTACAGCTGTTTTAAATTCTCGTCACACTTCTACTACAGTTATTTTGAAACGTGCTTACTTGACCTGGGTTCCTTCCACGTTTTTCGAGTTCTATCCTCTTCTCCATGCCGCTGTATTTCCCTTCTCCGGCACACGAGAACGGACAACGTAGCTTACTACCTTCAACCTTTACCTTCAAACCGGGAATGACGGACGGTCGCCACAACTTATTCGCGGCGGCTCCAATGCTGGCTTAGAGGGGTCCACACAATAACAGAATACGAGAGGCGGGAAATGAAACACATGTCTGGGACTACTTTCGAAGTAGCCAATCAGATTACTCGTCTGAAATTATGGCATGATTTGTATGCCATCTATTGAGTGAAAGGTGAATTTATTGATCGACTCGCTTCTCCGAGGCGTGAAAAGCGGAGTTCATTACTCAAACAAGGGAAACAATTAAATGATCTTGGGTATTTTTAAAATCACTTTTCAAAACAGGCGTTTCTCACTTTCCTGTGCCTAACAAATGACTTAGTACTGACGTAATTAATTCCCCCCTCCTCTGAAGTAGAAACAAACACATGCCCTTGAAAGAAGAATTAGTATAACTGCTTCCGTATTGAAAACTGTGCTCCCAGAAAATTAAATAATGAATGCGCATATGGATGTTTGCCTAAGAAAATAATTTTGACAGACAGTGTAGAAATGTTAAATTCGTGTCACTGTTTTCATCAACGACCAGCACGACAGCAAACATGTTCCGTGACCGAAGAACTACAAGCAGATGGTACGGGCAGGTCCAAGCCACCAGCAGTTCGCCTCCCTCCCTCACCCCTCCACTCACCGACGAGGATCGATATATATATGTATATATAGGGCTAGTATTGATTGCAATGCAACCGAAGTTGCTTCGTTTCGCCATGGCCATCTGTAGTGAGAGAGAAGACTGTCTGTCACACATGGTTTGCGGTTAATTGCTTGCAATGAAGCGAAAATGCTTCTGCACATTTTAGTTATGTGTGATCTGGTTAAGTGACACCTCCTAGTGAGCATCACGATAACTATGAGCTGTAATAAGAAAGTCGTTTGTGCGAATTGCAACGTATCATGCACGAAGAGGGAAACCTCAGAACATTATTTGTAGTTTACCTGTTGAGGGTATGTTATGAAGCTGTGATGTAGCGTAAAATACAAATGTGTTTCATCCGCTTTTTCTACAGGAAACCTAAATTCGTTCGACCTAAGAATACAATGTCACGGAAAATTAATTTTGAAAATGCATCTTTATCATTTCTGAACCACAGATAAAACAATGTATTTCCAGTGATGGTTCAATTTTGCATGATATTGGGACTGTTGAGCGAGATTCGTAAACTGCATACACGAATTACTTCACAACAATGGTTACACACGGAACACGCTGATACGTTAAGAGAGGTCACATTTGTCACATGTATACGAACTGCATTAACTCTGGATTTGAAAATCAATGTTGTACCTATAGATGAGACCGTAGCGTTGTTGATTCCGTTGTCATAGTAATGTAGTTCTGATGAGATCATTTGTGAACTTAACTAGAATCCCCCTCTAGCTCGAACTTTGTCTTCCCCTCAATCACCTCACAACGCGTATCTTACAGTTATGCCATAAATTGCGTAGTCGAAAACAGATGGCAGCACTGAATATTCAAGATATCTTCCGTGATCAAAGCAGGCGTTAAGTAAAAGAGAATCGCGAAACCATTTCATGTCCACATGACTGCAAATGAGTGAACGAAGGTTTCGAAGTTCACGGAAACCCGGAATATGGGGAACGAAAATTATACTTATGGTGGGGAGAATGTGCCAAACCCAAAGGCTAACCCTTCAAGGTGGTTGGACGTCCCGGGACGCCCTGGCATTTAAATTCCCGGTCTGCTGTTAAGCCTAATTTCAAAAGCCCATAATTATGGAAATAATAACGACTGATATATGATGTTTGTAGTTGATCTGGTGTGGAAGAAATGCTCTTTCTGATCATGTATCGGCAACGTCGCATTCTTGGATCTCTAAAGGCTAGTCTGTGAATAAATGCGTGACCTAAGAGGTTACAACTAGTTTGAATATCGAAATATTTAGTCTAACTGTCAGTATATAGACCATATAGGAAAGAATATGGTAGGAAGTGGTCGTGGCCTGACTAGGTACTTTTCTGGCATACGCATCGACAGTTGTTCGAAAATTGAGAGAAGTGTGTATGAATCATCAATAGCGGGACAGAAGTGTTCACATTTATAATTCGGACCTGTACTTCGTCGCCTTCAGTACATTCGTAAGTTGTGAATTTAATTGTCTTAAATTTGCCTCATTCCAAGACACACGAAAGGGACAGACCCTGTCGGTTTAATCTCACGTCTTGGAGACCCTAACGCCGAAAACAAAGGGACCCTCTCAATTTACACAGTTATTTCTCAGAAACAGTCACATTTCGTTCGAGTGTGTGGTCAGGACTTTTCAGACGGAACTGCATGCGAAGAAATTCTGAATAAAACTGTCATATTAGAGGTAGAACTGGATTCACCGATTATGGCCGCTGACCTTGTAGGGAGTGCCCAGTATGCGGACCACTCAATGAAGTAAGGAAGGAAGGAGTTTCCGTCGGTCAGTACAGTCTGCGTCAGTGCAGCAGTGTAGAAGCCTGATAATTGTTGTCTTGTGACTGTGCTGTGTTAATGATATGCCACCTGTTCGATGCAGTCTCCTTTCTGGTCACTGATAACGCCTCGATCACAACAGACAGACAGACAGACAGACAAACCACCGACGTCTTAATCAAAGGACGAAATGAAAGCCTGGCGATTGGAAATGAATATCCCATTTTGTGACGTGTCCGAAGCTCAACAGTACGATTTAATCAAACTGAATAAGTCAAAACACAAATATTTATAGCAGGTCACGCCTAGTCACGTTTGGTCGCCCTGTGTAAATCTTCGTCACATTTCGACGCATTTGGTAATCCTTTGTCACGACGTGAACGCTGATCACGCTTAGTCACACTTAGTCACGTTTCGTCACGTTACGGCACTTATGGCCACATCTCGTCACGTCGTTATGGTGCGTCAAGCGTAGTCACGATTTGTCCGGCTTTTAAAATCTTTGTGATGTTTTAACACTTACGGTGTCCTCTCGTCACGCTTTCAAAGGAGGCCACGCCTAGTCACGCTTTGTCACTAATATATGATTTAATTGAAGATAATGGAGCGGACAGCAGCAGCGGTGGTGATGAATCGAGTGATATTTCAGAAAGCGAATTTCTGTGAGGAGTGGAAGAATTAGAAGAGGACTGAAGAGTTGCGAAGAAGATAAGATTATCTCACACTCTCTGCAGTTTTAATTTGCTAGTGACGTGTAGTGTAGTGAAATCGACTTTCCTGTGTTACATAACGTGGTGATATTTTATTTGGAGTGAACTGTACGCGGCCTGATGCATCCCTTCCAGCAAACTTCTGGTTTGTGACTCGCTCCGAGGTTCCAATTCACAAAGTTCAGCGGCCAAAAACGCTGGAACGCAGTATAACTATCCGTCTGGGTGTGACGTTCTGTTCTGACTTCGTCTTGGGAGGGAGAGAGATAGATATCAGTGTAGTAGTTCCACAAGAGCTTCAGAGATTGCGGTAGAGGACAGGACTCGTAAGTACAGTGGCGCCACATGTCGTTTCGTAGTCAACTGTTTTTAAATCGATATCTAAATTAGGTGAGTAGTCGAAAATATTTTAAACGAGATTATAATGAGGTTCACGGTGCATTTTTATTTCATATCCTGGTTATCCTATAAAATCTGTCTTGTATTTTATTCATTCTATTGAAACTCTTTTGGAAGAACCTGACACTATATATACCATAACATGTCAATTTACATTATTAACGATTCCTTCGCACGAGGTATCCTGAGAAGTTTGAGGTTAAAAAATTCAGGGTTTCTAAGGTTTGCAATGTTCTGCTATTGTGGAATACCTATTTATACCGATTTCGAGAATATCCGAGAGGAAACAGAAACTTTGACCGGAATTGTAAAGAAAGATGAGGCAAGCATGATCACTGACAACACACTACCTAATAATAATAAAATATGGATCAATAATTGTTCCCAATAAGAGTGTTAACAAATTATTACAACGTTTTTTGCTGATTCAATAATTCACTTTTTAACCTCTAAATTAAGAGACTAATAGAAATTATACATTATCCTGAAACATAACTAAATAATTAATAAATCTTAATTTGGGAAACACAAAGTCCCCCTGAATTGTTGCCCACATGCTTCGAGGTCAGAAATTCACAATTGCAAAACAAATGGCAATAATAAACGCAACAAACATTGAACTGCCAGTTTTGTGACCTGACCTCGGCGTAAGATTGTGTGACCGCCCATCTCTGATATTAATGTGTGGAATCTGGGTATCAACTCAGCATTTGCTGCCGAGCCGAGAGAATCCACGGAAGCCTTGATCGAATTGGTTGGTCGTACAGAATCCTAGACCGCCGCGGAGGTCTAGCGGTTAGAACGCTGGCCTTGTAATCCTGGGGTCTCGGGTTCGAATTTATAACTTGTGTTGGGCAAGGCCGTGGTCTAGGCAACACGGAGTTTTCCTCCGTGGCATCCCAACAATTACTCCATTCACACACAGAAGAAGGCAATGGCAAACCACTTGTGGATCATCTGCCAAGAACGTATATGAACTTGTCCCAGTCCGAGAAAAGGATGGAAGGATCCTGTTCATATGGACCTGTCGTCAGACAGAACACTAAATAATAATAAGATGAGGTGGTCTAGCGGTCAGAACGCTGGCCTTGTAATCCTGGGGGTCTCGGGTTCGATTCCCGGCGGTGCCCGAATTTATAACTTGTGTTGGGCAAGGCCGTGGTCTAGGCAACACGGAGTTTTCCTCCGTGGCATCCCAACAATTACTCCATTCACACACAGAAGAAGGCAATGGCAAACCACTTCTGGATCATCTGCCAAGAACGTATATGAACAGGTCCCAGTCCGAGAAAAGGATGGAAGGATCCTGTTCATATGGACCTGTCCTCAGACAGAACACTAAATAATAATAAAACAGAATCCTAGCCAGCCCAACGCGTGTTTATTATAAAGCATAAACGAACAAAGCTGTCAGAGAAACAATGCATTTGTTCTTAGAATAATATAAACCCCGCATGCAAGTAATTGTTGACGCTGATGGTTGTCACTGGTTCCTCTTTTAATGAAAGAAGCTTCAGTCCGAGTTTACTTGAAACACTTCAAGTGCTGGCCTGGCTTACACGTAATTCCTATTACTTAAGGGGGCGGTGGGCTGAATAACGAACGCAGACAGCACAGCGGAAGTGACTGGTTCAAATCTAGTCCCGAGTTACTGCCTACCCCTACTTAGAGTGTTCATGGTTTTCGTCAGTTTACCCAGATGAATGCCTGGGTTACGCCTTCAAAGTCACAACGACCGATTCCTTCCAAACCCTTACCTACTCACTATTCATAACCAATTTATCTCATTCAACATCTCCTAGAATCACGTAAATATCAGCGAAGAATCTAAGAAGTTACGAAGTTCCTAAATGCGAGCCACATAACGTCTACAGTAGAAGTCCAGTCTGCAAATAACCAAAGATACATTTTGCTGAACAGGAGACGAATATAATCAAGATTGAAGAATGGAAAGCTTCAAATTCAGTTGCGTATTCTTAATATTAGGATGGGTACGGCATATAGCACGAATTATTTTATTTACAGTGCGTTTGTGTTGGGTTTAAATTAGTATAAATAAAACATGATTTTGCGAGTCGATTTGGTGGCAGGCGACGTGACGGACATTCGATCGGATTTTTAAATCGTCCTGAATATTCCTTAACAACGCCAGACTGTTCACACCGTAAAAAGGTAAGAATCCGTTTAAAACTGCCGTCATACCCGATCTACTTATTACAACCTTTCGTTCAATTTGAATTAAGAAGACATAAGACAGACAACGGACCGGTCACCAGGGCTTCCTTCCGCCGCGGAGGGAGGACAGGGAAATCGCATTAACGGCGAAGCCGTGCAGTGACGGAAGAGCGAGCTGGTGTCTTCTTCAGTTGACATCTGAACATCGTGCAGCGTGCCAGCCTCCGCAATGGTAAGTTGCCTCAAAACAAAATCCTCTTCGAGTCTCAAAAAAAAAAACATTGACCAGAGTTGTCATGACGGTGAAAGATTCACTGACACCGTTTCGCAGTTAACCGCTGTGAGTGAAATTCCTGTGCAAAGTCACGTGATCGGAGGTTGTCATAAAATGTGGACGTGTGCAGGTTCTGCTGATGCTGGTACAGTTTGGGTACGTCCTGATGACGGTGGCCGGTGCTGCCCTCTACCCACCCTGCGTGTTCAACCCCCTATGCAGTTGCTCCAAATCGTTGCCCGACCTGGGGCTCGTCTTCTGTGAGGACGTGCCCCTGCTCCGAATCCCACCCGCTATCAACAGCTCCAAGGTGTTCATGCTGCACCTGGAGAACAACGGGTTGAGCTCCGTCGAGCCCTACTTCCTGCAGGGAACAGGTTCGTGACCCTGACGGTACTTCACCGAGTACAGCAAGGATGGTTCTCGTGGCTACGCGGGGTGACGGGCTCTCACGCCAGACTCTGTCTGTCTGCAGGACTGTACCGCCTCGAGATCAGTCGGAACCTGCTGCCTACAGTCCCAGACGAGGCGTTCTTTGGACTGGAGCGCTCCTTGTGGGAGCTGAAACTTCAGTACAACGACCTGACCGATGTGCCCAGCAGGGCCTTGAGGCAGCTCCAGAAACTTCGGCTCCTGGACCTCACAGGTCAGCGCCTCTCAGCTCACGAGCGACAGACAACTGTCGCCAGTCGTCAGGAATTCGCACTCACGGGAGTTGAGTCCCATCATAGAACGGACAGATTTCAATTCCATTGCGATAAGAGAGAGAATAAAAACTCTCCTTCTACGTTCTTGCTTTACTTAACGGCGCTTCCGACAACTCGGGTTTCAAATCTTTGTAGCTCTTTCCAAGCAGGGCCAAACATAAACACTAGTACTAACTCCGAAACGTCGCCCTCTCTGGATATCACTCTTTCGTATTCGGCAGGTTTCGAGTTCAAATCTCGACCGATCCGTCCTCACTGGGAATATTCGCGGGCTTCGTCATTTCCTCACGGAAAGTTCCGAGATGGTACCTTAAACTAGACCACAGCCTTTCAGATACGTTAATCAGTAATCATCCTCACATTCGACTCCACACCGCCAGAGCTACAGGCATTAGCTTAGCTTTTGAGACATTCCAGGTAACAGTTCACATACGGGCGACAGAATCTCCTCTTCATCAGTGTGTGTGTCATTTTGTGGGCGCAGGAAATGACATCGGAGAACTGGCGACGGAGAACTGGCGAGGGTTGGAGAACTCGCTGCAGACGCTCATCCTGGCGGACAACGCGCTTCGCTCACTCCCCGCCGAAGCGTTCAGCTCACTAACACTCCTGGAGATACTCGATCTTCGCACTAACCACTTGGCGGAACTGAACCTCGACGTGTTTCGCTCTGGCCCTTCCCGTCTGTCGAGGCTCCTGCTGGCAGACAACCAGCTAAACAGCGTGCCCTACCAGCAGGTCGGGACACTGCGCACGCTCAAAACACTGGACCTAGCCAGCAACAACATCGAGAGGCTACATTCAGAGCACCAGGCGTCGGGAGCTCCCCTGTCTCTGGACACACTCAGCCTGGACTTTAATAAGATCGAACTTCTGCCGTCTAGGGCCTTCCAGCACTTCGACATTCTCAACAAAACGTCTCTAGACGGCAACCCTCTCGTCACGATAGAGGTAAAGATTCCGTGGTCACTCAAATGGTCAGCATTCCTGCTTTGTATACGGGAGGACGCAGGTTCGAATCTCAGCCGGGTTTTCTCAGTCCCTCTTGGTAAACGACGTCACAGTACCTTAAATTCGGCCACGACCGCTACATTGCACACACTTTCCAAATTAAATTTCATTAAAATTCTCATCATTCGACTGTAAATAATCTGAGATATTTTCAGCGTCGTTAGATAAGCCCTAAATAAACTTACTTTGAACGTAGGTGAGATCCTAACCTAACCAGGTCGCGAAAATTACACTCAATCTGGATTCAACTCCGCGTAAAAGCGAACTATCTAAATTGTTGTTGTGGTTCTTTTAATCTCTGTCTGACGTCACCGTGGATTTACATTTACCGATGTTACACTGGTTCTCAGAAGTCGAGTTTTTCAGCACGAAAATATCACACGCGTTGCATTTCAACTGAGCAGAATGTCGACATGCGCAGGAATCGACATTGCATTAAGAGTGGCTGACAGAAGATCCGAGTCCCTACATTCTCCATTTTTACATGATTTCCACCTAAATTTGCACGCTGCGCCTCAAGTGGCAACTTTTCCAAACCCCCAAAAAACAAACGATCACAAAATTCCGTGAAACTGACGTCACAATAATTGGTACTGTTTTAGTCTGACGCGTTCAGGGACGCTCGTATCCGCGATCTATCGATTCGGGGTTGCGGCCTAACCAACCTGCCCGAAGGAGCGTTTGCAGGTCTGGAGGCAACTCTGCAGGCGTTAGACCTGGGATCCAACAACCTCACCGACTTTCCCCGCCAACTGCTCTCCGACTTCGACTTTCTGCGCACGCTCACACTACAAGGCAACAGATTGGCAACCATCAGCTCCTCGGACACTCTCAAGGGCTTTCAGTATTCCCTTTACCGCCTGGACCTGAGCGGCCCAGAAATGGGCATCACATCGCTACAGGATCTCCGCAGGTATAAATTCAGTCTCTGCCAAAATTGTTCCAGGCCAGGTGCTTCAACCAACTGGTCCCTCCGACTCCATCAACATCTTCCAGCCGAATCTGCATCTCCTGGATTTCAGCAGATCAGAGACGGGAGTAGTAGTCCACGATGTCTTGTCCGCAATTCCTCCACCCAGTCTCAAGAACAACTTCCGATGTCCTCTGTGGCAAGTTCATGTCGCAATTTACGACTTATGTTGTAGGATGCGCAACCTGAGGTTCGCGTCGCTGAGTCGCTTGCCACGGCCGCACTTGTCACCCGAAGACTTCGAGGAGTTCGGCGTGGACCTGGAGGAACTGCGAGTGACCAACAGCGACCTGGGGGTCATCAAGAACAACGCGTTCCGCCATGTGCGGGGCCTCAAGACGCTCGACCTCTCCGAGAATGTGATCAGTCAACTCGAGAATGAGGCGTTCACAGACGTGAGTCTTTCCTGCGAGGTTCACGGAGATGATGACAGCCTCAATGGGTCTGTCTTTGCACTCCCTTGGGTTAGAACTCTGTGGAAACTAGTCCATGAGAGGTCGTCGATGTCAATTAAAATTCCAACGGGGAATGGTCGAATGACAAATTGTGCAACAGACGTTCGGCCTGACCCCACATTCACAGCGTAATTTTCAACTCTGATGATAATTGGCTTCAGCAGGTTCTGTTCGGGCTCAAATTTGAGCCTGGAGACCAGCTATATATATTTTTTCCTCAGTCCCTCTGAGACAATACTAAAAAGTGCCTTAACTCAGCCCGCGATCACTAACTTCCACATGTTCTCCAATCCATATTTTCTACTTCATTTATCTGTGGTTTGTTTAACGGCGCCGTCAGACTAAACAGCGTTAAACAAGGAACGGATGTGGGACGAAGCAGCCGTGTCCTGGAGCAAAGTACTATCCCGCAATATGCCTGGAGGGGCTGAGGAAAGCGACGGAAATTCTCAGTCACGATAGTCGTCTCCGGGTCGAATTAAAATCCGGAACTTGGCGAACATCTCACTTCGAAGTCCAGTCATTTTTTATTCTTTTTTCACTAATTAACTTCTGTTAGGTAAATATAGTTTCCCTGTCGCAGGTCGGGCATTCACTGGAGACGCTGAAGGTGTCCCATGGTTTGGCGGCTTCTCTTAGCAGCGTTCCAGCCGAGGCCATGCGACCTCTGACGATTGTCCAGCACCTGGACTTGAGCAACAACAGACTGAGGTCCGTGCCTGAGACGTCTTTCCACTTCCTGAAGCGTCTCCGGGTCCTGGAACTGCAGCATAACCAGATCGACGCCGTGCAAAAGGGAACTTTTCAGGTAAAACCGCGCACAGCTCGTGGAGGACAGCGGAACTTCTGAGCGAAGCTGAGGCGCACGACAATCCACCGATAAAATGATTTGTTTATAAAAAAAAATAGCAAGTACTAATGTAATACAGGTCCGAAAATGACGAATTAAGTCGAAACAGAACGACAACAAAATTATAAAATGGAATGTTGCGTAGTCGGACCGATTAAAAGTAGAGCTCTCCATTGCATTCCAGGGCGTTATCCACGTCGCCCTGGAGGAGCTTCACCTCTCATTCAACAGCCTTGAGTCCGTCAACATGCACACGTTCGTGGACCTGCCGTCACTGGAGGAACTACGCCTGGAGGACAACAAGATCGCGCGCATCGACCGACGAGCCTTTATGAACATGGACCGGCTCACGAGACTGGACCTGCGCGGGAACAAGTTGAGGGACATCTCCGACGAGGCCTTCCAGAACTTGCCCGAGCTCGAACTGCTTAACCTCGCGTACAACAAGCTGCAGTCTCTCGACTTCTCAATGCTGGATCAGGTGAGCGTCTGTCAAGCGACCACTTACGAGCTCTGTGTCTACAGGGAATAACACTGCACGGCGCTGTACGTGTCCGCAGGTTGGCACGCTCTCGTCCTTCCGTCTGAACGTGAGTCACAACGCCCTGCAGCTCCTGGAGCCGAACGCCACGAAGGGTCGCGGCGGCGAGGTGTCGAACGTCAGGGTGCTGGACCTGTCGTACAACAACATAACGCGGGTGGTGCGGAACTACTTGAGACCGGCGGAACGCTCCCTAACACACCTGCACCTGTCCCACAACCGCCTGAGCAACGCCACCCGCGAGGTGTTCGGCGGTATGCCGCACCTGCAGTGGTTGGACCTCGGCGACAACGAGCTGGCGGAGCTTGAATACGACGTCTTCCGCAACACGAGGAACCTTCAGGTTGGCGTTGTCGATTTACCTCCAGATCAATCTGACGCGCGTGGGGCTGTAAGCGACAACTCAGGACACCTGAGTGTAAACTGATAAGGATATAAGTTTTTTTTAAAAAAAAAGTAAAACCGACGTAACATTTAACCTTATCGGTTTTGCTGAAGATCTCTAACGCCACATTTAGCCAAAGTTCCTTCAGTAACATCGCGAAATGTTCATGTTGACATCCGCAGGTGCTGATCCTTTCACACAACAAGCTTGCCAACATCCCCGCGGAAGTGTTCAGGCCCACCTCGGGCCTGCGTGTACTAGACGCGTCTCACAACAAACTGCGCTCTCTGCCCGACGCGCTCTTCAGCGACGGAGGGATGGAACGGCTCGCGCTGGCCCATAACCAGTTCCCCGACCTCCCGCTGTCCAGCCTGAGACCCGCGGCTGCGGCCACTCTGCGTGAACTCGACCTGTCGTCGAACTCCATCGCGTCCCTCAGCAGCCCCGACGTCTTATCGCGGTTTAAGGTATGCAACGCGATGACTAGTTGACAGGTATTGTAACCACAGCACTGTCTAGACAACGAGATGCACGACGTTTCGGTAGCTGGCCTTGTCTCTGTCCTCAAACAGAGCGAACAGATCCAGTGACGCGAACTACCTTCGTTAAAAGAGCCCAAAACGTGTATCTCCCTATCTTCTTCCATCAAGACAGGGTTAATACACAGGACTCACCGAGGTTTTACGAAGGACTTCATCCAGAGCATAAACGCAAACCATTGCCGCAGACTTCGCTATGGGCCGGATGCTATTTCCCCGTTCCGGACCGGTTAACCTAAACTGTGTTCGTCGTGGTTTTCTGTAGACCCTACACATTCATAAAATCTCTCAGGACAACACAAAATCTCCCAAAACACGTAACTTTGGCAATTTCCTTTATGCCAAGAAGTAAATGTATCTTCAATAAACACGCTACACATAGTACGCAGGTGCTGTAGTTCATGACCCCACCTTCAGACTCCTGGGTTCAACTACCAGACAGTAAAAGTGGGGTTTGCGATGAACAAAACATGTTCTCCGGGCACTCTGCCCATCGTAGCTCTAGAAATGATAATAAACGCCGAGAGACGTTGTCAGCTGTTTGTGTGTGTGTTTGAGGGGGGGGGGGGTTGACCTCTAACCCGGTACCTGACCTGGGTGAACTCAAGTGAGCAGATCTAATCACACCCTGGATGCTCTTTCAGTCGCTGATGCGGTTGGACATCTCGCACAACCGTCTGTTACGGATCGATGACTCGGCCTTCTCGACCCTCGGCCGCCTGTCGTTCCTGGACTTGAGTCACAACTCGGAGGTTGTTCTGGACCCTCGAGGTCGCAGTTTCAAGGGCCTCGAGAGCTCCCTGCTGCAGCTGCATCTCCGCAACGCCTCGCTGGGCTCTGTACCCGAGCTGACGCTCCCGGCACTTCGTACCCTGTGCCTGGCACACAACCACATCCAGGATGTCCCCATCGAGATGGCCAGCAGCTTGGCCTCGCTGCAGCGGCTTGATGTGTCCTACAACCAGCTGCAAGTACGTCTTTCGCGAGTTGTGCATTGCTCGCCTATATAGTAAAAAAAAGGTTAACGAAGAAACTTCATTCTGGTCCACAAGAAATGTCTCAATGGCTCCTATAAAAGGCGTATATTCATTTGGAATTGTAATCTGACGCATCTTTCATTCTCTGTACCCAAACTACGCAACACTGTTTTGACCGTCACTTGTTACAGACAGTACCATCAGCAGCGCGCTCTTTGCCTCGCCTCAGACACCTGGAACTTGCGGCCAACCCCATTACAACTCTGAGCAACGCCAGTTTCCAAGGAGCCATAGAAAACCTTCAGTCACTGGACATCCGACACCTCGAACTCATCTACTTTGAGGTGAAGTAAATTCGCATAGAATTATCCACGTATCAGCCTGGAAATACGTCTCCTGTCTAGTTTAGTACGCGAAAAAACAAAACATGAACATGACCCGTATCGAAGTTCGTAACTTCTTACAATGTCGAGGAGTGCCAACGCCCGTGTGCTGAGATTATTCAATTCGTTCGTTTCTCAGTACAGTTCATCTCGAATTCTGGCCCATGGACTTATCATTCGACGTTGCAAAACAAAAAGTTTAATTTTGAATATCGTTGCCCTCTTAATGTTTCAGCACGGTGCACTCAGTAGGATGACGTCACTCAGAACGCTGTATATAAGTCCGTATTCCGATGTTCGCGATTTCAACATACCACAGAGAATTCAGCAGAACTCTGGTCTGAGGAATCTGCACATACAAGTAGGTACATTAAAGACGTAGGCCTACACCAGAGAGTGAGAGACCCGTAGGAAGCCACGGCAATAACACGAACTGACTTGCACAGGTTCTGGAGGAGAGTGACCTTGAGAAAGAGCTGTCGGGCGCTCTACCGAACAAAGTCCGAAATATCACCATCAGCGGCGAGAGACTGGAGTCCGTCCCACAAAGCCTCTTTAAAGTGAGTAAAAGCACACGATGCGATATCTCGATTCACTTCAACAGCTAAGATAAAACACCGTCGAATGACAGAGCTTAAACTGAGCAGTGCGCGTGTTTCAGGGTGTGCGAAGCCCCAGCCTACACTTCACTCTTCGCAACACAAGTGTGAAGACACTGCCCAGGTCGCTTTTCGAGCAAACGAGCTGGGTTCGAAACCTGAGTATAGATGTGAGGAACAATTCGCTCCAGTCCCTGGGGAACCCAAACACAGGAGAGTTCCCGGGAGTTCCCCGTAAGATGTTCACCACGGAACTGCAGCTCGAGGGAAACAGATGGACGTGCGACTGCCAACTGGGGTAATTAAACCGAACTGAAGACAGGAAACAAATCTTTCATTTGGGTTGCACATCGACCACTGTGACAAGACAGAGTCCTTCTCCACCCCCCCCACCCCCACCCACATATTCCTGTCTGGTCTACGTCGCATGACATTACTAAAACACATGGGTCGGCCGCAGATGGCCACTTCACTAGCCGCCACGATCACCTGACATCACATTCCACCGTGTGGAGTGGTCTAGGGTAGCTTTAATGTTACTGGACCTTAGTCTGAAAGCACGCACATTTGTATAACGACAAGATTTTTTTAAAAAATGAATAATATATCACATTAAATACGCATTACATTTATTTACGTGACCTGTGCTAACACTTGTAATGCAAGGGACAATTTCTGACGTATCGCGACGTCGTGAGAGGCACCCGCGGCCCGATAATGCGGTTTCCCGAGGAACAGCTCTCTTCTGTTGCAGGTGGATAGAGGTGTGGCTACGTAAAAAAAGGCAGTACCTGTGTCCGGAGGGCAGGCGGGAGTGCCTTGAGGACGACGACCTGCGCGAGGCTCGATGCGAGAACCACAACAACGAGTCGCTGATTGAGGTGCTCAAGTCGGAGGTGGAGTGCGGCTGGGGGTCAGGTAGCCCCGCCACGAGGCCGTCCTGGGTGCTTGAGGTCGCCGTCATTGGCTCCACCGTCATCAGGATCCTTGGACACGGCGTTCCCGACAGACCCTTATAGGATGTTCGCCACACATGCAGGCCTGCCGCGTAAAGGATTACGTCTTATAACACATGATACAAGGCCCACAGCAGAAAACATTAATTGTTAACCGAATATGACAGAAAAAAACTTCGAGATAACAATTATATATAGCATGACTGTCGAATTTTGGTTTCAAGCAAATACCGAGATCATGAAAAATGTAAGCTTACTCCTACAGTTCTGAGAGAAATGAACCCAGTGAACACCCTCGCATTTCTTTAAAATATGAACGTCTACGGCTGGATCCACCCGGTCTTTTCACCCTTTTTATATTCCAGGAAATTATCTAATCAGAAGCCTGATACATCTTCGTTGAAGACCTACTCCATGAATCTAAAATGTGAGATGTGTGATGAAAAAAATGTACGAAAGACAAAACACACTGTATAATTTAAATATAAATTATCCAGTTTGTCATAATTTGCATGAACATTATTCCAAAAATACACATTTCTTCAATTGGCTGATACACAGTACGTGATTAAATTTAAATTAAGCCGAGCTCAGCTTTCGAAATCGGCTATTCAAACGCCAGAAGTGAACAGAACGCCTACAGACACGCGTTAGACTGACCCGCCTTGCACAGGTGTCGGAGAAGTCACCGAATGGACACGGCGCTCTCAATTCTTTCAAACGATACGCACGTCTTGAGGCGGGAATGTCGATTGTCGTGGTTTAGGCGCCGTGCAGACTTCTGGGGGTATAAGCACCTTGATGCGACACGTTTCTCCGAGACGTCGGTAACCATCTACAAGACCACAGATTCACAACTCAGAAGATGAGAATGGCCAAAGATACGGTAGGTCGTGTTCTTCGAAATCATCGTAAGTCGCCGTGGTCAGGGAATCCCGCGATTGGGTCACTGCAGGCAATGAGAAGCCAGCCGACTTACGACACGTGACCTGTGCTGGTACCAACATGTCGAGCGACTTTCGTCTCCAGTCAGGTGAAAGTTACGTACGGAAAATAGGGCATTAATTATCATGGGTTTTAACCAATTTGGTGGCACACTGCAGTTCGAGAAGTGGCCTTCTCTGATAAAAGTTTTCCAAAGCCTTTTGAGGCACTCAAATCTCTCTGATATGGAATTAGCCTCAAACGTCACACAGCCATTAAGGTCAACTGACCTAGCAGCCCCTGCGCCTTCGTATGTTGGGTTTCACTGTGTATGAATCCAAATTAAACAGAAGAGAGTAACGACATCGAATTTGCAATGCTCCACGTGAGGTTCGGGTTATCTTGAATTAAAAACATCCACAGATAAGTAATCGTTGAGAACAGGACCAATGTTTATGGGGCATTTCTGACTGGAAACGAACTCAGTAGAAGGGCAGATAAGTTTTGACACGAAGTTCCCTGCAATGAGTGTGAGTGATCCATTTTCTAATCTAATCTAACGTTAACAGATGAAGTTTTTACAGGCCTACGTACGTTCAACCGTTGTAAATACGAGACAGCTCTCGAAGTATCATTCGAATTATCAAATCAAAGACGATAAGGTGGGCGAAACGTGTAGCACGCGTAGCAGAGATGAGAAATACAAACATCTTCACACTCGTCGCCGTGAAAACCCGAAATCTCGCTTGGGCTTCAAAGGTTCTCAGGGCGAGACAAACTTATTACTGTAATAAATGCGTTATGGGATCGGAACTCCAGCAACTGCGAGGCACCGAGGGCCCAACAACATTCTTGACCCCCGAACGGAATAAGACACGCCAGAGTAAAAGAACCGTTGCATGTTTCCCCCCCTCTCACTTCGCACCGCTGGAACGCAACGCAGGGGTGACCAGAGCGCAATGCGACCTGTTTTCCTAACGTCAAGCCATCATTATCATCGGGGACAGAGGCGACGGACATATTCTTTGAAAACGATGTATCAACTGCATAGGTAAATATGACGTTCCAAACGCGGCTTTCGATTGGTTCGTGTTCGGCAGGTTCCGGGTTGAAATCTCGACCGAGCATCACTCGTGCGGTTTGTCGAACTTTTGCTATGACCCTACACCGTCGAATGACTGGATCATTAAAAAATTGTAAAGGAACTGATCCTATTTCTGCCAACTGAGGAAAACAACAACAACCTGGGTCCCCAAGACAGAAAACCCACTTTAATTTTTAACGATTTAAAGACAACGTATTTATGAGAACGTTTGTCATCTGGAACGTTGCCAGATTACCGACGTTTCAGATGTGGTTTCTGCCTCCATCATTGCCACGACAATGGAAGCAGCTGGTACTTCTGAAACGTCGTTAAACTTCCGCCAGACTACTACAGACGACAGCCATCCTCATACTTTCTATTCGAAACTCGTGACGCGCGATGGTATCCTGGACACCCCTGTTTCTCCCACTGAGCAGAGAGAAGGAGAGCCAACGAAAACACCAGCAGGCGATGTACCAGCAGCCAGTCGCTTAGCGACCAGCGCTCAGTCAGGTAACGCGGTGTAGTGCTGAATTGTTGTGACATTTCTTGCGCTGTGGTTGAAGGACCCCCCCGCGTATCAACAGCATCCCCAAGGATCAAATTAGAGGCGAATCTGCAGTCCACGAGTTTTAGACCATTGTTTGACGTTGCGCCGGAACAAATAATGGCTCTGACTGATTAACGGAACAATGAACTTTTAGTGAACTGGTAGCGAGTGATTGTTTCGGAATGGAGTAGCGTCCTCTGCGAGTGTACAGTGAGCGACTGCCAGTGCCGTGTATTATTAACGGGATTTGTCTGCACGACAGGTAAGAGGACGAAAGTGTGAAAGGAAGCTTGTAGCGCCTCCAGGCTAGACTCCACCCGCAAGGGGGCTCGTCGACTTATAGATAGACGCCGACGTTTCGGAGGAACGTACAGCTTGCACAGTATAAAAGATAATGAAACATTCCTGAATCAAAAACAGTGCCAAATATATCAGTAATGACCGATTTTGTTAAGAGAATTACTAAGTAAAATTATCCTATGTGAACCTGTTTGCATTAGTAAATTAGCAATTTTGAATTTAATACAAGAAATTCCACGAGCGTTCTGTCAATAGTTGTTTAATGAGCAGGAAGTAACAACATTGGACGAACGTGTTGGTTTTACTCTCAATTCTGTACGGACTGAACGCGCTATGAACGACGAGATAGTCTCGCCTGATTCCACACACTTTAAAATGCATGTACGTTCCTTCTCGATGAGGGGAACAAAATTGTCAGGATTCACTCAAACTGAAGACAGTCCATAACATATTTCCTCGAGATCTGCTTCAGACACAAATTTATTGTTAAAAAAATAATCAACTCTAGCAAAGAATAATATATCCTGGAAAATTGTTGAATGAACTTACTTTAAGGCCCCTTCTCTTGAATTAAGCTGGCAAACAACAGGTAAAACCAGATCGAAACCCGAGCGTACGAACACCATACACGAGATTGGACAGCTCGTTCAGTTAAGTGACTGAACGGCATTCGAATCCCGGTTGGGGCATTTTCTTTGAAACCACCGCTGTTTACGGACTGGTTCCAGGGTCTACCGACTGGGAACCAAGGGTAAAGCGGTCCGGAGCATGAAACTCACCACTGGCTTACAATTTCGAGGCCAAAAATGCGTGGAGATTTTCCTCCATTCCCCCTACACTTCTTCAGAGGAAACTTTACCCGACTCACTGGCATGTGTCGCTGTGCACAGTTAATCCGAGACTCATCAGCGATGTGACCATGACCCAGAGCGGTCCCGGGGCGGAACGAGTCGCATTCTGATTAACGGGTTCGCCACATAACGACATTTTGACGAACCCAGCTGTGATCTGGGTGACATTCCTGCAGAACACGTCAAATTAAAAAAAAACCTGTCCCCGAGCCAACTATTTTAATCCTTTGTGGCCGGAGCTCGTCTCGATTATGTTTAAGAATCCAGTCCGTACCGCGAAGAGAACACCACATTCCACCATTACAACGATCAGCCGGTTAACGCTGGTTAAGGAAATAATCGCTGTTTACAGCGAGAGTTGTACGAAACTCGAGTTGTTATTGCCTGCAGGAACAAATACAGCTTTTGTTCATGTCGAAAACAGCAACACTTACAATGTTTGTTCGAGACACATCGACAAACAAAGCCATCGAAGCCTACTTCCTAGGATCTCTCTCGCCTTTCACGTGATAACTTTTCTCTCATTTTCATTATCGTCCTGCTGTGGAGGTTTGAATGGGCAGACGAGACTGCAGTGTAACGGGCGGATTGCCCCGGAGGCCAGCAAGGATCACTTTCAAGTAGCCGCAACCCGCTTGAGACAAGGCTCAGAGCGTTCGATCCACTGTACTGTTACAACGCAGCAAACGCGACTCAGCAGAAGAATTCAGTCGATGTTCGAATGTGAAACATTCTTCAAATACGCGTTCGCAATTACCATTGCGCGCTCTCTTTGGAAATAATCAAATTTAGTAATAAAATATAAAAGACAATTTATGTACGCGCTTGTAAACATTTCTGTTTAGACAAACATGAGAATTTTTCAGATTAAATGCAAAATCGTAAGGAAAAAAATATATTTATAACCGTTTTCCTTCCTGTGTTGTGACGTCAGCGTCACTTTCAAAAACAAGTTCAGTGTATCTCGTAAAAGCCACGCGCATTCACCGCTGATTGTGCAAGGCGAAATCCTGGTCTCATGGAAACGAGACCTTTTGGCTATTAAGACAGGCCGAGAGGAGAAATGGCCGCTAAAACCTCTTGCTGTTATTCTGCTGAGGTGCAGGAGGTCACGGCCAGCAGCTCCCACAATGCATCACTTCACCTTCCAGAGAAGTCGTCTGACATTTCGCTGTTGTCTCGAACAAAACATTCTCCTTTCTCTCGAATATAAAGCGCGTTATAAAACCGGAGCCGATACAATTCACAGCTTAACGACACTGTTTCAACTACACCCGATTGATCTGCAACAACTGAGTAAAACTGGAAAAACTTTTTGGTTTGAGAATCTAAAAGAAAGGCAGTTCAGAAGATTTTCGCCCAGACCGGTGGATAATATTAAAATTGGCACTACAGAAATAATTACGAAGCTGTGAATTGTATCGGCTCCGGTTTTATAACGCGCTCTTGTGATCACTGTCCTGAACCTTTCGTTTCACACAGCAAGAGGGACATTATGGACTAGATGAACGACTATCAGCAGCTCAAGAAAACTGAAGGAACCCACGAGGCTTGTGAGTCGGTGGACGTTTCGGAATAAGATCATGGAATCCCCGGAAGTCATCCGCCGGTCTGGGGGGGTCTCTTCAGGTTCCTAGACGAAGTGTGTGACCTTGAACATCAGGAGGAAACCGATCACAGACACGACCCACGTCAAAGTCCACTACTGTCTTCCCTACCGCTGACCAGCAAGCGACTTTGGAACGCTCAGGATGTTGGAGGCACCAAGCGCATCTGAAACGTCGGCCAACTTCTTCCAGGCTACACGGAGTCGTGAGGGAACCCGGAGTCTCATTCAGCACAAGGGACATTATTAGATCGCGACAAAGTCTGTGCAGTCTGACCAACAACTCAACTGTTAACGCGACACGAATCTGGCAGCGAGTGTTCGCCGATGTGAGAGTGTGCCAGTTTGTCACAGGCCCACTGCGTGCCAAGCCCCGAGGTACGCCGCGACCTCCAGGGGGGGCATCGACCCGTGAACTTCGCCCATGTGTTCCAGCAGCGCCAGTGCTGTTTTTCCGAGGCACGCCAACCTGTGGCTTTCGGGGGTTGACCAACGTTGCACGTCTACACGAAAAGCTAAGGACAAGATTTCATAACTATTCACCCTTACAACGAATTTATTTCTGGTCGACATTAAATTCCGCAATCTTTGCTGCGACTTTTGATCTTGCACCGTGGAAGATGAAGTACGATGTGTCTACACTGCATAACTGTTCACACCTTGCTCAGGATTGCATGAAATGAACGCGGAAGCTATGCCCGTACGCACGTCTGTGGGGACAGACGGAGACGCCTAGCGATAAACGCCAGAGCATGAACGTCGATCATGTGACATGTGGGGCTGTTGGAAGTCACTGTCCACTCACTCACTCGGCTTTCTTGTAGATCGGGACTGGAAGTTGAAACTGCCCGCGGCAGAACGAGGCACGTCACAACTTTCAAACGACCTCGTGCGAGTAGCCAGCCAGATGACACGTCAAAAATAACGTTACGCGGTCGATTTACAAGTTCAGAATTGCAAAATCGCGAAAACTCTTTAACGAAAGTACATCTTCTGCCTTCCACTTGCAATTGTCTGTATGGAAATTGCGAAAATGCATATATTTTGTTGTTCGCACCGAGACTTTCTCTCCGTTTTCAGCCTTGACCGACGACGAGCTATGTGCCAGCGAGCATGGCGAAGACGGGAGGAATGCGTACAAGCGCAGATGACGGAATAATATTAAAATGGATCTTAAATAATGTGTTTGGGGTTTGTTAATTAGATTCGTCTGGGACTGGGGGGGGGGGGGTGAACTGTTGGGGACAGAGCAATGAACCTTCAGGTTTCATACGAGGCGTTGAATCTCCTGAGCGGGTTTGATTCTCAAAGAGCTTGTCATCTATGGGGCTGCAGTTGCTTACAAAGAACCATGGAAACTGAGAAAGTTCAGGAAGGAACGGGCTACAGAATAATAATTATAATAATAAGAGGCGTGGCCTCTACACAACACGCTCAAACATGGAGGCCGTGGCAGACACGACGCACGGTGACAGTCGCGAAGTTCTCAGGTGTGTCCTGTGCTCGAGCAAAGTCTCTCTTTCGCCTTCTTTCTGGGTGCAAAGCGGAAGGAACGTGAAGCTAGGCACACCTCTATCTACTGCCATGTGTAAGAATACGTGGTTCTTGACCTCTACTCCGCCATTCGTCTTCCTGTTGTGTGTGTTTCGTTGTCACGCGAACAACCACAGGCTTTGTAGTTGCTTCGCTGTTTCAGAATGCTGTCTTCTGCGTGGCGCCCGCTTCTGTTGGTGCTCGCAACCGTGTCAGGGCGGTCTGTTCCCTGCTCCGAGCTTCACTGGGAGCTGAGGTATCCCTGTCGGTGCTCCCCCGCGGAGGACGGGATCGTCATGGACTGTGATCGCGTCGTGTTCCCGGGAGACCTGCCTTCGCTGCCCTACAGCTCCACTGTGGTGGCGTTCAGCCAGCGCTGGGTCGGCCACCAGGCCCTCCCCACACAGGCGTTCACGGCTTCCTCTCTTCCGCTGCGGTCCCTCGACTTCTCCGGGAACTCTCTCAGAAGACTCACCGACAGGTAGAGTCCTAGTTGACGACCTCCTCAGGCTCAATAACACTAAGCAGGATCTGAGGTCTTCACGGCGGTGAGTCAGAAGATGGCTGTCTTCTGCGTTGCCTCGTTGTTGTAGTCTGGCGCCCTGATGATGGAGGCAACTCCTACCTGACTACACGGCGCGACAACCCAGAAGCAGACAGCTGAACAGAGGCTCTGCGCGTAATTTTTCTCGCATTCCCCAGATTGCGAAAACTGAAGTCGCATCCTACACCAGCCACTTCATCCTGACAGAATTCGACAACTGGCAGAAACAGTTACTCGTATGGTCAAGGGGCGAGACTGTGACAGCTGACAGGAGGAAACCCACGGACTCGGAGAAAAACCTGTCCCAATCCCACTTTCCCCGCCTCCTGAAAACGCTGACGCACTGACCGGGGCGATAGTAACATTGGTAACAGTTACAACGATGCTTTGGAACCCTAAAGTGCGCCTCTGTGCGAGTCCCAAGCAGCTTCTGCCTGAAGCGTGCGATGACGTCACCTGATTTGCCTCGCCTTCTCGCTGATCACGGGATAAAATAAGGAATTCGTCACAACAGAGTTACGTAAACTCGAGCGCGATGCAACTGTCTCCCCCCCCCCCCCTCAATCCACCCGCAGAGACGGGACCGCGTTGACAGAATTCAGCGTCAGTTTACTTCGGCGCCTCTGTGTGTCAAATTTCTCTTTCTCTGTTCATTATGCAGGCTTTCTGTTTGACGACTGTGCGATTGTGAACGGCGAAAGTGAGGTGGCGTCCGTCTCACTTGGTCGATTTCAGGCTGTGAACGTAGAACACTTGACGTCAGCTAAAATGCATACTTTCATGCGTCATATGATCGGCATGTAACTGCCTCCCTGGTAGCAGAGCCCCCAAGCCCGCCACCGGACACGATCCTCAGCCAACGCATACGGTGCTCGTTTCGCCTGTCAGTCCGTCCATCTGTCCGCCCGCACGATTCAACTCGATGGTTACCTTGGTTAACCCTTTGAAGCCGAAGCTCGTCTAAATATTATTTAATAAATCAGTCCGTACCGCGAAGAAAACACTGCACTTCACCATTGCAAAGATCAACTGGTTAACGCTGTTTAAGGAAATAATCGCTGTTTACAGTGAGAATCACACGAAACTCATAGATACAGTGCATAGGCGTCTAAATAATATTTAAAGATTCAGTCCGTACCGCGAAGAAAACACTACACTTCACCATTACAAAGATCAACTGGTTAACGCTGTTTAAGGAAATAATCGCTGTTTACACTGAGAACAATACGAAACCCATACATACAAACGCAGAGTTATTAACTTTTTTAAAGCAGGTGGTACATATAGTTACCACTGGGTCTTATAGGGTTAAAAAACGAAGAGGCGTTCAGCAACTGAAAACGTATCGCCCCCTTGTCGCAGGTTTCTCCTGGGGCTCCAGAGCACGCTCCAAGAACTTCGTCTTGCGGACAATCTTCTCGGTGATAATCTCAACCCCATCTTCTCGAGCAGCGAGTTGCACGGCTTGGGACGCCTCAGACTACTCGACCTCAGCGGCAACCTCATAAAGGGCATCGAGGAAGGCATCCTCAAGGGCTGCAACGACCTCCAGGTACGAAGACACGAGTCACATAACTCAACGACGCATTCAGTAACTTAAATTCAAATCTCATTCGGGAATTCGGACACAAAGAAAATTCCAACGTAATATTATTAAAGTGAAGTCATCCACGTCTGGACTGTCTGTAAAAAGGAGAATCGGCGACAAGGATCGAGCACTAAAGACAGAAGGTAGGGAGAGGAAGGAAACAAGATAATTTTACTTTCACTTTTGGTTCCCGGTTTGTGGCCGCTGCTTAATTTGATTATAATTATCGGTTTCCCCTGAAACCCTCAGTCAAGATACCCGATCCACGAGCCGAGAGTTGAACCTGGGCCTCCAGAGAGGTGGCAGACAAATGGACCTTGACTCTGATTGCAAAGATGAATAAACTGAGAAATAAACACGCACAAAAGACAGGGACAAAGAGAGAGAGAGAGGAGCGGATGTGACGGTGGGTGTCGAGGTCGGCCGCTTAGCCGGACAGCGTGTCACTTCGATTCCGTTACCAGCATCATCGCGTCTCCCGCCACGGAAGCAAGGTGACCCGGATACACCTGGCTGACAGCCCTGGTAAACGTTGGCCCACGGCCGTTCAGGAGACAGAGGCATATGCGATGATCTTGCCGGCAGTCGAACTCGGGGCGTTCAGTCCCGTACACCGTTACTTGTCATGTTTCATTATCTCGTGCAATTGCATTGGACCGACCGTGGCAAAACCACATCGATACTTTCACTTCATCCCTGAAGATGGAGGCAGAATGTTCCTCCGAAACGCTGGTATCTAGAAACACAGCGTTACAACCCGGAAGACCAACACCATGAGAACCTCAAATCTCACACATAATTCTTAAACTGCCTCTGTGATTGATTGAGCACCACACTATCACGTGACTAGAGGGCTCTCTCAGTCACATTCTTTGAGGTACGAAGAGAGGAGAGTCAAGGTGATCATCAGCTGACTCACCTCATGGGTGGAAGGAACGGATAGATAACCACAACCACCAGGAATTGGCATTTATCTCCGTTTCTCTTTAGAAATTCTTCTTCAAATTGCTTCAGATATGTTTCTTCCTCAGAGACGCATGGCACGGAAAGTCTCCGGCAGCGTAACGACAGCACCTGTAATGCAGACTGTCCTGTTTTTTTTTTTCAGGAGCTGCTGCTGGACCACAACTCTCTGACCGCTGTCCCCAGCTCCTCACTAAATGGACCACGGGCCCTCAAAGTGCTGTCCCTGTCACACAACCGCATTGGTACGCTCTCAGATTGTCTGATAACCACAGCCCACGTAAAAGAAAAGTCACGCACATTCCCTTTCTCCGTATTAAGTGGTTCAAAATTAATATTTTCCTTTGAACTGCTGTGATACGATTCATTGTAAATGAGAATAACGTGACATCTTCAGTCTACCAGCGAGGATTTATCTGTTTGGCAATTTCTCATTTTAAAACTGCATTCTGTCCATCAGTAACTAATTAACAAACAGGGCGCTGTGAGTTCTTTTGACGTTATTATTATTATTATTAAGTGTTCTGTCTTACGACAGGTCCATTGCTCTGCCCAAAACGAGCTCTCCAGTTGTCCCTATTCTCGGCTTCTCGCTTTAATTCCTGGAACGTCATCTTCTTTCCTTGCTTAAGGTCGTCGGTTAGCTGTATCAATCTTCTTCCTAGTCCTCACTTTCCTTCAACCTGGCCTTCGGTGATATCACTCAGTAATCCATTCCTTCTCAAAATATGTCCCAGCCAGTTAGCTTTCCTTCGTGTAATCGCCTGCAGAATGTTCCTTTGCTCGTTGACTCTCCTCAATACTTCTTCGTTGGTCACTCGATCCGTCCACCTGATCTTCTCTATTCTTCTCCAACACCACATTTCGAAACTCTCCAGGTATTTCTGTTCCTTCTTCCTGAGTGTCCAAGCTTTTGACGTTACCAGGCATAAAAATTATTTCTGCGTTAAGGTTTACCTCCATTTGGCAAGGGAGCATCCAGCTGTCCCGATGGAGTATGCAAATTCCTGATTATTATCGATGTCTCTTTGGCAAAGACTTGTCTCGCATGGTAGGAGGCACATGACCGGAATATTTGCCAACAGACCACTTTCCATGGTTTTTATTCATTCCCTCCAGGCAAATGGTAGGATAGAACTTTTAAAAAAGGCGACGTCATTTGACAATGTTTACAGTTCCTGGGGTTGATACGTGGTCCTTAAATAAGCTGTCCTTTTGCAGGCGTGGTGCGAACAGGGGCATTCCAGTCCCAGCGGTCACTGGAGAGCCTGAACTTGAGTCACAACCTGATCGTCACTCTGGAGGCCCATTGCCTGGCCAGCGTCAGCCACCTGCGCCGCCTGTACCTCGCACACAACAGACTCACTCGCTTCAATAGTGATGTCTTTCACGGTAAGCAACCCAAGCACTGCTCTGTTTTTAGGGCCACGTCAAGGTAAAATGGGACTGGAGAAAAATGTTGTGCCTTCTAAACTGTGGCACTCATCAGACTCGTGCTTGGCCGCAGATACCACGGGGTAACAGCCACCAGGTGAAGCCGTGAGTTTTCCTGGACTATGTCTGCTCCAGAAGTTTAGATAACTATATTACACTGTACGAAATAGGTAACAGAACTGAGCTTTATGCAGAGATATGACATGACATGTTGCAGGAGCTGAGAACCTGGAACTTCTCGACTTGTCGGAGAATTTCATCTCTGAGTTTCCAACCATCTCGATAAAAACTTTTGTCAACCTAAAGTTCCTGAACCTATCGTCTAATCTGATTCAGGTAAGCATTAACTGGCTTCATTCATTTCTTGCATCTGTAGCTGCTGTGGATCTCATTTTGAGACGAGTGCTGGCCATCCACGGATACAGTACCATGCGTTCCACTCATAACAATGCCTAACCGGTGAAGGAGTGCAGCGGTACGCCACTTATTCAAACTTCAGATTGTAAAATTTAATTTGGCTGCGTCTAATTCACACACTCATTCCTCATTTTTTAAGGTCCACTTACAAATAAAAAGTTTGTAGAAAAAATTCTCTTGTTTACATTTGTATTAGCATTTTTTATCTTGACAATGTTGTTCTGGGTTGTGTTTAATACAGCTTCACATAAGAAATGAATTTGACAAGATGAGTTAGTATTTTGTTCTTAACTGGATATTTCTTAATATTTAACATATTGCCTATATTTTGAAAATGCGTGTTAAAATAAGTTCCAATTCCTTCATTACGAAAACGAAACTATTGATAAAAAGATAAGAGCATGACGGTCGATGATGGATTGTTTAAATCAGGAGAGGCAGACAAGATAATGGAAGAAGATGCAAATACTAACAGTAGGTAAATTTGTAACGAAATTATTTGCTAACAGTAGCGATCCTTGTCACTGATTTCTGTTTTAAGAGTTGATGAACAAATTGTGCAGTACACATGCAAGACTTTATGCAAGATTCAATGTGAAATGCATTCTTTTAATTAAAACACGTTAAGGCACCTCTGATTAAAATCAGAGTTCAGATACATGAAACATATGCTTCCTACAAAATCTTATATTATTTTCTTCTTCCTTCTCTCTCAGAGCCTGGAGAATGCAAATCTCGCATCGCAGCCAGATTTGGAGCGGCTGGATGTAAGCCGCAATAATATTGCCAACATTGCCCCTGGAACTTTCCTGGGACTTAGCCACCTCCGTGAACTCGACCTCAGTGTCAATGCTCTAAGAACAGTAAGTTCCCACACGATGCAGCTAATCCCTCAGGAGTTACAACAGTTTTCAGCAGATAAACCACTTAAAAGAACGACTACTGCACCAGGAAGGAGACAAAAGATGGTGTTTCATGTTGAGAAATCCCAGTACATAAACAGATGTATCAAACAGTCAAAAGAAGCAACATTTTAAATGCTGCATTTAATGCTGACAAAGCCATTCTAGGCTGAAATAAAATTAAAAAGTGTCAAATTCTTTGTGAAATTTAACGTGCATGCATATCGTCCACAGATACATTGCCATAACTTCTCACCCTGAACAAAATGAGTGTGTAGTCAAGTGGATAAACCTGAACCTGCTATGTCACATCACTGTATAATTCCTCAGTGCCTGAAATGACATATTCTTTGATCCTGCAGGTAGAGGATGATGCATTTCAAGGGCTTTCAAGCTTGGAGAAGCTGTCACTGAAGGACAACAACATCCTGCTGGTCCCTGCGTCCACACTGAGCCGCTTGCCAAGCCTCTCGGCTTTGCAGTTGGACTACAACAGGGTAGCAGCCCTATCGGGTGAAATCCTCAGAGCGGTCGCTGACCGCGTGACGGTCCTAAGCCTCGCCCGAAATGTTGTGCGTGAGCTGCCACCCGCCTCATTCAAGGAATTCACGCACCTAGAAACTCTTGACCTCAGTGGCAACCTACTGACCAACGTGGCGGCCACTACGTTCACCGGCCTCGAAGGAAGTCTGATCAGACTGCGCCTCTCGGGAAATCGCCTGACATCGCTTCCGTCTTCGCCTGTTGCCCTTCCTCAGCTCGAGCTCCTGGATATGTCACGAAACCAGCTTGCTGAGGTTCCTCGTGTGGTCTTCAGTCAGTTACCCAGACTTACGCATCTGAACCTGAGCCACAACAGTGCCCTGGGCTCCATATCGTCCACATTACTGCATAGTCTGCCACAACTCACTGAGCTCGATCTGAGTCAAATAGGTCTCAAAATGCTATCACCAGAATTCCTCCTTCACAGCCAGAGCCTCGAGAAAGTTTACCTCCACGATAACTTGATACAAGAATTACCAGAGGGTGCTTTCCGTAACCTGAGAAACCTTACAACCATTGACCTTTCATATAATCAAATCCTTAACATACGAACTGGAGCATTTATAGGCCTTAAGTCAATAAAAGAAGTGTATTTAAACAACAACAGGCTCACTGCTTTCAAAGGGGAATTCTTCCAAATTCTTGGAAGTGACGGAAGCCTGGGAACAGCTTTAGAAGTCTTAGATGTGACAAACAATGAACTCAGCTACTTGTTTCCAAGTTCATTTCGTGTGCACCCCCATCTCCGCCGGCTGGTCGCCAGTGGCAACAAGTTCTCTTTCTTTCCAGCTGAACTTATAGGTTCACTGCAGTATCTAGAATACATAGATTTAGGACACAATTCACTGCGAAGTGTAGAAGACCTTGATTTTGCAAGTCTTCCTCGCCTTCGTACATTAGTCCTGTCATACAATGAACTTGAAACAATAAGTGAGTTGGCATTCCAGAACTCCACACAACTTCAAATACTGGATATTTCAGGGAATAAAATTGAGCGTCTTGGTGAGAGGACATTCGAAGGTTTGGTTCGTCTTGAAATGTTGAACCTGGAGAACAATTTACTCTCTGAACTTCCTGATGCAATATTTGAGCGTTCTCGTCTTCAGATGCTAGAGAGTATAAAGCTGGGTGGAAACCTGTTTGAGTCCCCACCACTGCAACCATTACAACGACAGTACTTTTTCTTGTCTGCAGTTGATCTCTCACATAACCAGATACAAGAAATCCCACCTGAAGATTCCATTATGGTCAACATTAAAAAACTGGATCTCTCCTATAACCCCCTCTCTCGAGAAGCCGTCGAGAATGTGTTGGGAGAGCCGAAGACAGTCCGAGACTTGAACTTGGCAGGTACTGGAATCACATCTGTCACTCAAATGGAGACACCTTTCTTGAGGCGACTCAACCTCTCGCACAATGCTATCAACAGTCTACCAGACACTGTTTTTGAACGCCCAACATTATTAGAGGATCTCGACATATCTCACAACAGCTTAAGTGAACTGCCTCATGTGTGGCAAAGGCTTAAGAACCTTCAAGTTTTGGATGTGTCTGACAACCCAGTGATAAGTATCCTTCAGGGTGACTTTGACGGTCTAGACGGCTTGTGTTCCCTGCGGATACACGGCCTTATGATGTGCACACGTCTTGAAAAGAATTCTTTCGCGTCACTTGGTAATCTTGCAGAGCTGGAAGCATACGGATATCCCCGACTGGGGTACCTTGATGTGTCTGGTATCCTTCGAAGTCTACCAGCATTGGTGAAATTAGATATAGAGCTGAAGGATGCAGCTGTGAGTGGAGACCAGCTTACACCTGCACTACAACCCCGTCTACAGGAACTTGGACTCCGGGGGCCAAGGGTAAGAAGCTTGTCATCAGGTGTGCTGGCAGGGTTGCGTGGACCATCTGTTCGCGTGGGCTTGCGAAACACTTCGGTGTCCGCCCTACCCCCTGCACTGTTTTTTACTCTGCCACGCTCCACGCGCCTGGAATTGGATGTGTCTGGCAGCCGACTGACCACACTTGGCCCGCCTCTGTTGGCCGCTTTGGATGAACGGAAAGGTGATGTCACACTTACGGGTCTGTCTGATAACCCCATAAACTGTGACTGTGGCACCCGAGCACTGAGACGATGGCTTCCAGGAGCAGGAATGTCTGGGATTCGCTGTGTCTCTCCAGAAAATCTTAAAGGCCGACTCCTTGTCGAAGTTGCAGATGACGAACTGATTTGTGACCCCAACCGCCCATCGACTACAACCCACAGCACTCTCGCTCCTTCGCCATCTACAACGGCAACCACAGAACCTGACATAATCTGGTCTGTACCTCCAAGCAAAGACAAGACTGCCTCCAACAGCAAGCCTGGCACAGAAAGTACCAACAAAGCAGTACCAGCAGCAGGCTCCTCAAACTTAAACAATGATGACACACTCATCATCGGTATTGTTGGAGGTGTGGTTGCCTTCATAGCAATTCTCATCATTGTCATCTGCATAATCAGGATACGGATCACAAATACTCAATATAGGGGTGGTCCACTAGCAACGCCAGTTGCCCTTGCTGCTGGAGGACATGCCCCTTCAATGATTACTGCAGGTTCAGGCTGCACGTGTGTGAAACCGCCAATGGGGCCGCCAATGTACGTGGCTTCCTACGGACCCGGGTACGCTGCCACTCTACCTCCGAAGCTCATGCCACCTACATCAGTGTCCCCACGACCTCCATATTCCACAATGGGAAGGCAACCGTACTACCACAGTCCACCCTACTACATTCCTTACCCCTCAGATGAGAAAGAGCATCGGTAGCCACCAGAATGTTTGAACATGACTTTTAATGAGAGAGTTTGAAAATGCTGACAGCGGCTGCACTCGTGCTATGTTTAAAGCCATTTTGATTCTGTAAGACTGTCATGTCTTCCTCTTCGAATCTCAAAGAATGGAACATGACGATCTAAGTTATTAGAAGTTATCTGAAGTGACTGGACAATTAGGAACAGGAACATTGTGCCCTCTGAAAATACTTATGGGCGCGTTCACTGCCGATATGAATACGTAGTAATGTCTTGTAAGAATGAAATAATCAGGGGGCAAGAATTGTTGGTCACTTCACATTGACCAGTAGAGTTTGGAAATGTAATTACAATTGTTTTGTACTGTTCTGTGATAGCACATGAACACAATTTCATTATTTTACTTGCTACGGCTATTTGTAAATGTACTCTGTGGATCTGGGCTATGAAACCCCATGGGTTAAGGTGTGGAGAGAGAGAGAGAAGCTAGAATAAAGGAAAGCAGTAGAGCCAATCAGGAGGTAATTGTTGTTTATGGGGCTTATGGAACTGTTATCTGCCCTAAAATATTTGACACTAACCGCCTCCAAAGTGATAAGCTGGAAACTAATAGCCTATACTCCGTGACATGGAAAGAATCTGTCCTTTGTGAGATACACAACCATTTGGTAATATGTGACAAATACAAAAAGTAGATTTTTCAAAGAGAACAAAAGTGAATTTGGTCAGTACTTTCTTTATGAACAGCAGATAGATACATTTCATTCTCTTTGCTGCCACGCAGATCACAGTTTGTAGGGATTTAGAGTAGGCACCCACCCTGTAATATCAATATTAAACAATGCAGGATTCTACTTGTGAACTCTTACTGCCCTCTGATTTACAGGACATGAGAAAGTGTGTAATTTTCTTGCAGATAAAAACTTCAGTCGGTCCTAGCCTCGATATTTTCCCAGAGATTTTTCGAGGTCTATGAAAACTTCCTGGAAGGTAATTTAGCTCAGTTTGTCAAGTATCATGGCAGATTTTCTTTGAAATTATTCAGTATATGAAGCTGAGTGAACGTAAGTGGTTGATATGGAATAACTCAGTACCAGCAGCAGTTCCAGTGGGGCAATGTGAAGGTAAGTAAATATGCCTCTAAAGCGAACAGTGCCAGATGCAAATTACAGAAAAGCAAAAAAAGCTGATGCTTACCTGATTATCGGTTTTCCATAACGTTCACACTTGTCACTTAAACATTCTAGAGAAGATACTTATGAACTTGTTCACTAAATTTCATAAACACACAGACATCTCACACCACAGTCAAAACCTTGCCATTTGGCGCCGATGGCGAAGAGAGAACTGCATCCAACATAATAAATATATGTTACGATAATAAAGAATATAGTGTTCTATTTTTCCCTTTCTGTCATCAAAACTATTTTTTCTGTCCAGTTTAACAACGATACGTTTATCTAACTCCTCTTTAGAAGTGAAGTCTCGAAGTAATGTTTCGTTCAGCCGGCAAGAACAAAACACGACAAGGTTGGTAAGCCTACATAACCTCACAAGGGAGCCATACACGATGAAACGTAATTATTCGTCCACAAAGATTTCGACGGATATGTATGTGAATGCAGGAACCAATGCATCTTGCTAAATAAACAAAATGGGAAACCTTGATTTTCTTCCGCGCAGGAAGCCCGATTTACCAACACACATCAAGGTCGGTCTCCATAGACATCTAAGAAACAAATATGGTCGTGAATGACCGTCATAACCGAGTATGGCCTGTGATGGTGAGATCCGTGGTTCTCACGGTGTGTGGATAGATACCTGAAGATAAAATACAAATTTGTTTCCGTTAATAACTAACTGAAGGTAAGGATCGTGGAGGTCTTCCGGTTTGTGACGCCATGCGAATAAGACTTGTACGGTTATGGTTGATCCTACCAGCTTGACAAAAATCTGCAGAGTAGCTTTTTTTAAAATAAATCACGCGGACGTGTTCAAAACCACAATGCTTTCAAATAAATAAGAAACTATCAATATTCTTATAGCTAATTAATTATGCTTGAAATTAATGGGAAAATACACGGCGTTGGCCTATAAATTAATGCCACGAGGAGATATTTCGTTTTGACAGAAATGTGAAAAACGAAAGAGGTTAGCTGAATGTCCGCGGGGCACGTTCTTTGGTTAAGGCACAGCCGGCGAGTTCAAGGACCTGGAAGTGGGCCTATCAGGAGCAGGAAATGAAAGCGGCGGATCTGGAAGGCGGATGCGAATTTATGTTAATGAATTACTTCTTTCCGGCCTCCCACTGCCATCAAACTTTCTCGGTCTATCGAAACAAAGCGAGTTTCGTTCTGTTACAAACGACTAGTGTCTGACTGAACGAGATAGCGTCTTCTTGGAGGACGTCCTCACTCCTCATTTCCGACGACACGTCATAACAGACCTCTTATCCTACCATAATTTTGATATACGGCTCCCTCATCTCGATCCGTGTCTTCCAGCCACGTACCAAATTCTCCATTTTGTCCTCAGTTCATTCACGCATTTGAAACCGAAACAAGAGATAGCATAAGAAACTATTTGACTCCGAGTAAAATGCGACTATTTCCCGAAAACAGCATTAACCTGTTCATCGTTGCCATGGAGACGTCTGTCTATTTTCTTCAAGGTGAATTTCTAAATAATATTTACACGAACCTCGGGCACTTCCTTCTTTGCGTCATGCGTCACTCCAAGTGAGGGTTTGGTCTTTTAAGACCGGAAGTGACGATAGTTAAAGAAAGGGCAAAGATTGGCGTTTCGATGCCAATCTGTATGTCCGCAAAACTTAAAACAAAACACTGCCCTGGAAGCTGGATGCGAACCAAGAGGCAATGCTTCTTGAAACAATTTAACAGCAAAATTTAATGAAATTTGAAATTCGGCGAGCATAAAGGAAAACACTCTGGGTCTTCTAACTGACAACCGAAGACGGGTGTCTTCTGGGCTGATGCGTTGCGTGACACCCCGAAGACGGAGGCAGCGAACACATTTGTGACATCGGTAAACTTGTACCAAACTACACGGCGCCACATCCCAGGAGACGGTCATCTTCATGCTCATCGCCGTGAGAACCTGAAATCTCACCAATCGACAAAAAGGCTGTTCTTTGTAAATTTAACGACGATACAACAACTGCACGAAGACAGACTAGAATCAGAGATGATAGGATGGTTATGAATCAAAAACACAATCTAAGCGTGGCATTAGTCCACCCGTTAGACCAAGGATAACATTAAGACAGATCTTAGGGAGATGCTGTCAGGTAGATGAAACTGGCTCAGAATTGCGTACAGTGGTGAGCTTTAATTCCAGCGGAGTTTGGCCTCGCGCTGTGCAACATAGCTCATTTATTTAGTGGTGGTAACTATATGAACCAACTTCTTCAAGATTGATAGCTTTGCATTTTGATTCCTGGAACAGCGACTATTTTAATCGACAACGTTAACTAGCTGATCGCTGTCTCGGAGACTTTGCCGTAGGAGCAGATTTTTTTAAAACGTTTAGATAAATGTTGTACATCGCGATGTTATTTTTCAATCGCCCGGTAATTTCTCAACGAACACGACCCGCGTCCATATCTGCGCGACGTACGACGGCCCACTGGTTTGGACACCCGGCCTGCAATAGGCGCATGAATCTTATCGGATTAGGCGGTCCACGAGCGGGCGGGCGGGCAATCAGTAGCTCGACGGCTGCCGTAGGACTTGCAACGTCGGCGCTGTCTCTCCGGACCACAGGCTCGAAATTCTCCGTAAGTGTCCGTCAGATCATAGGATGAATCGACGTCGTTTCACAGGCACAGAGTTTTCATTGTGGATTCAGTCACAGCTGGTAAGTGGCAGTCTCATAACTAAGTAGCCTCACGTAGCAGATTTCTTCCTGAGAACCGACGAGTCCCTCCGCTACTCTGGACAGTCTTCGTCGTTTTTTTTACAACACGAGTCCGCCACTGGTGCCTATCATGAGCCAGATTAATCCAGCCCACATCCTTCCCAATTGTAACATTAACCTCCCATCTACACCTAGGTCTTCCAAGTGGCCATTTCCCTCTCTAGTCGTCAGAGTTCCGAGGACGTCCTCCTCCGTTTAAGAAGGCCGAGGGGTTTGTGTGGACGAATGCAGTGACTTAAGACACTGTGAGAACCGTTGCTTGAGCGAACTACATTCGTTCTCGAGCGCTTTAGTTCAGAAGTACTTCCAGAGCTCAAAAGAGCTTAGATCCACAAGTCATGATTTTCGTTTTTACATCGTGGCTCTCGGGGTAATTCAGAAAGTCGTCGAGGGAAATACACAAGAATCTACCCCGTGCAGACATTAATGCCCAACGCCATCAGCGATCTGCCACCAAAATCTCTCTCGGAATGAAGATTCCTGTCTTCTGGGTTGTTGCCCTGTGTAGTCTGGTCGATGTTAACCAACGTTTCAGAGGTCATACTGCCTCCATCATCAGGGCGATGCTGAGTATGAAGATTCCTGTCTTCTGGGTTGTTGCCCTGTGTAGTCTGGTCGATGTTAACCAATGTTTCAGAGGTCATACTGCCTCCATCATCAGGGCGATGAGTATGAAGATTTCTGCCTTCTGGGTTGTTGCGCTGTGTAGTCTGGTCGATGTTAACCAACGTTTCAGAGGTCATACTGCCTCCATCATCAGGGCGATGCTGAGTATGAAGATTCCTGTCTTCTGGGTTGTTGCCCTGTGTAGTCTGGTCGATGTTAACCAACGTTTCAGAGGTCATACTGCCTCCATCATCAGGGCGATGCTGAGTATGAAGATTCCTGTCTTCTGGGTTGTTGCGCTGTGTAGTCTGGTCGATGTTAACCAACGTTTCAGAGGTCATACTGCCTCCATCATCAGGACGATGAGTATGAAGATTCCTGTCTTCTGGGTTGTTGCGCTGTGTAGTCTGGTCGATGTTTACCAACGTTTCAGAGGTCATACTGCCTCCGTCATCAGAGTACAAAGATTTCCGTCTTCTGGGTTGTTGCGCTGTATAGTCTGGTCGAATTTAACCAACGTTTCAGAGGTCATACTGCCTCCGTCATCAGGGCGATGATACACAGCGCAACAACCCAGAAGACGGAAATCTTCATACTCACCGCTGTGAGAACCTCAAGTCTTACTCTCTCGGAATGTTTGTGTTGAGTATGAATTTTGCTGTCAGTGAGACAGGCGACTCAGGAAATGCTCCCATGATTCACTAGTGATGATTTTTCTTTTTCAAAAAGAATGTGACTAACAGGATGCAAAGTTCTCCGTTTTTAAATAAACATCCAACATCCAACATCCTGCACACAACTGGAGGCGTAGACATTCCTGATTTCGTGTGACACATTCAGGACGTATTGAAGAAACTAATAACATCTGTATTAATAATAATATAATTGTAATTCTCTCCGTGAATGAATCGATTGATTTCCCAAATACTTCTGTTATAAACCGGGGGTGGGTTTAAGAGGCTAAGATTTCTTGTTCAGGGAGAGTCACATTTGGTTTTGGAACGTAGAGGCTGCCATCGGTCAAATTTGCCCTAAAAGTGAAATGTGGTTCGGGGGATACTCTGAACTAGCATTTCATGGGTAAGTAAAGTGGAGAACGAAAGGCCACAAGAACTGTCAAGGACACAACATTTTCTTTGTAACCGGGGTTCGATCTACTCGTCGCCATAACTGTGTCCAGACGAGCTCTCGACTCTCGCAGGGCACATCAACCACGCGGGTCAAAACACTTCTAGTCCTCTCAGTCAGTTACAGATTGGTATTATTACTTACTTAAAAACTTCCTGCTTGTTCAGGTTCTTCATATTATACGTTAAACTCGTCAGACATGACATCAAACGTCATCACCGTCGCCATGTTTCTAAACTACCAACTTCAAAACAGAAGTTTATAGGAATGTTTACAATCTATGTTTCCCCCCCCCCCCAAACATTTCATGGTCATCGTGCCCGAACCTCTTCTTATCGCAGTAAAATCGATTTCTAAATGAAAAATGCGCGCGTTAGCCATGATGTGTTAAAAAATTGTTCCTCAAGGTAGTATGGTGCTTACGTAATATGATTATGCGCGTGTTTCTTTCTTCTAGGCTCAAATGGATTTAAGTGCGACATAAGAGGATTAATGGATTCGACAAAGGAGACGCGCGTCGAACCTACAACTCATATTAATTTCATGGAGCGAAGATCCACTGAGTGCGTTTTGAAGCTTCATTTAAAATCGAACGCCAAAACGAAGCACGCACGACGTTTCTGCTCCTAGAGAATACGCCGAACGCAGACAATTGTGTTCCGGAACAGAATGGATATTCGCTGGCTCCTAAGAATAGACTGTGATTTTCCTTGCAGTTCCAGGACGTAGGAACGTAGCTCACAAAAGTGTAGCGTTCACAAAGAAAGAACAATTCTGTAGCACAATATAGACCGAGACACATCGTTTGTGATAGGAGTACTAAAAATATAAGAGTCCCAGGTCGAGAGTGAAAGGAATTTCAGAAATTCCGAGACGAAAAATGGTGACGTCGGAGAACAAGGAACGAGAGCCCCCAATGCCCCTGCATCATCTGCACCCAAACACGAAGGGGCACAGCCCCCAGACCATGGCATGGTACAGGCCGGACCCAGCTCCAGTGCTCAGCAAATTTCCAGGTGGGGATCAGAGTGGGACAAACAACTCCGCCTTCCACCCGGTCAGCCCCTATGACCGGGCAACACCCCGCCCGGTGGTGTTAAAGTTTTATCCCGCGGTGGAGGAAAACACGCAGGTGACCTGGTGCTGCTGCACAGGTGCCAATTACAGATGTTCCATCGCCGTCACTGGAACTGAGAGGCTTTGGGGCTTAGAACCACGAAACCGCTGGACAAATTCTTCGGATACAGCATCGCACTGCAGTAAAGAATATGAAGAAGAAGATGAAGAAGAAGATGAAATTGACGTCGGAGATTGCGAAACGAATACTTCCCCACGCAGTAAGGACAACGAAGGCTCCATTTGCATGTCGCTTGCAAGCGCGAAAGCTCCCAGTGCTGTGGGCAGATTACGAACGGTGGTATCGACACCAATTACAATTACCAGCGGTTCGGCGCGGGACTTTCCGATGACGGAAGGCGCTGCTCAGAACAGACATTCAGTTGTTCAAGGAAGCATAGAAATTGGCAGGAGACCAATTTACATGCCTGAAATAGCAGGGCTTCAACCTCTGGCTCCTACTAAAACAGACTCTAAAAGTGGTACAGGCCTTCCTGAAGATGGAAGTCAGCTTTCAATGGAGACAGACAACGGCGAGGAATGTCGGCTGCCGTCCTCAGCGTCGCCTCCTAAAATCGGGGAACATTTTCCGAGTGAGTACGTCACAGCTGCGAGACTTGCCGAAGACGATATTTTCATCAAGGCAGAGGGACGCCCGTTGAGAGCAAGGACGTATTCCATCACGGAACACGAGTTGACAACTCCTACTACGTCGCCAACGAGAAGCAGTGAAGACAATAATGTAGACTGTTCCTTCGGCGAAAGAAAATTCTGCAGAAAGGAAGACGATGAAACACTAAATACGTTCACCCACGTCGCTGAGGAATCGCCCGTGTTCAACGTCAGAGGCGCAGTACGAGAATGTCCCACGGCTGAGACAGCCGGCGACGAAGTCAATTACTCCCAAACAATCTTGAGCGACGCGTATGACCCTGGCATGACGCCTACAGTTATGAAGAGGAATTTTCCGAGACACACCTCACCTCCAGCAAATGCTCGTGAGGCTGACGTTTCTGTTTTAGTTGGAACTAACCTCAGTAAACCGCTTTCCGAAAGACACGGTGATAAGGAGTCTTCTGCAATGAAGCGCCCAGAAAATGCGGATAAACAGAGTCTTCGTGAACAACAAAGCTCACTCGTGCTTCGTTCCACTCAAATAAACCGCACTCAGATATGTGGCAAACAAAGTTTCGAAGAAAAACTCATTTCCAATCAGGACGAACGCAAAACTCAGGTGGACAGTGACCAGTCTTCTGAGGACAGGGGCGAATCCCCTCACAAGAGGTCTCATTTGGACGACGACGACGACTACAAATGGCGCTCGGTGGACAGATGTGACTTACCACATGAGGGGTCTCCCGTTAAAACTCGCAACCCAATTACTGACGAAAATGTCATCGAAAACGGAAGGGAGTACATCCCGAGAAACTCGCTTGTGGTGACACCCACCCAAGGCGCTGATGAACATCATCTCGAAGATAAGGGAGGCTTTCTCCGAAGCACTCCTTCAGAACCCCGCGTACAAAGTGCAGTTGTCGGAACGGAACGGAATTCATCTCTGGAAAACGAAACGGCAATTAACAACCAACAGCGCGAGGAAGGCCGTGGCTTGTCTGCTCGAAACAACCAAAGAGAATCCCAGCGGATTCTACACGATCAAAGTACCCCTCGTCAACGGAGCTCTGTGCTTGTCCGGTCGAGGGAACTGAGACCCGGAGGCGGAGAAACCGTCATTCAACAAGTGGGCACTGCAAGTGGACCAGAACTCAGCACAGGAGTACAAGGACCTCCCCCCTTCTCTGCTGAGGATTCTGCACTCAGGAGCCGCGTCCTCATTTTGCTGTGGATCCTGTTGGGCGAGCGAAGGCTGTGCGAAGTAGGGTACCCGGTGGAGCCCGTCCATCGAGTCCTGTGGCGGGTCGTGGACGTCTGCTGTTCCGTGGCCGGTGTCAAGAGCGCCGCGGCGGTGCCACTGAACGCGGACCACGACTGTGGCTCGGACATGCTGTGCTTCCGGGATCACACGCACCGGTTCCTGGAGGTCTGTGCCCCAACGCGCGAGCATTGGAAGCAATTTGGCTGGGCAAGCCTCACCGTCGACGCGGTTGTCCGCAAGATCTACGATGAAGGTGAGTGATATGTACTCTTTTGCATTCTACGTTCCTGCTCAGACAATGAAGCCGTATCAACTGCGAAGGTTATTTAGCTCTCGATGATATGTGGTGGAAAACGTGAAATAGCTGTGAAGGCGACTGTCCATTCAGTAAAATTTGTAACTCGACTACGGTAAGGACACTGGCGTGAAGTTATCGAATGACTGAAAACAGTGCTTTATAATTCCCCATCACAATATTGGACAACATTTCACAGTCCGCATTCTCACTTCCAGACACACTTTGCCGGGTAACTGAAGAACGTATTTCAGGCGCACAAATCGAGGACATCTTCCTCATGAGGAACATCAGGAATTCTCGTATAAATATGAGCAATGACGTCCATGTATCTGCCGTTATATTCCAGTGTTATCCGCGGTTTGGCGACGTTATTATATGCTCTACGTCTTACCAATAATGGTAGGTTTACATGAGCATAGAAATCAACCCTAAAAGTCATCGAAAGTAAATTATAAGTGGAGAGAATAAACGAATACAGAATTTTTTACGGAAATTTTTCGGAAACCGACTTTTTGGAAAACAAAGAGTGGAGATGGGTGAGTAAATTGGACTGGACTAGATCGCGATCAGCATGAACCGTCTGGCGAGTCTGAAGACGGCCGTGTTCTGGGTAGTTGTTGCGCTGTGTGTGTAGTTTGGTAGACGTTTACCAACGTTTCAGAGGTCCTTCCTGCCTCCATCATCAGGGCGATGAACTACCAGACTACACAGCGCCACCACAAAGCCAGAAGACAGCCATTTTCGTCTCAGTCACGTTGCGAGCTGGTGACTTCGTCTCTGATTGAGTTTTTATGTAAGTTCTCTTCAGGTCTCTGAGATCAAGCGAAGACACAAATAGCAGGGAGATAGTCGTGACAAAGGAACCGACAGCCCTCGAGCTCTTGTGTCGTGTCAGAAAGAAACACGCGGCACGATGCACGACGACTGCTATTGGACATCTCGACCGTGGGCGGTCCAACCGGATCGAATCTGATTGGCAACCGAATGCATGCCGTACCTTGATGCTGTGGTATCTGTTGATAACGGCACTATCACGCGCAGTGGCGCCAACTAATCAAGGACGTGATTACGGAATCTTGTAAACGTGGACTGCAGAAATTGTAGCCGCTCCTTTTGGGCATACGTTGCATCCTGATAGTAGAGAACGTGCAACGGTGACAATGCACTTAGTGCCCAAAGAAACTTCTCACAAAATGCGTGCGTATTTCATCCAAAATCAAAATTACTCGGAACTAATTTCGGATCTTGGAGGAATATGGAACAAAATGTCGTCAAAACACGCGGATTGGCGTAAAAGTATCGTTAACCTTTTGTCAGATTGTTTATTGTCGCAGTACGAGTGGTGTTAGAATCTGCAAGGTCCAGACCTACGAGGCACCACGGAACACGGGGCGTCAGAGCTCGAGGCTCAGCTGAATCCACCGCGTTTAAAAACATCTTGGCATTGTCGGAAGTGGCTCGTTCCCGTCGCAGCCTCGACAAACACGCAACAGCAACGGAACAGAGTCCAGGAACTCGATCGGCCGGTCGCACGTCGGACTGCGTGCCGACCGACGTGTTCTTTCGTTATCTATGTAAATAAGAGTACTCGGCCTTCCTGCCATGATCGCTGTTTATCAATGCGGAAATACTCGGGGATTGTTCGCGAGATTGGTAGCCGTAGGCAGGAAAGCGGCCAGATTACATATCCATGTTCATGGAGAAGGACGTCATGACCAGCAGTGGCGGCTCGTTAATATTAAACGAAACAACTGAAGAGCAAATGCGAACTCTCGTGTCAAAACCGCGTTGAAAAACGAATTTAAAATTGGGGTCGTGGGTTCGAATCCCTCCCAGCACGTGTCTACGTCCATCTGTTCCTATGCTGTGTTGTTCTGAACAGGTGAAACGACCGTCCGATTCTCCGATCTTCAGTCAGAGGAAATTACACCAAGTGAATCAGTTAGTTAGTTAGTTAGTTAGTTCAGAAATCGGTACAGGTACATTCAGAGGCTGCGAGAGATGAGACTTGACTTGACTCGACTCCACTCGTCCAACGTGTGGTCAGCGTCAGATGACACCCGGTGCGACTCGACAGGGTGGGGGGGGGAGGAGGTGACTGCCTGATTTCAGAGAAGAAGCTCTTATCAACGGCAATTCTTCGATCACAATGCAATCGATTTCATTGTCGTCTACAGTTTTTATCTGAAATACTTCTGGTCTAATCTGATAGAAAAAATATCCTCTTCATCGAAAATAGTAAGCCAGCGACACTTCTCATAAACAACACTTTTTACGCAGAAGTGTGAAAATCTTAAAAAACTCGTATACTGAAAATAATTAATTGATCAGAGTTCGTGATTTCAGAATTATCAGTTGGAAAGAACTAACGCTGCGCTAACCTCGAATAGTTTCATGGCCGCGACACTGTAGAATAATTCTTAAGTGAAACAACGGCAAAATAGTTTAAGAGGTACTTTCTGCCTCCATCATCAGGGTGATGATTGAGGCAGAAAGGACCTCTGAAACGTCGGGAAAGTTCCACGACGCGAAGACCCAGAAGACAGCCATCTTCACCTCCGTGAAAACTTAAAATCCAACTAAGAATAGTTCAAAGGCAAAAGAAATCATCCAGAGATGCACTGCAGAACTAAAAATGTTATTATCAATTTTGTATACAGTTATAGAAATACTTGAAAAGAACACGTACGTACACAAAATAACAATATTGAAACATCACGGAGAATCCTAGAGGAGAAAGTCTTTTCAGAAGACCACGGAGTAGCTCCGTAAGAGTCACGGCAGTAATCTGGCTTTACGCGATCTAGTGATTTGTTTCGAGGTTACAAATAAGAATCGATCACCTCACGCTTCCGAGAACTCCACGTACACGGAAGTGTGAGCTGTGTGGACGAGGCCCGGCTGATTCGCGTTCCCAATAGAGAATACGATAAAGTATCAACACGCTCACAGAAGCACTGATAAAGAATGAGAATATTTATTAAACACGCCGACAGATAAGTTCGGGCGAGGACTTACGATCAAGCCTTCCGTTTAAATCCGTTTATCTCAACACAGAATCCACATCAGAAGTTTTCCCAGAAGGAAATTCGATGGCCACTTGACAATCGGTCGCTCGCCGCTGTCAGCTGTGCCACGAAGAAGCTGACGGTGGTCGTTCTGAACACCCACACTGTATTCGCTAACCCACCAAGTGCCAATGCTGACATGCGTACTGATTGAGTTTATTAAATGTTTGTATACGTATTATTGGGCCATCCTGTGGTTATAAAGTGTTAAAATATTTCTCATTAGGCAGGATTTAAGGAGCGAGCATTGAAGAAATAATTATTGCACACACCTCAGAAGTTCGCGGGTGCGTGCAGTCTCCAGTGCTATACAGAAGAGCGGCCTCTTAGGACACAGACCAAGCGATAAGCACATTCTTCGTTGACCACGTGAACGATGGATTAGCCATCTACGTAATTTAGCCTCGGAATAGCCCAGACCTTGAAAGAGTTGGGAACAGGCTTTGAAGAATTATTGTGTTATCAAAGCACTGAAATCATTGCAAGTAATATTTATCACCTTATTTTTTCCTTTGTGATACACGTAAGTAAGGTCGATAATGTTGCAACAATTCTTATCTACGTACGTACTGACTGATTAAATTTGCCTGCGATACGTACGCCCTTTCGTACGACGTGTGGACGTCAAGACTGGAAGCCGAAGAGAGACGAGGCTAGCCGTGCACGCGATGACTTCCTGTCAGCGCGTCCGGCGCCAAAGTACGCGCTGTGACTCACTGAACAGCGTAATCCGAACTGAACTGACAGGATGAGACGGTCCACCTCTCGTGAAACCAAAATCCGCCACTGGACACAATGCCCACTAGGTCAGCTTCAAACGCCCCCGATACCTCGCACCGCGATTCATCTTAATGTTATCAAACTCCTCCGTCACTTAGGTGTCCGAAGTTCTGACTAAAGAAAAATCTGTATGCATTCCTCTAGGTTCGGAATCCTAGCTACATGCCCAGCCCATCACAACCTCCAAACCTTCATACCGAAACACGGCTCCAATTCTCGCTGACTTGGGCCAATCACCAAGTTTCTTGTCGCATAATTTCTCAAATAGGCCACGACAACCTTGTTCCAAGTTGTCATCATTCGCTGTTATTTTCACATCTCTTTTCGCCACTATACAACCTACGCAGTTGGTAAATCGTCGTTAAATAATTTCATAATCGATCGATCTAAAACGGCGACCTCATTATGCACGCCTGCCGTGAAAATAACGGGCAGAAATGTTCATCGGCTGGTGTTGAAAACACAACTTGAAGACGAAGTTCTTCTGGCACGTGCCATGAGGGTGTAGGTTGGAGTGGAGGAAAAGCTCCACGCATTATTAACCTTCGCACCAGGCGACAGAGAGCCGTCACTGTGAAGCTCAGGACATTGAGGCACAAAATGAACCCGCGGTAGTTCAGGCCTTCGCCAGTCACTCTACCAGATGTAGGATAATATTAAAGTTGGTGTCAGCTAAGGTGTGGTCAGGGGCCTCTCTGGCTACACGGAGTTAGTTACTTGGCGTTGGCTTCAAAAGCATGCGGACAACCGAACGTCCTGCCCCGTTCGCTGTGGCGGAAGGCGTCTATCTAATCGGCTGGCCGGCCGGCCGGCCGAAGCTCTCGTCGGCACGAGGCGACTTCCCCTTTGTAGTCGAGCGATTAGTGCAAACACAATCATCACGCCGAGCTTTTCTCTGTTTCTCGTGCGATGTATTTTCGTGAAAAACTTCCTCTTAGATAAAAAACGGTTTGAGAATCTTGAACTCTGACGTTAAACTCCAGCCGCCTGATAAAACCATGAACTCGGAAGACTTCGCCATTAACACTTAAAAAGCTCGGCACAGCTTCGTCTGGATTTCCTACTACCAGAGTCGTCACCGTCAGAAATTAGTTCCAATTCATCATCTTGTGTACTCCCTCAGTTGATACGGCGTCTTTAAATTACCTGTTCACAGAACTGCTGCCTCTCCTCCGACTGCAAGTCCTACCGCCCGCCATAGAGCGGGCGATCTCCCAGCTGTCACACACGGACCACACGCCCAACCCCCAGCACGTCTCAGGGGGCAGCACTGCCGGAGGCAAGCTGCTGACCGCCGTGGTGATGCCGACCAAGAAGAAGCGAGGCAGACCAGCCAAGATAACCAACAAAGTTGACGAAGGTAATCTGCGATTATTTCCTTAAACAGCGTTAACCAGCTGATCTTTGTAATGGTGAGGCGTTGTGTTTTCTTCGCGGTAGGAACCGGATCTTTAAATGCTATCTGGGTGTTTCAAAGTGCAAACGTTTCAGGGGGTCGCATCGAGCGCGTCATGTTGTGGCGTTTCCTGCTCAACCTGCTGGAGGACCCCAGGAACTCTCCCTGCATCCACTGGGTGCAACGCGACGAGGGGATCTTTCGTATCCTGAACACGGACTGGCTTGCCCGGCTCTGGGGCCGGCGCCATGGCAACCCCAGGATGACGTACGAGAAGATGGCGCGTGCCATGAGGTAAGGCGATCCTGTCTTAAGCAGCTCGAGTTACGCGATACTTGAGTTCGTGGGAGAACCGATAATCTTCGCGATTTCTTTCATAACTTGAATTGCGAGTTGCGTTTCAAGGGGGATTATTTACTTAATTCTTTAAAGCATTCCGATGTACATATGACCTCCTCTTCTGGGGGCGTCGTGACGTGCGGTGTAACGACGCTCGGCGCCTGTTTTCCAGCGTCGTTTCCAATTACCCCCGAAAGTTTACCTATGGTTAATGTGTCGTATTTTGGAGGCGTCGCGATGCTTAGCGTCGCTTTTCCAACTTCATGTTCATAGGTACTTCCAGTGGCATCCGCATGTTCAAATGCATCGAAAGGGGCGTCTTCTGAAAGCGTCTTATGGTCGGCGTGTCCCCTTTGAAGCGAACGACTTACTCCATTCTGGTATCGTGCTTAGTTTCCGAGTTGCGGGAAACACGCTTAGCGGTAATCGAACTCAGGACATTTTTCCAGGGTTCTAACTGTCATATGACCCCCTCCCTCGTCTCAATAAATAAGCATGCCAAGTTTGATGCAAATCGGTGCATCCGTTCACGAGCCATAAGCGAACAAACACGTAAACCCAGAGTTTGAACTTCGTGTGTGAATTTATTTAGGACAGCTTCGACTTTAAAAGGTTACGTAAACAATTTATTTACCTGTTTATTATAACTTCGGAAGATCATGTAATGGGCTTGAATTAAGGAGACTGTACACTTGTGGAGATTACTGAAGGAAGTGACTGAGTAAACTCATGAACAGAAGCAAATGCAATCGGTTGATTTATTTTAGCTTCCTTGGACAAAGATTTTGCATTACTTTTCTCACATAATGGGACAACTTACAGATCTGTTAGATGGACAGAGCACGCGAATGACACTAGAAGGTTGTGATGAATGTTAAGGAGACATCAGAAGCACTCGGTCGCCTTCCAGAAACGAGTCAAATGAGAAATTTCACGTTCTCACGGAAGCGAGTAGCACCGTATAAACCGATAGAAGAAGTTTGCCGACGTTTCAGAGGTGCTTGCTGCCACCATCATCAGGGCGTCACCTTCAAGCTACGTTAAAGTTAGGCTACAAGCAAAAATACGTAAAGTCCTGATTTGTTCTGTTTAATCAACGACGTTCTGTTTTCGGTGCCGTTGAGCTGTTGATAACTTGTCCACGTGACCACAGCACGTGCAGCCTTGGACACGAATTGCAACAGTTATTACGATAAACTGATATCATTGTAATTTAAGCAAATATGCCGGCACACACTTTAACCTAGAGCTTTCGAGATCAGCGATTACATAAGAATCGACTCTTCAGTCATGGTCTAAATTTAAACACACGGTTGACGAACGTCACTGCCGCCGAGTGACTGGCACTCTTGCCTCGCGGTGCGGAGGTCCCGGGTTCAAACCTCCTCCCTGATGTAGTCTCGTGGTCGTCGTCAGTGTCTGGGGCAAATACTGACAAAGCCAGTGGGAAGATCGTGGCTCGCAGCTTCCCACACTCATCTGCAGTTTTCGTGGTACTTTGGTGCGCCTCACGCATCAGGATTACTGATCCGTTCATACAAATGCGTCGTCTTGGTAAATTTGTTTTTCGCCGAAAAAATTGTGCGATAAGAGTTCGGAGATCGTCCAATCTTCGGGGAAATTCCACTCCCAGGTCCTAAAAATACGGCAGAAAACTGCGTAGTCAGTCGGCCGATTACGAAATCTGAACTTCACGTGAAATGCGAAGTTCCAACCCTGCACGCTTACATCACGCAGATAATTTTTCGTAAATAGTTCCACGAACGCGGGGGGGGGGGGGGGGGGGAGAGTAATCGCATTTCTGTTCCTGGAGGCCGCCAACGCCCTTTGAGGGGGAACTTCAGGGAACTGTTACGACGCCACTCGCTCACAGACACGGTCTCCTAAGCGCAGAAGGACTCACCCCGTCGCCTTTCGAAACGAGGGCGTCCGCAGTTCGCAGATGGGCTTCCTTATCGCAGAAGCACGACTCCTTCTTCGCGCGTTATCTGTCTAACTGGAATCGGAATCCTCGAAAAAGGGACTCGTCTACCCCGCAAAAAGAACCGGACGTGTCGCTGCGGGTGGAATTTGATCACAAATGTTTGGTGGTCCGTAAAGTGGCGATACAGACGCAGTTCACGCGCAAGAGACAACATTTAGGAGATATTTTCCACTCGTCACTGACACTAAAACATTCCACACGAATAGAATGCAAGCTAACGAAACAGAGGACATAACTATTTCTTCGCGTGAGACTGTGTTAGTCAGATTCGGTCCACGCGTGTCCTAATTATTCACACGTTACGCCTCGCGACATAAAACTGTACTTTTCGGAAATGGATTGGATTCATCTGGCTCAGGACAGGGTCTGTTGGTTTTCCTTCATGTCGCGTCCTTCCGGGCGTAGTCGTCGCTAGGGTCAGAACCAAGGACTCGTAGCAGAGAAACCCTGAAAAGTATTTCGACTGCCGGCCACCGCGTTGCAGATGTTTATCGGCGACGCGCAAACGCGAGTTGACGCTTGCAGAGAATAACAGTGACTCCCATAGATGAGGAATTACGTGTTTGGAAAAATTCTTAGATTTACTGTGCACATTTCTAAGAAATATTTCTCGTTTTCACGAAAGAATTTATCTCTCGCCACTTGGCTTATCTTATCACGCCTCTACGAGAGGTCGCTGCTATGGCAAGCAACATGTCACATCTGAAAGACTTCATCTCTTCTTTGCTCAGAGCAAACAGACTTGGCTCCGCTCAGCAGCGTCCGATTCGCTCTCGACGATGCGCGTTGGCACATTTTCTACGCAATTCGTTAGGCGCGAACGAGTGCTACAGGTCCTACCAATCGCAACGTTCTCGATTTGATCGCTGTAACTTTTCTGCGAAATTTTGTAGCTTGGAACCAAAAAAAAAAACTGCAATTTTTTGAAAAAAGTACAAAACAAATGATAAAATTACAGGTAAGTTATCGGTTAGAAATTCCCCGATTTTGATGTTAAATCAATCATGAATGTTAACTTGTTAGTTTCCCAGTTCAATCCCAGATTAATAACGACACAGTTAGTTTAAATTATGTTTTCTCTCTCTGACAGGACGTACTACAGGTCAAAAGTGCTGCAACCTGTCCCACGACTCCGGAACTTGCCGCGCAAACTGGTGTACAAATTTAATCCGGCAGTTATCCACAAGGTGGCAGCAATGAAGCTGTCCTGTAGCACATTCAGCGGCAGAGGACTGAACTATAATAACAACATTAGCAAATGACTGCAGTTTAAGCGAAGTCTGCACAAATTTGTTTAATTTGAGTTGTGACGGCCAGCTTGTTAACAACGTCGATCTGTGAAACTCGTGAAAAGGAACAATGGCCCAGAGTGGTCTGCAGTTTCCAATAATTTAAGGTGGAGGGACTTCAGATTGGAATGAGTTGGGGCTGTATCTCGCGTATTCCGGGAAACAAAAACCATTCTCCAAGAGAATTAAAATACTAGGCAAAATTAATTTCAAACGCGTTGCCCTGTGTCGTCTTTACGCCATTTAAAACGCCATGAGCTCGGAAAGAAGAGATACAACACTTGAAAAACTGCAGCGAGCGGAGATAATGTCTTTAAGGACAACGTCGTAAGAGGACTTTTTGCTGAGAACGAATTAAGTTAAAATAGACGAATGACGTTATCGTCCTCAAGCGTAAATGAGCTAACAAAACAAAGAATTCGCACACTCAATTGACGAAGAATATCAAATTTTTCAGTTTCAAGTCTTGTGCAAATTGTCCCGGTTAAATTAATTTAAAAAACGCAGGGCCTATTGCTGGCTTAAACCAAAGGAGGATTTTAATTTTATTTAAGTGTGAATGGTACCTAAATTCAGCTGTTTTGTGTGTGAAAGACGTACAAAATATGAAGCTGATGGTAGCATCGCACAGTAACTCCTGAAGACCACGCAACCCACAACACACTAACGTCTCGACTTGTCTGCAACGAATTCGTTTCAAATCCGTGCATTTGGTTCGAGTCGTGAAATGAACTGTAAATTACAGATTCTTTAGACGCTGGTCTGTAACAATCCTCGGTCTATCGCTTTGCACTTTGATAGGTCTGGCAGATGCGCTGGGAAGTCGTGTTTTGTCTTAATTCGTTCGTAAGTCCCATACAACACAGCATCCACGATTGACGGCCGCTTGTCTGAGTCGAAAACATTTCCTATTCGGACAAGAACACAGGCCTCGAGCTTCGTTGCAGATCTCCGATTAGTCATGTCATTACGTAAAGTTGTCCTTGGCTATTAAGAAATAATTACAGGTAGAATTATTAATTTAACTAAAACTGTACGTATAATGAAATATAAATAATTTTAACGAGATGCCTCAGTAGGCGGAATGCATATTTCATTGTTAGTGAAGCCACCAAAGTCACTGCAATTTGTCAGAATTACACTCTTGATCGAATGAATTCCAAATGGAAGGTGGTGATGAACAGTTTATCTCGTCTCCCCCTGTAATTTCAAAACAAAAGTGACATGCAGGCGCCATGTTTAGGCTCAATGCGTCTGTCTGAGAATTCTACTTTGACTTCGTTCGTTTTGGGTCTTCAAAGTCCACCATTTGCCCAGTTCTTGATTAGAAACGGAGACTGCAGTTCTGGACCATCGTTCCTTGTATTATATAGTGACGCCACTGAATGGCATTAAAGTCTTTTGTGCGATGAAACAAACAAACAAACAGACAGACAGAGAATTCAGAAGACAAGTTGTTAGTTACAACTGAAGTGACTGTTAGTTCTTATATTAATTACTTATTATGTTCATAATATCCGTAGTTGTCTTGAAGGTAGGACTAGTCTAAGGTAAAAATATTTAAAGGAAGTTTCTATGACAAACTTGACTCATATTTGGATTTTAAAATCCATTTCTTCCATTGGGGGTCATAAACGTATGGACACAGATTAGTTAAACAATGTTTAGTGAAGGGGTTTGAAGCCACATCGCGGATCACGTGCATACGAACCATCTTTTGCGTTATCAACGGCTGCTTAATTAATAAAATGAAACTCTTTCTTAGAATTAAAAAGGCGCGGGTGCGAACGAGATCTCGGGTTCTCATTGTCGAAAAACTGCGTTCCGCTGTTAACATTTTAACAGCGGAAAACATTTTCGGTTCTTGCTGACAAACCGACGATTAAGAATTCACTTCAAGTGAACCGAAACGTCCGATATATAAGACCAATTACGTTCTTCCAGGACGGGCCTGAACACAAGACATAAAAGCCAATGGAAAGAAATGAAGTCCAAGACGAAGTTTAGATAAGTTCGTAGTAAATTGAACTGAAGAGAATCAGAATAGAGAAGGCGGTAATTCTTTATTTATGAAAATGAACCACTGTGGAACAGTGAGCTAAAGGATGTACGATTTCCTGTGTTGGAAATAAAGGTTGGCATCACTGGCGATACGCATTTATTCATGTATTTCTTTGTTTCCTTACAAAAGTTATATTCTGGTTGGTAAGTATCGTGCTATGAACACTTTACGACGCTGACGGCCACACGGACAGGATATTATTAAAACGAATGTTACGTATTAATGAGTATTTGAACCGAAGTTCCAGTGCCGTATCTGTATAATTCATACCAGTTAATTCGTTACCGACTGAATAATGTAGTTTCATCCGGGAACGCAATTCCTCGGCCCTGCGAGGTAAAGATCTGGTTTTGGTTTGACCCACCAAATGTGGATTTGTTGATGCGGGTGCCACCGACTTCTTCAATTTGCACACAGGTTAAAAACATCGCGGTTGTCATGGCAACAAACGGAAATCCGCCTCGTATTTGTTTCGTCAGCTCACAGCGACGAAATGATTGTCGTTTGTTCGCGGCACATGAAAGCGACTGCGCATCGCTAGTTCGCAGAATTGCCGGTGCGAGCAGGAATGCTCCCCGGTGTCAACATGCGCGGAACACAATGCGCAGGCGCAGAGCGGGCTCACTGAGGGCGCGCGAAATTGCAGGCAACCAAATGTCTCTGTTCCGTTTACGAAGCGCCGACATTTTCATACAAAGTGACGCATCGCAAGGGGGATGGGGGGGTTTCGAGAAGTAAGTTGTTTGTCAGTGGTTACAACGGAGCGTATCAACGTGTTTTTTGTCTTATCTCGGTGAAGAGTCGATAAGGACAAAATATCTGACAGAAACAAACACAGGCTCACTAACACAAATACTTTTTATGTATTTATTATTCCAGTCTATACAAACTACAAACAAATACTTTTGTTGCCGGAGACAGAAAATGACTTTATTTGTGGCGCCGTGTAAAGTCTTAAATAAGGTCGAAGCTGGTCCGAAGTCTTTTTAAAGATTCAGTCCGTCACCACTACAACGATTAAATACTTAATGCTGTTCAAGGAAATAATCGCTGTTAGAGAACACTAAATCCTGTGGACAAAATGCTGAATGTTAATTTCATGAGTTAGGACAGTGGTATTCAACCTGGGGTACGCGTACCCCCGGGGGTACGCGAAAACATCTTACGGGGTACGTGAAATTTTTTAAAAAAATATATTATTTTACGATAAACACTGAATAATCAGTAATGTAATTTATTTAATTTATTTTAGATGTAGATTATATACTACGTATAACTTGAATTATACACCAACAACTTTTGGGGGTACAAAATTTAAGAGAAATTATGTCTGGGGGTACGCGAACAAAAAAGTTTGAATACCACTGAGTTAGGAGATAAAGAACAGCATTCAAGTATAAGTGACTTGGTACAATATTTTGATTAATTACGGACTTGTGTTGGCACTGAAAGCTACCAACACACTTGGAATCACATTTTTCTATAACGTCTACGCGGATTACACAAACGCATGTAAATTGATTAAGATTAATTAAAGAAAGTTCCCGGACACGTGATTAAATAATGTTTACAGTTGCTTCAGAACGGCCGGACTGGGAACACAGAATTTTGGCTGCGGTGCCAAGACCAGGGGGGCAGAGCAAATCAATCAACCGCGGACTCATTGCGCTGTCTGCACACGTGCCCCGTGGGATTCCTAAAAAAGACAAATGAAACCACTGCATCAAGGCGTTTCCCACGGCTACGACGGAGGACACATTTTCAACAGACAGAGAGGAAAAAAACTAAGTAGGATTTGACGTTGCCCACGGCTGTCCTCTCTGGTGGAAGTTTACCAAGGCTTCAGAGGTCGTAGCTGCCTCCATCATCAGACTACACGGCGAGTGTCTCAATTTCTAATTGATTCGCCACGCACCCCGCCATATTGTTCGTCGAAGCGCGACTCTGCGGATGATGAAGACAGCAGTTGCTACCACCCGAGCGCTGGAGTATGGCGGGGGAGGGGGGGGTTAGTACTCTGGGAGAGTTGGTAACAGAGCGTGAGAAACTCGTTCCTGAAAGGTTGTCCACCCTTGGTTACAGAGAAAAACGTGACAGACTGAAGATGCTATTGAAACTTTCTCTCGAGGAAAGCGTCCGCCGAAGCAAATGGCTTTTCGTTATTTGATTCCAAGATATTTCTGTCTCATCCATGAAGAAGTGATCGATGGTTAGGTTATTCCCTGGCCTACGCCATCTTCTAGAAATGGCCGATTTACAAAGTTGACAATTCCGGGACTGGAAGGAACTTTTGTCAAAGCAAGTTCCCTATCACCGTGATGATAATGAAAATAAAAATAATAATTTCCCTATTCTTCCTTACCATTTTAAAACATGCTTCCTCGACAGATCGAAAGATATATAATTTTGTTCCTCCAGCATTCGTTCCGCATTTGCTTATCTCATGCCATCATGATCACTGTTCATCGGTTTGATGTCTTTCTATCAGTATTCCTCCATTCCCTCGTCTTCGTGACGGACACATCTGACGATCTTGTGTTTCATCTCGCATACAATCTCATTTAAATGTATCCGGAACGGGAGGCCCCTTTGTGGGGTTTGCCTCTGTTTGATATTCAATGTCCTGCACCTTCAAGGCCGTCCGTGACGTTCATCTCCCCCCCCCCCCCCCAGGACCTGCCTCACAAAACTGTCACAAACGACAGTCAGAGAATGAATTTATGAACGCGGACGCTGAGGCAAGGCCCATGTCACGAAAAACACGGACAAAAATTAAATTCGCCCAAGAAAGTTCAGTCGAGATGTCAAATTTCATCAATATCGATACAATACTGCGTTACACATATCGTATGAAACTCGAACTGAAAGTTGCCGACGTATAGAAAACTCGACGAGCTTAAGAACGTTCTGTTTTACATAATTCATAATCTGCACTGTATGGAACACGTGAAAGAAGGCCACAACTTTTTTTTTTTACACGGAACTTTAAACATGTTTATAAATGACCACCAAAAAGAGCATCCATATTTCATCGCAAAAGTTCGCTTTTTAACTCTACTGAGACAGTTAAACCTAGAAACTCGAACACCCCCTCCCACAACCTATTTAACTGAGATCCGTTTTAATATTATCATCGTATAACTGTCATTTCCTTCCCTGGTGATGACAAAAATGTTGCTACATGTGCAATTCGCGAACCACAATTTGACAAACACCAGTGTTCAACCGTCCACCTTGGAAAACACATGACTGATTGATGGGTGGGGCAGAGCCCCACTTTCAGACTGACAGGTACGTGCAGCATCCCATCTTGCCGACGCGGCGAGAAAGAAATGTAGAATGTTTGTTATCGGCGTGACCCTTGCAACAGGTAAGCTACTGATGACGTCAGTGTTCAAGGGCGTGGGAACTCTGAGCCGAGGAGAGAGAGAAATTCCAAGTGCAGAGCGCAACAACGGCATATGTGGCACAGTCTGAAGATTTGCTCGGCTCCCGAATTATCGTCACTGGACCGCGTCGTGAGCCACTTCAATCCAGATTTCGTATTTCAACCAAAATATGCCTTCGTTGGCTCCGGTATATTATTAATTCCCTCTCTCTCTCCTGCTTGCATGATTTTGTTCAGTCCCCTCTCATTTCATTCGTCTTTCGTCCAAATATTCACACGAGAAATCTATCGATCTTTCAAGGCTACAGACGAATCCTTACCCCAGTCAAAGAAGCGTTGTTCCTCCGGTCTCAACTTTCTATTTGTCCACCATCCATCAACTGATGCAAATGGAAAAGTTGAGAAAGACTACGTTCTTAAAATAAAAACAGAGAGCTACGAATAGCAAAGGAAATTTAACACCGAATTGAAAGTTGTCACAACCCACTGAATGTGGAGGCGGCAAGTCCATCACTGGAGCCTGAACCACACTGCCCCATACTTAAACATCTCTCATGACTTAAGCCACTGTCATATTGTCCTCCTACGCCCGGAATCTTATCGTCGATAAAACCATGGCTGTCATAATGTGTAATGCGCATACGACCACTGGCATCCACTACCCACTACCCACAATTCAGAATTCTTTTTCTCACATTTCTCAGATAAAAAGGCAAGTCCATAGTCTGTTTAATTTTCTGAGTAAATTCGTGTACGTTTGTTCAACTCTCTAGTTGATAGGTTAGAAGATCCAGGCTAAACTTCTAGTCTAAAATGACGTATTTTCTGCTATTTATAAGACTCACCAATTTGATCTCTGTGTATCTAAATCACAGAACACAAATTTTCACCTTCTAAACAACACTAACACTTCAGAACAAACTTTTTGAGGCACTTTTCAATGACAGACTCTGCAAACAGGAAACTCGAGATATCAAGATGGCGGAAGTAGCCCTGCACAGCCTTCTAAATAGACACTAATCCTTGTGGCATAATTACCTGTCAAAATCTAATAATTTCAAAACTGTCCAACAAGATGTCACTGCGCAACGCCTGAGCGTTCTAAATCTATAGAGAAATTATGAACATGAACCAAAATCTTTTGGGGATGGATTACGAAAATTTTATACGCTGATACACGAGTTTTTGAAAATGCGACTTATGACCGATTTTGCTTCGAATCGCGTAAACTTCGTGAACCTCGAAGTATGTGGTAAGAAGAGTTACCACTGTGCTGTGAAGCACGTGTTCCAAATAATCAACGCCGGCAGACCGCGTAGAGGCTTGTGGAGGGGGGTGCCGCGTATAAGAGCCGTGTCCACTGCCCCACTGCCATCACTCGGCCCCCAGCGTGTGAGTTAGAGTGTGGTGCGGGTAGCAAACATCACGCCTACAGGTAAGCCACTTCGCTTTGAGTGTGAAGACGCCGACTAAACATCTCTGGAACGGAATTTCCCTATTCTGACATGAACGTAAGAAACAAGATTTATAAAAAATTATGTGAGTCGGTTTGGGTCAGTCACCACGGGACATGGCCGGGGCTCGATTCCCGACGGTAGCAGTAATTTCTCTTTTCGCGATGGCGCGCATGTTTGGCCGCGGGGACCAGGCGTACTCGCTGCATAATGAGGAACATTTTAATCCGTATCTTCACGAAATATTACTAGGGCGATGAGATGGTCAGCATGAATAGGAGATATCAGAAGTGCGTACAGGATTCTTGGTTCTAAAAACGGAAATCATCGAGTCCCTTGGCATCGGCCAAGGTGGGAAAATGCGGACTGAATTGAACTCACTAGGCTCAGAATAGTGAACGATCGGGGTTCTGTAAACATCGATAAGTTTCTTGGCGTCTGAACAAGAATTCTGCTTCATGGGACAATTGTGACAACTGATGGTGTTTTTCGTTCTGTTCAAACGCCTCGAAGTCAGTTCCAAAATTCACAACGTTGTTGTAAGTTTGATCCACTTTGAGAAGCTGTATTCATCTTGTCTTCTGCCAGATGATTCCGTTTTGAAGTCATAATTCTGCATGTTGTGACGTCCTGTTTCCTGCTTTGCAATTCCTTCTCAGTTACTCACAGCAGTGACATAATTCATCTCACGTTCGCAGTTAACAGCTGTTTATTGTCCTGCGATTTCTTCTCAGAACCTGAGCGTCACCTCCAAAAATATCCCTGATAACTCTGCCCAGTCAGAGCGCAGTGCAGCCTTGGCAAAACGTGTCTTTGTTCTTCTTATGCTTATCACTTCGTCGAAACCAACGCATTTGCACCCGCCACAAATGAAGGCCACAGAATTCCACTTAGAGCAGCAAAGAGGAATTTCCGAAACTGTGAGTGCTCCCGAGGTGAAGCAGATTTCCGGTCTTCTTAACATCAGCTTCTTTTTTGTAAAAGTGAAAATGACGGCAAAGCTGGCCCACTGCGTGTTTTCGGGAAATACAGACTGCCAGTGACATCATCAGCGATGCGCAGGTAAACAACGCGGACAAGGAGGAAAGGTTGAAGCAGGCGCCCGCGGCAACCGAGGTCTGCCCACCTTGCACTTTTCTACAACCGTGGGAACACGAAGCCCTCCGTTCTCGGAAGGCGGTGAGCCAACACTTTCATTTTAAACGCCTGCAATTACCAAGTTCGACGCAGAAGACGCTCCACGGAAACAAACTGCTATTTCAACTAATTAAGACGTCACGTCTTCGAAAAGAAATCACCGTAATTTGACGCGAAGCTCATCTGAATAACATATAAAATTTTGGTCCCTACCGCAAAGAAAACACAACACGTCTCCGTGGCACCGATCAACCGGCTGGTGTTAATTACAAATTAACGATTGCAAGTTATGGTCTTGAAGTTTAATAGCTTAAAATCATTGTCAGCTATATATGTTGGCTAAGTAGTTTGAGATAACATTAATATAAATAATCGATGCTCATTTTGAGAATCATACTAATACATAAATGCACTGTGTGGATAAAATAAGGGCTATTAATTGTTACTACGGGTGGTATATATATACTTACTACCATGCTTTAAAGGTTAAGGGTTACACATCATGAAAGAAATGAGTCAGAAATGGCACCTTATTTGTTAAATGCGAAAAATTTTCAAAATTCCTAAAGGTCGTCTAGCCCGCAAAATTCCTGATTTATAGAATTTAGAACAGAGGATCATTGCGGAAAGTGCGACTACAAACTTTATGAGCCAAAACCGAATAACGCGAGGGCCTTTGTTCCTCGACAAACAAAGTTTTCGCTTAAATGTGTTACTTATTTCGTTACGTATATGTGAGCCACACGTTAACTGTCAATGACTGACTGTCAGCCCTGCCCCAGACAGCTTCAGGGCACCCGAAAAATATTTACAGTTACATGACCTCTCCTTGCCAACATGCACGCGTATTTATTTACATATTTTAACTAGACATACGAGGTCTGAACAGAACGTGACGAGACAACTGGAACTGCAGTGAGAGTTTCCTGTCATGAAAATGATTGCCGAGACGTGTTAACAGCTCAGTTCATGGCAACTCCTTATTTAATTGAAAGTGTTCTTGTCACGTGCCTACTTAATCATTTAAAACCTACGCTCGTCTAAATTACATTTAAGAATTAGGTACGTACCGCAAAGAAAACACAACACTTCACCATTAGAGAGATGAAGTGGTTAACGCTGTTTAAGGAAATAATCGCTGTTTACAGAGATAATCATACGAAATTCTGATTTACAGGGTGAATGCATATTATCTACCTTCGTCAACAAATAGACAATGCTCTCCGAGATAAATGGCAGTCGGATTGTTTATTTGCAGAGAACTCCATTCTGAAGATGCGGAGAGCCCTCTAGAGGGGAAGACAAACCTATCACAGTGCGCTCATCCTTCACAATGCTACCACAACTGCTACTGTTTCTGCTCTGGTTCGAAGTGAGGACCGTCAAGGGGCTGCCACAGGCCATGGTCACGTCCACCCCGCTCCCCCTGAACCTGGCCACCCAGTCTGAGTACCACGACGTCGCCCGGGCCGCAGAGGTAAGACGCCCTTAGTTTGCATTCTAAATGCTTACTTAATATTCTACCCTGATAAAACATGCACGCGTAACGAAGACGTGCTGGGAATGGAGGTCTAGCTCCACGCATTCTTAACCTCGGCCGTACAGAGATTAGAACGTCGTGGTGACGAGAAAAATCCTTGCACCTACCGGGAAACGAACAGCGTCCTGCCGCAAACGTGTTTGACATTAAGGTAACTGGCGCCTTATTCTTATTCGTTTCTTTGAAGCCAATTACATTTTTAAACAGTCAACCGTGACAAATGAATGGGACGTAGCTTAAATGTTTTTTCAGCTAACGTAAGCCCGGATGATGGAGGTACTATGTCCCTCTGAAACGTCTGTGTACCTGCAAGGTCAAATTTCGTTTTAACCGAAGAGACCAACATCGACGTGTACTCTTCGCCGAAAGGCAACAATCCTTCCAAAGCCATTGTCGTACGGACCAACGCGAGCTGGGGAAAATTTCGGAAGTCCTCGGTACAGATTTCGTGCATTTTCTGATTTCCGATAAACGTGAATTCCGAATAATATGGAAGCAGGGAGGAAGTGGTCGCCATTCTGACGTGCGTGTGTGGTACGGAGATCTGGATGGCTGGTCACGCGTTTCGAGATACGAATCTCTTGGATCGGAAGGAGACGAAGTGTGCAAAATGACCGAATAAATTTAAAGTTTCGAAATGGACGAGAAAAGCTCCATACATTCTTCACCTATTAGATGGAGGTGAGCCCGGTAGGAGAAGACGGGAATCTTTGGGGGTGTGAGCACATCAGTGGCGAAGATGAACGCCTCCTTCCGAGAACAGCACTCCTGTAGCAAATTGCTATGTTAAGTGAGCTGTCTGGGTTTTAAAATAAAGCAATGAACACGCAGAAAGAATGAAGTTAAGAACGGAGCAGAAGACACGACACAAATCTGATGAACCAGAAAAAGAAATCGTAGTTAAAATACCACTGAGAGACAAACACAAACGTGTCTTGTGCTGTTGTTGCTGGGAACTGCGTGACTGTTCCCACGGCGCGACCTCTTCCACGACCCTGCTACCTGACATCACGTAGCGCACGACTCTGCCACAACTCGCTCGTCTCTCCGTGACGTCACTACCAGAACAGCAAGTCCTAATTGCCTTCGCGTACATTTCCTGATCTACGGCGTACCTACGTCTTGGGTCCACGATGCCGAGTACTTATTCAGAAGCTAACAGTCGCTCAGCTAGTCACTGAGAGCCAGACGTCGTGTCTTATTCTGGCGTTAAAGTCTCCGAGTCTGGGCTTGACGTACGAACTCCAGTAGGGAGAGTCATTCCAATAGTATTCAGACAGAGGACTTACCTCCATGACTGTGTTTAAGAGAAACTGGTTTTAATACTCATTTTCCTTATGAACTTTTCGGGGTCTGTCTGTATGCAGGTAGATTGAATAATAACTGGCGGACAGCTGACTATAGATTCAGATTTAGAAACAGCGTACCCTATGAAATACCCAGCATAAGCAAGTTCTGGTGGTCAATAGCACTTCGAGGCACTGACATCGTGTGAACGGCCGTCAGTTGTTTCTTATTCGGAAGCCGGTCAGGCGGTTTCCCTGTGAACCGGTCTTCTGGTCTCTCTGCTTCAGGCTGCTCCAGAGCTGCCCAAACCGGAAATGTACAGCCTGAGGGTGGAGTCTCGGATCAAGTCCCGGTACGCCACAACAGTGGTCAGCAGCAGGCTTGCCAACCCCGCCAATAAGTCCCAGGAAGTGTTCTTCAGCGTGGTTCTACCGGAGACTGCTTTCATTTCCGGTTTCCTCATGTGAGTCACTTCCTAATCTGTGTATGCATTATTACATCACTTTTTCATTCACCCTGTGACAGACATTTTAGGCACTGAAAACAAAAAAAAATATCAGTGTCTTTCTTTTAAAAATGGAGTGCCCAATGTTCAAATAGTTATAAAAAAATCAGTACAATTTTAATGCCTTAATGTATTTATTCTAATAACAGCCAAAAATGCCGACGAATATCTGTAACTTCAGTTTGAATTCAAGACGAAATCTTAAAAACATACAAAAGTGTGTGTTGATACTTACGTTGATGGAGGTAGCAAATACCTCTCAAATGTTCGTCTGTTTCTACCAGACTACATGGCACAACATCCCAGAAGACAAGTCATCTTCAGCAACTCTCTTACTGCGATGGGTTCATTTCCTTTCTAAAAAGTTGTACAAAAAAAATCTGATAGAGCGACGGACATAGCCGTCTCTACATGGGTAGGTTAAATCGGTCATCCTCACCCGAAAGTCACACAATCTCAAAAGCTGATACAATATCTTCACAGAAACAGTGAAATAAATAAATAAATAAATACACAGAGCCAATACAAAATATTTTCTTGTACCGTATTTACATTTTTATTTTACATTAATTTCAACCAGTTATCTCTCCCAAGGCAGATGAAACATGTCCCATTTGATTCCTCCTTAGCGTATCTGTGTTGCCGAGCTGCAGACTTCTTCGGTTCGGTGCTCGAGATGGGCCGCATTACTAAGTTGCGCTGTGTCAAATAACGATCTGACATACTCTTGGTCAAGATGGCAGTTTCACAAGCTTCTTCCATGATGTCACGATGTACAAAGCTTTTGACATTTTGGAGCAACATCCTGCTTCCATATTCTGCCCTGAAGATGGTGACAGTATCTTCTTCTGAAACAACAGAACACCTCCCACTGCTCGAAGGCATTAGACTTAACAGTGTGGATCACCATGAACACCCAAACTCTTTTCAGCAATTTCAGGACCTTCTTCTAGGGTCGATTCCAAAAGATCACCCATCCTCGTAGTGCCAAGGGAGGCTCACCTCCTCGCTTTGACACGCTAACAAAATTACAAGAGGTTATCTTTGTTGCAGGGAAGTGGATGGGAAAGTGTATGAAGCATACGTGAGAGAGAAAGAGGAGGCGAAGCAGGAGTACGAACAGGCTGTGGCAGGCGGACAGGCCGCAGCACATGTGGCTATCAGGTGAGCATTTCACTCCCTGAAGACAGACAAACTAATATTACCCGCACAACTCAGCGTCACCTTCATCACGCGATGCACGAGAGGCCCAAATAATCTGTCACTTCTGTAACAACTGTTCAATCAGTTAATCATTTACGACTCACACACCAATACAACCACTTGTAAAACTTACAGCGCCCGGGACTCAAACCGGTTCACGGTGTCGGTGAACGTCGAGCCTCGGAAGAAAGCGACGTTCAACTTGACATATGAGGAGTTGCTGATGCGGAGACTGGGCGAGTACAGCCACGTGGTGAACCTGCACCCTGGGCAAGAGGTGCGAGACCTTCAGATCGACGTCTTTATCAGCGAAAGCCGGAACATCACCGCGCTCCACATCCCGGAACTCCGTTCTGGCAACGAGATAGATCCTGAGCAGGACGACAGAGGTAGGCAAGCCTATAAATGTTCTGTAGAATTGTCATCCCTGTAATAATGCGTCAAGACACTTGGCTCTAAAGGAAAGATTATGACTTGTATTTAGAGAGTTAGGTAAAGTTGTCCTGGTGCATATTAAGATACGTATATGGGGGGGAGTGGCTGCACAAGTCCACTCATTCTTGAGAACAGCGCTCTGTGGCCTGATAGCTTCATGCCCCATCTACTTTACACCAGTAGGAAGAGTCTCCCTGCTGTCACCCCAGATAAACAATAAATAAACCAAGAAAATAAAATCAAACAGTATAAAAAGTAGCAATTATATAAATAAACATGAATGCAATATATTTAATGCTATGTTAAACATACCTTTTTTCCCCCAATGAACTGCAGTCAACTCACTGGCCAGGATTGAGCGGCCAAGTCCCACAGAGGCACATGTGCAGTTCTCGCCAACAGTGGAGGAGCAGCACGAGCTGGCCAAGAAGCTAGGTAACAAGAAGGAAGATGCGGGCCTCAGCGGACAGTTTGTGGTACAGTACGATGTGGACAGAGACCCTCAGGCAGGTGAAGTTTTGGTGAGTTCCATGACCAAGTGACTATAGACTTTACAATGGCCTGAAGAGATGCAAATTTGCCTTCGTAACAAAACACATGTAGATTCCTGTCTTCTGGGTTGTTGCGCTGTGGATGAATATCGCCCTGATGACGGAGGCAGTATGACCTCTGAAACGTTGGTTAACATCGACCAGACTACACAGCGCAACAACCCAGAAGACAGGAATCTTCATACTCACCGCTGTAAAAACCTCAAATCTTACAACAAAACACATGTTTAATTGTAACAGACCATACTACAAGCTGCGTTACATTGCAATGACAAGCACTAAAAGTTAAGGGAACTCAATTATATTTGTTATATGTAAATTATATTATGAGTCTTGAGTGATACAGCGATCTTATGACTAAATATTTCCACCAAACTATCAATTATTTACTTCAGACATAGGCTGCTTCTTGAGCAGTTAGTAGGTGGATCAGTCTGTCTGTAACAGCTCAGGAACTGCTGAATAGATGTTAATGAAATATGAAGGAAGGTAGTTCTACTACAAATTTCTCTCCACATCCCAGTTTTTGTTAAAGTTTGACAGCAATAATCAACGCTTTACACGGAGAACTACACATTTGGAAAGAAGATGAGATAAAACATTATAAAATGAAAAGTAGAATTTGTTTCCCTCTTTAAAATTATTACAGTTTCAGAGGACAGTCATATCTTTTAACACTGAAACATAAAAAATGCCCCTTGCATTCCAGGTTAGTGACGGCTACTTTGTGCACTTCTTTGCCCCGACTGACCTGAAGCCGCTTCACAAGCACGTCGTCTTTGTGTTGGATGTGAGTGGCTCTATGGATGGAAGGAAAATAGAGCAACTCAAAGAGGCGATGATGGCGATTCTGGATGACCTCAACAATGGTGACTACTTCAACATCGTCGAGTTCTCCTATTCAGTGACGGTAATGAGAGGTTTCAAATAATGTGATCTGAGGCAAGGGAAAATAATGACAAAGTTTTAGAAAATTTTGTAAAATGAGAAGACTGCTTCACAAATTTGCTTATCTGTAGTTTGTATTATAGCAGTTTCACTTACATTTAAATCAGATCTGTCCACTGCATGAGCCTAAAATTATACATTTTCAGTATATCAGAGGATGCCACAATATTGGGAGGCCCTATGATATCTCCACATCTGTCCTGAGGCCTCAGAAAGTGTGCGGCTTTGCCACCATTGTTCCCACATACCTTTGGTCTAAGATGTAGGTAGGTTAGGTTAGCAATGTTGAAAGTTGTGCTGCTGACTTACCGGTATTGTTTTGCAGGTGTGGAACCTAGACTCAACATCCCAGAGTGCCGTGTTCTCTCCCTTCAACGCATATGGAGACAGTCCGAACCCACACCCAGGTGATATCCCAGCCTTCCCAGCCACAGACGAATACAAGATCAAGGCCAAGGACATCATCAAGAAAATGCGGGCAGGCGGAGGTGAGTAATTGTTAGGTCCACGCTTTATTTCCATTATGAAACTGAGACCCTCATGCCAGCACAAAAACTTCTATAAATGTGGGAATTAAAAATTAAATCCGTGGCGTAACAGCTCCAGAGAGCCAACGTCGATTAGCTTGACTGCTGGCCTCACGTTCACATGCCTAAGCAGAGGTGAACGATCATCCAACCAGATACAGGGTGACGTGTGGTCAGCACGACGAACCCCCAGCCATTGCTAGTTTTCCTGACCGGATTACGCTACTTATCGTAGCTCCCCAATTTCCTCACGATGCTGGGTTGGCACCGGACCCATACACTGGTCGAAAGCTCATGAGAAAATTTCTTCTTCCCCGAGACTCGAACCAGCGCGCATTCCGTATTGCCGGTCCGAAGCATGATGCCTCAGACCACGCGGCTATGGCACGGGACATAAATGTGGGAATACTACTATATAAAAGCCCTGTAATAGATATCCTAAGTGTATTTTAAAAATGTGGCAGTCTTATAGATTCACTACACTGAGGATGATGAAAATTGGTCATGTAGTTCAGGCTGTTCTATGCAGATCGGAGACACTGCAAGACCAACCAGGGTCTTTAATGTTGATTAGTTGTCAGCACTGTACCTATATCTCCAAAGAAAAAACGTCAATAGTGACGGGGTGAAAAGTATTTAACTGACCAACTTTTCCGACCAGGCACCAACATCCACGACACTCTGAAAACAGCAATACGTGTGGCACACGAGGGCTTGCAAAACATAACGACTGAAGACAAGCCAGAGCCGATCATCGTGTTCCTGACAGATGGTGAGCCCACGGTGGGAGAGGTGCGACCAAACAAAATTCAGGCCACTGTCCGGGAGTTAAACTTTGACCCCGAGGCCTCTATCTTCAGCCTGGCACTAGGAGTTGATGCTGATCTGGCATTCCTGAAGAAGTTGTCACTGCGCAACTCTGGATTCGCACGCAAGATCTATGAGGCTTCAGACACAGCGCTGCAACTCAGAGACTTTTACCGTCAAGTTGCATCTCCGCTGCTTGCTAATGTGACCTTCAGCTACCAGCCAGAACATGTGAGTCTCGACCATCAGAACTGCATTTATTTACCAGACCTATGCATCAGACAGCTGATGGAACCTCATAAAAATTAACACCAAAACTGCATTGGTGATATTTATACATCTCATCAAGGAATTCTGTCATTATGAAACCTAACAGTTCAACACCATCATCACAAAAGTTGCCATAAACCCTATCTTGAGCCACTTTAAACCAGTAAAAATATATTTTATGAGAAACAGCATATTTGCATGTGTCCTGATTCTAGGAAGAGCCATAAGCTACAAAATAAGATGCCAGCCATTTCATATACCACCAGATGAAATTGTCTTTCTTACCTCGCGCTATAAGTGATCGAGGTAAGACGCGACTGTACGAGTTGACTGTCCCGTTGTATTGGTAGGTGGAGGAGAAGTCAGTGACTCAGCATATCTTCCCGACACTGTTTTCGGGTGCTGAGCTCATAGTGGCCGGAAAGCTCAAGAATCACGTGCTTCTGGACTCACTGGTTGGGCATGTTAGTGGCTCCTCTCTGGATGGTGCCTCCCTGTTCTCATCCTCTGTAGCAGCCAAGGCATCCTCCTTGGAGCGACTGTGGGCCTACCTCACCATCCAGCAGCTCCTGGAGAAGCAAGAACTACAGAGTGAAGATGACACCAACTCAACACAGAGCAAGGAGAAGGCCCTTGAGTTGGCATTAAAGGTACATTGGAACTCTGCATAGAGTTTTTCCTGAAATTAATGACAACACTTATAATTTAAATATTAACTGAATGCAGTAATGCAAAACAACAACACATACTGGACTTCAAAAAAGAGTTTACATTTCTTGAAGATTTCTGGCTTCTGGGTAGTTGCGCTGTGTAGTCTGGTTGATGTTAACCAACGTGGCAGTATGACCTCTGAAACGTTGGTTAACATCGACCAGACTACACAGCGCAACAACCCAGAAGACAGAAATCTTCATACTCACCGCTGTGAAAACCTCAAATTTTACATTTCTTATTTTGGGAGTACTTCATCAATACGAGTTTGTAGCTTTCTTGGGTTCCCTGTTTACGTGACCCTTCTAAGTTACGTTTCATACTTTGGGGTTGTGGAAGGCAGAAAGTGTTCTCCACAAAGTGGCAACAGTATAACAATTAGAAAGAAGAGCATCAGAAGCTGCAGCTAAATTAGAAGTCTGATGTACGGTTTGCTGCAGATGGAGTGCACGTTGAAGTAAAATGCTAAAAATAGAAACAGAATTAACACCATCATATTCAAGTCACATTTTACCTCTCTGCTCCACCCTACTGTAGAGAAACTGTACTAACTTTCAATTACTGAGCCTATATAATATTATGTTGCAATGAAAATAATTTTAATTTAAAGAATATGCTCCTTACAAATGCCTTTGGAACAAATCCTCCCTGCAAAAACTGAGGGTTCAGTGTATTTGGAAGGCTAATACACGTCTGTTCTGGCAGTACTCATTTGTGACGCCCGTGACATCACTTGTGGTTGTGAAGCCGAATGACACTCGCGCTGTGGGCACGGAGGTGGTCCAACCTGCAGGTATGATTCATCTCTTACCATTACTTTGCTCAGGATGTAACCCATTTGCATTTGTAAGATAACACTTGCAAACGGCACCATAAAACAACCAAATATTTTAGTACGAGATTATATTTCGGCTTAGCTACCCAGTAGTACCCGGATGAGGAGTCAAATATTATTTAATAGTAACTTAATAGTTTCTATTTATAGCAGCCCTCCGTACAATACAAGGAGCCAGGATAGATCAATTAGTAAAGTGACTGGCTACTGGCTAAATGACCGGGGTTCGATCCTGGCAGGGTAGGACTTTTTGACTTCACCATCATATCTAACCCAGCTCTGGGGTCCATCCAGCTTATCTCATGCATATGGAAGGGGAAGGGGGCTAAAGCATCTGTACCATGAAGCTGACCAATTTTCAGAATATCCTTAAGATGACATGTGCCAGGCTGAATTTCTTTGAGAACTACAATTTCTCTACCCCTGGAATAGAATGATGCAGATCTTCAAGTACCTGTATATCTTGTAAAAGAGCCCTAACATGCTACAACCAAGGGTCATACAGTATCGCACTTAGTTATAAACATTTTGCAAAAACACAATTCATTCGTCTTCAGGGTATCCAAAATTTGAACTATTGTTTATATTAAAGCATCAAAGTCTCATGTGCAATGCTGTGTTTTTAACTCGCAGTGAGTGACAATGGCGGTTCACACTATGCGCTCCCTCTGTCAGGATTCCTGGCAAATCCAGCACAGGCAGGACCATCTGGAGGTAAGTACGGGAGGTCTTTCATTTGGGTAGAATGTAGCCGACTACCGCACTACCCTAAATGAGAACAGGACATTCAAGGTGCATTTATGAATTCAGAAATTCTACTAGTTTCATAAGAAAGTCACATTTTTAAATGAAGGTGTGATACAAAGAACATAATTTTAAGTTCTGGCACAAATGCAACAGTGAGTTCCACCTTGCCAATCTGCAGAGCACGGAGCTGAATTAGTGCCAACTTCTTAATAATATGTTGACATCTGTGGTTTTGTCATGAACCATCGGCAACAACTTCAAGAAATAGGATTAACTTTGAACACAAAATTAATACAATTGACTTTTCTTAAGTTACAGACAGACTGTACTGTACCTGCGTATTTATTTTCAAAGGCGTGAATGAATGAATGAATGTAATCTTACACAGGAGAACAGACCCAAAGTTTAAAGGTTAAGGATATGTGAAGTTTCACATCCATGCCACACATACATATTCTGATTCTTCAGTAAAGAATAACTTTATGTTCCACTGATACATCATAATACAAATAAATACAATTTTACATTTTTTATTGCAGGATTTAATATATTTATATGTAGAGGTTACAGTATAAATTAATCTTCAGTTTTATGGTATAAATATTATGTATTAAACTATAAACATACTATAAATATTAAAATAACCAATCTTAAAACTAAAGAGAAGCTTCAGTGACACCTAGTGTTTGTACAGGCAGCGGGGCGGTGGACCGATTTGGCTCTTCTGGGGCAGTGTTTTCAACGTCAAGGAGACCCCTTCAGCCCCCACATCAAGTATTCGCAAATAAGTATGATGAGGAAGCAAATTTAGAGATGGAATCTCTGCCAAAAGCACAAGATGAACCAGTCACTTTGAAGTCATCGCGGCCACCGTCATACCTGACAACACGGCTGGAAATCGGATCTCCAGAAGTGACAACGCAGATTAATGAGGAGTATCGTACGTACATTAATTGGTGTCAGAAATAATATGAGCTGGGGGGGGGGGGGGGGGGGGGGCAGACAGTATCACTCAAGTCAGTTTCAGTTTCTGGTTTTCTTATGCAACGTATGAAATGCATTCCAAGTTCGGTTTTAGTGCAAAAGACAATTTCTTCAAGAGGCCATAGAAGCAGTCTCAAATTTCTGATTCAGAATTAATTTATATATGCTTGAGCAGCGGACTGTTCCATTGCAAGGCCAACAAAAATAAGATATGGACATGCATCCGTGCCCTGAGCAGGACTTGAACCCACAATTGCAATGTTTGAACAGTTCAAGTTGCATGATGACTATAACCAGCTTCTGACTGGGGGCCAAAAGTAATATTATTACTGTAAAACAAGATGCACAAACCTTCCAAGTCACATAATTGCCACTTACATATATATGACATGTTTCAGAAACTTTCTCGACTCATATTCTCCTTTGAAATTAGTTATTTCTATGAACAGTGACAGTGAACGTGCCTGACGTGGGAGGGCCTTGGTAAATCTTTCAATGAAAAGTTCCTCAGTAGCAAAATTGATGACGAAAAGGCAGTTGCGAAGACAAACACTCTTTTGCACGTCTACTTTAGGACTAACGGACAATCTACATCAAGACTGGCACCAGGAAATGTTAAAATTTCTGGCATTAGAATGTTTAGAACAACAAGTAAACACAATTTAAATTTCTAAACTCACATCGTACAAAACCGTTTAATACAGCAGCTTCTGATTTGTTACAGGTGAAGTGTTGGACAATGTTGATGACCTGGAGTGGCTGAGTGGCGTTAGAAATGGAAGTGACATGGTTGTGCTTCCACTTGGTGAGAATGGAACAGCCAAGATCTTCAGACTAGGAATAAATGAGGTATGATTCTGAGACCAGAGTCCAAATATTTAGATGAATTGTTAATATAAAAGACTTGGAAAAAATTACACAAAGAGGGTATCATAACTTGCAATTTTCACCAAATTTATTAGGCTGACAATTCAAAGCAACAGTGGTGATGCGTTCTTATGTAAATATTTTTGAATTAGTATTGTAGTAGACTGCAAATCACTGTTATAACTATATAATTTATAATTGTATTCTTAGAAACAAGTAATGTATTTATGCTTTTACTGTTCTGCATCCTTGGCCTAATCCTATGAAGGATCCGTAAAATGTACATAAATTTTATTCTATTCTACAGTGCAATAATTTATTAACCTGATATAAACTTAACATCTTACATCTACTACTTACATGCTGTAGTTAATTTTTTTCCAAATTCTGCACATTATGAACTGTGGAGTCTGGCACTGTATGAATAATTTAACTCCACTTTTGCCACATTATTTTGAAGTACACCAGGCAGTAGTTCTTTCTTAATTTCTTCTAGAAAGTTACTAAACTTATCTTCATAAATCTTCAAGTTAATTTTGTGAAGCAGCTGTATTTATCTGAATATTTATTTAAAGATTAGGGTTAGGCCTAAACATAATACCCGCATAAATTGACAGTATTTTAGCTTCCCCACACAGTTCCTTGCTTTTAAACACTTCATCTCAACATTTGCATAGCATTAAAATTGACTGGCACTGAAATTTCACTAAAATGAAGCTCACAAAACCACACATTCATTCACAAAGCATACAAATAAAATGGCTTCTTGTTTCTACAGGTTTGCCACACCATAAAATTCCCTTCAGGCAGTGGAAATCCCACCCTGAAGTGCTCAGTTAGAAAGAAAGTAACAACAATGTAAATGACAGGGGGAGATCCTTTTTAAATGTTTTTAAAAATTAGAAATGCATAAATTCTGACATATAGTGGTAGAATGCAGAATATATTGCACTTTGTTCCCATACTACTGTAGTACTTTTGATACTTTCAGCATTTATTCTCAAATTAAATTAACCTTCCTAACCCAGTAGATGGCAAATTGATAACCATATACCAGTTTAGCCATGAACAGGCTAGTCTAATGTTTCATTGCCCTTTTATTATGCACAATCTCTCCTCTTTTAATCCTTGAGCTACGTAAGGTTTCTGAAAACTGTCTTCAAGACATTAATAAATTACTGTGTCCTCAGACTTCTGCAGACGGAGCTGCATGCAAGACAAGTGCTTATCTGGGTGGTGGAGTGTGTGTTCCCCTGCCACAGTGTGTACTACGAGTGTTCAGACAAGATTTGGACATATACCTGAAGGAATACTTCTGTACACGTGACAGGTAATTTGATTTTTTTTTATGTTGATTCTGAATCCATCCATTTTGATACAAACGTTTTAGAGCATATTTCCTCGTTGGTGCCGTGAATGTTACATTTTGCATTCATTTCCATCGTAAGTGTTCAATAATTACATGCAATTCCAAACAGTCATATTCTACAAAATGCATAAGAATTAACAATACACGGCAATGTGTTTAACGCCGTGAATTTGTGTTATGACCAAACACTGATCTATGTACAGTTTGGCTGGTGTATGCTGCCCGGACCGTGTCTATGGCCAGAAGACGGTGACGACGGAAAACAGCTATGACACAACCGTCGTTGTGGACTAAGTTCCTAAGCACTAAGTTAACAGTTTTTAATACTATACAAGCAAGGAATCTGTAACCTGTTTTGTAATGTAATTTCCTGGTATTATTAGTTATACATTGTTATAACACTGTAAATAAAATTGTGCCAAGGAAAATGTCAATTTATTCTCCAAAGCATAATTTTAACGCCCTAGGCTGAAAACTCTGACACTGGGAAATATCTTGAAAAGGAATCATGTAGTTATTCATGCACTGTGGCTTATGTGTGGTCCTGCTGGCTGTGTGTCGGAGTAGCATTCCCTTGCACCAATAAAATCAAGAGTTTAAGTCTGGCTGGCAACCCCACAGTACAGAGACTTAAATATCCTCCATTCATATACAATATGGTTTAAGACATGCCAGACAATAATATTAGAAGGATCTTAGGTTGAAATTGAGTCCCACGCGGTCTGAGGCATCATGCTTCAGACCGGTGATACGGAATGCGCGCTGGTTAGAGTCTCGGGGGAGAAGAAATTTTCTCATGAGCTTTCGACCAGTGTATGGCACTGGTGCCAAACCCGTGAGGAAATTGGGGAGCTACAATAAGTAGCGTAATCCAGTCAGGAAAACTAGTGATGGCTTGGGGGTTAGTCATGCTGACCACACGTCCACCTGTATCTGGTCGGATGATCGTTCACCTCTGCTTAGGCATGTGAACGTGAGGCCAGCAGTCAAGCCAGTCGGCTTAGGCTCTCTGGAGCTGTTACGCCACGGATTTAATTTTTAATTTTAATCTTAGGTTGAAATTAATGGGGTGGACTGGCTGAGAATAGAGTTCAGTATCAGTTTTTGTAGTAATGGTGATGAAAATTCAGATTCAGTAACGACAAATTTATCGAATACCTGAAAATTACCAATTGCTTGATGAAGTCATTCTTGCTCATCGCATTTTAAGATTTAAGCTCGGCTAAGTTTACGGCAGTGTGAGTCCGATTAAAGTAAAAATAATAAGTCATAAAGGCAAAACCTGTACTCCATTCCAGTTCGCGTATCACAATTTATTTTAAAGAATTTAAAATTATCCTTCTATGAAACTTTTGATTTCCCAAGTTGTTTCATTACATTAGGTTTAGGGAAAGGAATTATAATTAGTGGGCGAACTGCAAGACTGCAGAGGTCCCCCTTTGGTAATGGAAAGAGGCCTTGTTCATGCAGTTACTGGCACACTTACTTTTCATCTCAGTTTTCCTACAAACAGACTGCCTCTTGTGAACGCAGCGCTGACCCATCGAATCAGTTATATAATCTCTATCTGTTGGTGGTGTTTACGTGTACTTTGGTACCTTCAGGAATGATTTATAGAGAGCTTATTTAAAGAGAAAGTCTACATCTACAAATGTAAGTTACTTTTAAAAGAGAGGTAAGCCTGCGGCCAGGAGTGGTCCATCTCCTGATCGAGATCCCACAGCTTCACTGCGAAAACAGCTCGTGGAACGGGAAGTTCTGGAAGTTATCGTTGAACATCTCGGTGAATGCGGTGCTCACCAAGTCATCGATGAGAGGCTTCACGGCAGGTAAGAAGGGCCTCCAGCTAACATTGATGACGCCATCCAGCATGTTCTCTGCAATCAGAACAAAGCGGCACTGGCGCATACATGACAGCGTCGCATTTCAACCCCCCCCCCCCCTTCCATGTACAAAAGAATGCCCCCACCGCTGTCACATTTCCCAGTAGGTTTCTTGAAGTTATTACAAGCTACAGAAACCACTTGACGAGCTGATAGTGAACCAGATCTTCAAGAACCTTCCTCTTAAGATTCATTACCATGTTCACAGCAGATTGCTTCTGGACCCCAACCTGGTTCAATTAAAAAGCACCCAAATGGCTCAGAAGTTACTTGAGTTTGCAGATGCAATCACATGAAAATGGTAACGCCAAAAGTCTTTCTTACAGGATAACTGTTGAAAAGGAAGGCAGGAAGGAATAAAATGAAAAGGATAATTTTTGAAATAAGAAAGAGGCAAGAAAGATCAGGATGGTTGGTCCTGCTTGCCGTGTTCAACGCACCCATGACGGTCCGTCCCTGCAACAGGTTTGTGATGTGCAGCTTCATGTCCCCAATGCCATCTTGTTCGATCTTCACCTTCACTGGTCCGCCGTCTGACCCCTCGCCGTCCCTTGAGCGTCGGCGTCGAGCGGCAGTCGTAGTCTGCGTGTAGTTATCTGGTTCGCCATCCCAGCAGCGCGGTTCCAACACAGAAATGCATGACAGTGCGTTGAATGGACTGCAGTATTAAATGTGCTTTTTGTTCACACAGGCAGAGTTAATCACCATTTCTAGCGCAATTTGACTGTAATCTGTTTATGCATGTGACTGTCAGATATACACAGTCACATTTCACTACAGTATAAATGGAACATAACACATTTGCATCCCAAGGTGTCCCTGTTTTAGCAGGTAATTGACCAACTACCTGGAATAAGATCTTTACTGTGCAGATAAAACTGCAGATCTAATCAAGAAATTCCATGTAATGAAAATCAAAAATCACAAAGAATGCGCTCAAGAAATGTGCACGCTACATGTTGTTCTAATTCTCCCATTACACAACGAATTTCTCATGTGTGCTCATGCGTAAAACAAAGTTTCAGTGCCTGGCGCACGCGCTTTGGGGTGAAACTCACATAGCGAGAGATTGAACTTCCCCTTGTTGCTCAGTGGGTAGTCAAAAAGCCTTCCTTCTATTTCATAGTCTCCCTGCAAATATTTTTCAGGGAAAAACTGGGAATATTTGATCCTGTAGTTTTTCAGGTCACTCCTGCAACAAAGAATGAAACTCACTCACACACCACAGATGACGAGAAAAATCCCTGCAAGGGGAAGTCGTTTCTGGTGCGGTGCCGGGGGAATGTTTACTGCCAGCTGGACTAGAGGGCTGCTATTGGTAGGAAGTGTGACACGTCAGAGTTCTACGCTACTACACAGACTGAAAACATCAAGCAGTTGAGACCAGCGTGTAGTGAGTGCACCTCTAATGTGTTCTGCGATAATATTCTAGATTAAATCGCTGTGCCGCTGTGAGATAATCTTAAAGCTGTACCCATTAGAACACGTGAGAGCCTGTCGTCTGTTGTTCGTTCAGTGGTCGTGGAACGAATGCTTTTAGGATCGGTCGTCACTCGTCGCGAAATCTTGCGCACGCGCGTATATCGAATTCCTAGCAGGGATTTTCTCCTGGTCTGCGGACTGTACTTACGTGTTCTCATAAGACGTGTATCTAGATTTATAAACACAGACTACAGACACACCTCTTTACCATGTCATGAGCCACTTAATCCAATCACAATGTTCATGCACTTGTAAAACACACATAGTTTATTGGAGTGCGTCTTTTCTCTCGTTTTTATGCAGATACCACTCACAGCTTCAGGTTTATGAAAAGGTAATGTCCCAGCATTTGCCTGGAGGGACTCGGTAAAACCACAAAAGACCTCGATCAGTACAGCCTGTTTCTGGGGCGAGATCTGAAGCCATGACCTCCCAAATACGAAGCAAGATTAGGCCATTATGTAAGAAACCTTATTTTTTCATTCCTGTACCGAATAACAAATATGTCTGTCTGATAGCTCAAGGAGTGAATACCTGTGTTAAAAATTATGATTTATTTATTACGATAAAGAACAATAAGTAACGAGGCACATAGAAAATAAATAAGCAAAACTGAGTCAGAGATGTCCGAAAATGGTAAACAAATCACGGGTGCTTAAATGCATTTAGTGTAGGAGTTCCCAGGCGGATCAGACTGTACCTGAAATTGGTGACGTGTGACATGGTCCAGCCTCTCTCGTACACATCCTTCAGCTTCAGACGGTAGTTCATGTTTCGACCGCCGCGTTTCTGGGTCACCTCCTTCGCGAAGAAAGGGTCAAAGGACCCCACGTTGTACTGCGGGAGTCCTCAACAGGCAGCACAAATACATATATATTTAACCACAACAGTTATGAATGAACGACAGTCAGAGAGTTGAACGTTTTAAGAGTTTCCAGCTAAAGAATTAGAATATGAAAAACGCTAAAAACAGATGTTTCACAGATCGGATAAAAATGAAATATTAAACATGTAATTTTTCCCAGACAACTGAAACAGCACTCAGTTCTACTACAATTGGTGTCATTTGGTTTCTGGACTCTGTCTAATAGTCGCAATATCGTGAGAACAGACACATTGTATTCTTTCGGGCCTAATTAAATAACTTGCCTGTAGGGAAGAACTTCTGGATGGAGTTGAGCCCGGTCATGACGCAGTTGTCAAACCCAGGACTTCCTACCTTGCACTTCATGAAGGCATCAACTGTTAATGCAAACAAACAAACATCTGTCAGCAAGGTGTGCCACGAGCAGCGTCGCGGTTCCACCGCTTGTTAGAATTGGATCCACCGATTATGGCCGCTGACCTTGTAGGGAGTGCCCAGTATGCGGACCACTCAATGAAGGAAGGAAGGAAGGAAGGAAAGAAGGAAGGAAGGAAGGAAGGAAGGAAGGAAGGAAGGAAGGAAAGAAGGAAGGAAGGAAGGAAGGAAAGAAGGAAGGAAGGAAGGAAGGAAGGAAGGAAGGAAGTAAGGAAGGAAGGAAAGAAGGAAGGAAGGAAGGAAGGAAGGAAGGAAGGAAGGAAGGAATGAAGGAAGGAAGGAAGGAAGGAAGGAAGGAAGGAAGGAAGGAAGGAAGGAAGGAAGGAATGAAGGAAGGAAGGAAGGAAGGAAGGAAGGACGGAAGGAAGGAAGGAAGGAAGGAAGGAAGGAAGGAAGGAATGAAGGAAGGAAGGAAGGAAGGAATGAAGGAAGGAAGGAAGGAAGGAAGGAAGGAAGGAAGGAATGAAGGAAGGAAGGAAGGAAGGAAGGAAGGAAGGAAGGAAGGAAGGAAGGAAGGAAGGAAGGAAGGAAGGAAGGAAGGAAGGAAGGAATGAAGGAAGGAAGGAAGGAAGGAAGGAAGGAAGGACGGAAGGAAGGAAGGAAGGAAGGAAGGAAGGAAGGAAGGAGTTTCCGTCGGTCAGTACAGTCTGCGTCAGTGCAGCAGTGTAGAAGCCTGATAATTGTTGTCTTGTGACTGTGCTGTGTTAATGATATGCCACCTGTTCGATGCAATCTCCTTTCTGGTCACTGATAACGCCTCGATCACAACAGACAGACAGACAGACAAACCACCGACGTCTTAATCAAAGGACGAAATGAAAGCCTGGCGATTGGAAATGAATATCCCATTTTGTGACGTGTCCAAAGCTCAACAGTACGATTTAATCAAACTGAATAAGTCAAAACACAAATATTTATAGCAGGTCACGCCTAGTCACGCCTAGTCACGTTTGGTCACCCTGTGTAAATCTCCGTCACATTTCGACGCATTTGGTAATCCTTTGTCACGACGTGAACGCTGATCACGCTAGGTCACTAAGTCACGTTTCGTCACTTATGGCCACATCTCGTCACGTCGTTACGGTGCGTCACGCGTAGTCACGATTTGTCACGCTTTTAAAATCTTGGTGATGTTTTAACACTTACGGTGTCCTCTCGTCACGCTTTCAAAGGAGGCCACGCCTTGTCACGCTTTGTCACTAATATATGACATAATTCAAGATAATGGAGCGAACAGCAGCAGCGGTGGTGATGAATCGAGTGATATTTCAGAAAGCGAATGTCTGTGAGGAGTGGAAGAATTGGAAGAGGACTGAAGAGTTGCGAAGAAGATAAGATTATTTAATATTCTCTGTTGTGTTAATTTTCTAGTGACGTGTAGTGTAGTGAAATCGACTTTCCTGTGTTACATAACGTGGTGATATTTTATTTGGAGCGTACTGTACGCGGCCTGATGCATCCCTTCCAGCAAACTTCTGGTTTGTGACTCGCTCCGAGGTTCCAATTCACAAAGTTCAGCGGCCAAAAACGCTGGAACTCAGAATTCTCAACACTACTGCACCGGGTACTGTCCAGTAAAAGCAAACAAAAGCTGTTCAGCTATACGCCATGAGGCACTTGGGGGGGGGGGACTGTACAGCTCCCACTCCTTCTTAACCTCGGGAACCTCTAACTGACATACGGTCAACAGCGAAAACAAAATTTTACTTATCACTCTGTGATCGGCAATTTAAAAATAACATCAGACACAGACCGTGCAATATAACGACTAGTGAAATTGTGTGGTTATTGGTTAAATATTATAGTCTAATCACACGGTCATTGTGGAAAAAAAGCCAACAAAAGACGCCCTTGTAATGACCGTACGATGTTTGGCTAACACGTAAACTGCAGATCAACAAATATTGAGTTGTAGGAAGTTAATGGTGTGGCAAACTGCACTGGATCACGTATCTTCCGGCCTGCTGTCTTCTTTATGCGCGGTATGAGTGTAAAACTTGGTCTCTGTTGAGAAAAGGCTGCTGAGGAGGGATAAAGTGACACGAGGGTGCGAGACTGCTCGTGGTTTTTACTGTTCACCGAAAATTATTAGGACGATCAAACCAAAGAAGGCGAAACAGGCCAACCTAAAAGAAAGGGACAAGTGAGACACGTCAGGATACCTGAGCGTTATTGGGGATAATATTAAAATGGATATAAGAAACCTGAGCGCAACGAGAGACAATTTCAAATTGGAATTTTCGGACCGTTATAAAGGATGTGGTAGTGGCCTACTTCATGACAGTCTGCCTTTATCAGAACTGTACGTAGAGCCTATCTCAGACAACGAAGCTCCCGTCACTGCGTTGGCTGTCAAGAAGTGACCTGCGGTCTGCTTACCGGTCCGATTCTGGGTTTCCTGCCCCCAGCAGAGGGCGAAGGACGCAACCAGTGTCACAGCAGCCGTGGGCTTCCACATCTCCCCTTGTAACTCGGACGATGCCTCGCGTTTAACTGCCACGAAGGGCCTCGTTTGAGGCGACTTGCCGCTCGCAAACTTTCACTTCCAACCTGAACCGCGCTACGTCGAAAGCCCGCGACAGTGGAGGAGTGGCCGAACTGCGGAAGAGGCGATTTTGGGCGGTCCTGAACGCAGTAATGATCGCTGGAGTTCAATAAAGGCTTGGGAATTTCTCTGACCAGCTGAGCGACCACGAGCTCCTCAAGGAGGACTCTGCACACAATGGCGTTAATATGAATTCGGCATTTTGAGTCTGGAGGAAGGAAGCCAAGGGCAGAAGATAAATTCCACACACACACACACAATCATCGGCGACTGCACTCATGCAACAAGAAATCGGAGGCCGCCGAGGAGAGGTCGCATCCGAGTGGGTCTACCGCATTCGGAGAATTGGCTACACAGGTCGTCCCTTACAATAAGATTTTAGGTACTGACGGTGACCCTAAAGGTGGAGGCAGCAAGCACCTCCGAAACGTCGGCCAATACGGCGGAACATCCTAGAAGACTGCCGTCCTCATATGGAAACACTAACCCGTTCATTGCTACGAAGGAGACATCGGCTACGTCTGACGTGAAAAATCTAACTCTGGTATTAATACAGCCAATGCAAACAAATTTCCCCCAAGCCAAGGAATTTGTGACGTTTCGTCGAGTTGTCACGGGCAAAAACTTCAAACAAAACAAGGCAACATTGCGAAATAAAATTTAACATGAAAAATGTAAATAATTAATGACTGAGAAGACATGGAATGACGAAAAGAACATATTTCTTTTGTTACTCTGTAGGCTACTCACTGCAGATTGTTCAGATTGGCTGAGCCTGTAGAATGAGTCGCCGAGGAAACATATTTCCAAGTAAGGCTACTCAAGGACAGTGAAGAATAGACGAGGAAAAATATAGAAATTCTAACAAATGTGCTCAGAGACTTCTGGAGTGGCTGCTAATAAACCTAAGTGGTTAGGAAAACATTTACTGTTGGCCAAGACAAGACAAGGGCAGCTTCGGTTTTAGCATTACGACACGTGACGTAACTTCTGCTTCTTACTCCAGCATCCAAGTTCCTCGAGAACTGACACTGCGTATGAGGAAATGAGGACTGTTAAAAAGCGGGAACATCGAAGAACGAAGATTCTCGGGCTAACTGAGCAGTCAGGGACTTGAAAGGAGACTCCTGTTACGTAATTCAAGATACTATTTCAGACTGAGGAAAACCACAGCACGACTCAAAATCGGGTGACCGGAGGTGCCTTATCCCGCAGCTGGCCAAGGCCTATTTTTATTTCACGTGTTCTTCGAAACGGCGTTCAAAGGAACCTTAAGCAACGAATCTGCATGTTTAGAAATTAATATCGGGGTCGGGGTCCGACATCGACTGGTAAGTATGTGTACCTAGTCCGGAGCGCGGTGAGGGCCTCGTTACGTCACGTTCGTCCTGAGGAGGACAGGGACAGCGAGAGATTTTCTCTTTTCTCAGGCGCTGAAGACCTAAAATGTCGACGGCCTAGCAATTTCGAAACGTAACTCGCAGCTGAGCGTTCCGGGTTTGCGTCATCCGAATGGCTGCCGTGCGGTGCGCGGTTCGAACACCGGACTTCACAGAAGCCGATCTGAAATCTTCTCCAGACCAAAGACAGCCAGTTCCTCTCAAGTCCCCGAAAGCATTCCTTAATTATTAAACATTTATATCCACCGTTCAGCCACGAAATTACAGTCGATTTCTGCATGAATTTCCCTGGTAAAAGAAACTCGCAGGCTCTAATAACGCTTATTACACAGACTTCAGTTATGAGTCGCTTTCACTGCAAACGTTACTTTCATTACACGGAAACAAACAATGGAGCGTGACACCGCGTGGACACGGCAATGGCCGAAGACGAATCCATCAAATGGATTTCAAAAGGTATATCGAGTGTGGAGTGGATTCATCTGGCTCAGGATGCTATCAAGTGACGGGCGTTTGTAAGCACACTAATGATCCTTCAGGATTCCATAAAAGACAGCAAACATATCTTGACCCCACCGAATCATCGGCCGGCCTCCTCTGCATTACTACAAGAATATTCTTCCAGGAATAACTTCGCAGTTGAGGTTAGGGGAAAAGCGTAAAATACCGCGCGCGAAGCATTCTTGGCATGCACTGACACAGACTCAGGGTCCTGTAGCACGTGATACGGCATATGGAATTATCTGTCGTACGAGTCATCATCAGAGCCGCTAACCTTCAGCTATCTTATAGCCACTTAAGGACCATCGTAAATAGCGAGGTTCTCGTTCTCACCGCCAGAGCCGAGGAACAGATGTAGGCCAGTTGGCGACCCAGTGAGAACCATGCATCTGAATCGAGCGTCAACTGTTTTCGCCATTGTGCTACTGTGCTACCACGTCGCCATCGCCCTCAAAGCCTGTGAGTAAATATTAATTATTGTAGCTGAGAATACAAGAGAGGGGGAGAGAATTAACTGCATTTGCTCTGAACAATTTTACCTTGACGAAGCTTTCAGATTTGGGTTCACACAAGGTAATTCCATTTTGTTAACAATCCTTCAATTTCAGCCCCTGAAGTTATGTAAAGGTCATTACTTATTTTCGGACCATAACACATGAAGAGGTGTTTACACGGAAGTAATGAAACGTAGCCTTCGGACTTCCCAAAGCCTCCCTACTGCTGTCTGGCGCCAGTAACCTTCCCGCGCTGACAACATGACAGCGTGAAATGTCTTCCAACTTTTCCTTTGTCCTCCTACAAAAGTGTTTTGTGATCGTGGAGATCTACAAGATTGAAGCTTGTAACATTTTCCAGAAGTTACGGCAATGTTGATGTAAGCTAATTCCCCAGGAAATGTGCTCTGAAATAGACATATAAAATAAAGGACATTTCACAGTTCGCCCATCCATATTTCTTTTCCACAGCAGCCAGATTCGAGCGATCAATAAGCCAAGAGGGCGGTGGTTTTTATAAATCCTCTTCGCACACAGAAGGAAATCAGTTTACAACGCGAAAAGTGCAGAGGAACATTTATGCCGGGAGCAGATTTCAAACCCCGTACCCCAGAGATTCAGAAGTATCAGAGTCTGTACCAAAGTGCTCATATGTACTACGAAAATAATTAATTTCAGAGCGATAATATTTTTGGCAAATCTAAATAAAATAAAATGTGATTTCACGCAAGACTACCGACATATATTTTGGTATCCTTCGATTTTCCCATTTAAATTGCATTACATTAATAAATATGTATATGTCTTCTTATTTTCACTGATAACCTGACAAAAGTTGTTGCGAGGAGAAATTGAAAGAGCTCACGCGTCGCAAGCATATTTCAGAGTGCGAAGTTGGCATCACTGCACCACAATAATTTAATATTTTTCCTTCATGTCCATAATGAGCTATAGCATATCTGAACGTTGCGCTACGTATCGCGTACAGTTCCTTCCAAAACAACGTGACCTTCTCCCTGTTATTTCACGAAACCCAAATCTGTAAGCTGACATTCAGAGGAGATCCGAAGTGGGACTGGCCCAGTTTTTTGCGGAAGGTCACGGGTCACTGATGCACTTTCTAGTTCTAGAATTCTGTTTCAGCCGATCTGTTCAAAATATGCAACCGAAACGACCCTCAACTCAACGACTGCATCAAGGGGACACTTGAAGAACTACGCTTCACGCTGAAATCAGGTACACGCTTATTTTATCTGAAGGCGGCAGGGTCCAACACGTCACGTACTTAACGCGTTATTCTGATGCAGGTGGACGACTGATTTACGTACTTAAGTTCGGAGCGAAATAAATTCACGGCGCAGGGACTGGTTACGACGTTATTACACTAAATACTCTATTGAATAAAAATTTACTTGGATATTATCCACCGTCTAGTAAACATAAAACGTAAAAAATGACGTTTCGGAGATGGGACTCTATCTCCGTCTTCAGGTTCCTACACAGTTGGGCCCACTAGATAGAGCTAATCCCTATCTCCGGACTATTTACTAGACGATGGATAATATCCAGGTAAATTTTTATTCAATTGACTCTTCACCATCGTCAAGAAGTTTTAGATTTGATACTAAATATTCTAATTATTAAAAGAAAAATTCACTAATGCCGCCATCAAGTGAACCAGGTAACTGACTCCAAAGATATAGGGGCAGGTTGTGTCATAAGACAGAGAACGGGGGAGGTGGGACGGAGATCTGCATCACAGTACCAGCGAGTCTTGAAATCCGAACGCACATAACAAAGGTCCTCCTCAGTGCTGATCTGTTCTGAACCAGCGTCGCATATCAGCACACTCAAAACAGATCGGGGCAGCCCCGGAAACAGCGGATGAGCGTTGGAACTCAGAAACAATTTCCGAATTTTCCAGGAATCTCGCAGCTCAGCGTGCCTTCGGTCGACCCGATGGTGATCCCCAAAGTGAGAGTCTTCCAGGGCTCGGGTCCCGTTTCCATCGACTCGACGTTCACAAATCTGCACGTGGAGGGAATCACGAATTTCGAGATCACGAAAGTGGCGTAAGTAGAAAGAAGTTAGGATGTTAATGCTCCTGAAGGACACCCAAATGCGATGGCAAGTTTAGAGTTCAAGGAGTCTTGCGTTGACGATGGTCTTCAGGGCAGAAACTCCGCGTGGACGCCGACGTTTCGAAGGAACGCAATTTCTTCTTCGGGGCTGAAGCAGCATGCTCCTCCGAAACGTCGGCGTCCACACGGCGTCACGATTCGGAAGACCACCACAGCGAAAACCTCAAATCTGATATTCGTAATTTTAGTTTATTTCTGAAACGACGCTGGCACAACTACAAACGATGATAAAAGTAAAGGTTCTTAATCTGCATCCAGTTGGTATTTGAAACATTTAACACGGCTGCTCCATTGACAGAATTCACTAAAGAGTAAGAGCGATCTGCGAATGGATTTGTTTGCTCGGAGGGCGTCAAAACGATGGACGACTATCAGATCAGTGTTGTGACAACTTTGCAAGCCGGGGGGAAATATAACGAAAGGGTTAAACGCTTCAAAGAGGGTGGACGAGTCAACTTGGAGAACTGTAGTAATTGCTGCATGCTGTGTTACCGACTGTGTCCGCAGTGCCGATATAGACAAGTATCGGCTGGACTTCGAGGTGGCGATCCCGTATCTGCACACGCACGGTGACTACAAAATCGACGGCAGAGTGCTCGTGCTGCCAATCAGCGGTAGCGGCGACAGTTGGAGTAACTACAGTGAGTACAACACACCCCGTTGAGATCAACGCCTGGACTCCTAACCGCACTCGAAATTCTAACTGAAATATTTTTGTTTGTTTGTTTACAGCTGACGTTACAGGCACCGCTTCGTTGATTGGTCATAAAGAAACGCGTGACGGTCAGGACTACATGAAACTGGACGAATTCAAGTTTCACATTGAAGTAGGACACGCGTCGATACACATGAACAAACTGTTCAACGGGAACAAGTTGCTCGGTAAGTGAACAGGCTGTTCAACGAGCGAAAGCGACGCTCCTTGAAGCGTTCGGGTAGAATGACGCTGAGAACTGACGCTGACTTGCAGGTGACGCCATGAACAACTTCATGAGCAGAAACTGGGAGGTCGTGTTCCAGGAGCTGAAGCCGGTGGTGGACGAGGCCATCAGCGCCATCTTCACTGACGCCGCCAGCAAAGTGTTCGACCGCTTTCCGTTCGCGGAACTGTTTCCAAGCAGCTGAACGAGGTGCTGTGGGATGCTGGTAAACGCTATCAATAATATAATTATCGTAGATTTTGGTACACCGTAAAGCATATTCATCAAATGTGAATAACTGATAGCGGTTTTTAGTCCTGAAGATGGAGGCAGTATCTTTCTCCGAAACGCTGGTATCTACCCAGAAGAACAACGCGAACAATATGTTCTGAGTATCTCACGTTCGATTTTGGTGTTCCGGGTTGTGACGCCGCGCGGTTACCGACGTTTCGGAGAAACAAATCGCGGCTACACGGACAAAACACACGTGCGAGATGCGAGTGCCCTTCGTTTGTTTAATTCTGTGTTTCTTCTACAGGAGCCAGTCCCAGATTAATGGCCGCTTACCAACTGACAAAAGAAGTCGAGACTTTCGCTTAAACTTCAGCCACAAGAATTTGTATCTATGTTACAGAACGTAATCAATAAATATTTCAGCACGCAATGAGAATAATGCACATTTCAAGTATTCGTATTGCATATGGGCGAAGGAAAACGAGAGGGACCTCTTGACTAAGAACTATTTGCCGGGAATATGTCGTCCCGGGATTTAACAGGGCGTCGCCGCTTAATTTAATCATCAGACGTCCTGGTTTTAAGCGACGTGGAAGGTCCGGCCTTGACTCAAAACTGACCACATCAACGCGGTCTCTACTCAGCAGTGAAAGTTGTCTTTTGTGCAGCCGACAGCTTAGCGCGATTCATACAACCAGTCACTGTACGTGGATGGCAGTCGTCACACTCATCGCCTCGAGTACCTCAGATCTTAAAACCGACGAAACGTTCCATGAAATGAAAGACCATCAACAGAGAACGCTTACTTACGAATCTGCTACGTGTCTCTGTGGTCATCATTACACGGACGTACACAGACAGAAAAGCCACTGATGATTTCGTACATGCACGCTCAAACGACAACCTTACAGGGCTGGACCTACTGAAATTTCAACAACGCACCACGGCCACGGTCCCCCTAACCCCCAGTTTCCCAAAAGTCCTTGGTTTCGCAAACCGCGGTGTTGTTCAGGAACGTAACGTAACCCTCTCAAGCTTCACGCCGTCGTATTTCCTCCGATCACCTCGTTTTCCATCGAGCACAGACGCCGGACTGTCCCTCACGCGCCCGTCTTGCACTCACAAGTAACAATCTCGGCTTGTCACAATCCTCTCCTCCCCCGTCCCCCTCCAGACGCACTGTCACTAATCAGTTTCATCACAGAACTGTGCTGGACCGGGTCACCGGCTTCCTTATGCCAACCGACTCCTGCGTCCACTCCTACCTTTAATAAACCACAAGTGAGCTTTGCCAGCAAAGTATCTGGTATCCTTGTAATCACCAAAAAAGCCTTTCACTAAATAACTCTCAATAAAGCTAAACAGAATTAAACGCAACACAAAAAAGTACGAATGTCGACTCAGCCATGCGAAGTCGAACACTTAAACGATAATTTACAGGTCTGCGTGGTACGGCCCTTACGGAAGGCGACGCCAGAGGATATGGGGTTAACGAGCGGAGAACACAGATATCAAGGAAGCAGCCGCAAGATACAGGGTGTTCATTTTAAAACGCAACTCTAACTACTACACGCGAACTATGAAACCAGCGAATTCTTGCAGCCGTGTCCCGCTGCTTGAAATAGGCGCGGCCTTAAATTTCAGGTGTTTCGTCGTCGCTCGATGAAAACTCACGTCCCGCGTCCCGAAATTCTTTTTGTATTTTTGTCTTACTCGGTACTTCCTTACAAGGATGCAAATTGCTAAATGTTTCGCCAGCGGTTCAGATGCGAAGTAATGTTCCAGAACGGACACGCGTTCCTCGCCTTGTTTCCACCTGCGCAACCTTTGCGCAACTGGCGCGAGCATCGGCCTAGCAACAAGGGCGACCTTAACTCGAGTCTCACGACTACGTTTTAAGAGGCACAGCCTGTGTGTCGTTCCCACTTGCAAACGCTTAAAAGCCATTGCGTGTCTGAGAATGCACGTAACTACCTGCTCATTACACAACATGACCGCACTGCAAGAACCGAAGACTCAGACACGAGTCTGTTAACCTAAAGACACAGAATTTCTCAAGTAGCTAAGCGAATTTTTAGATAACGAAGAAGGGATCTCCAAAAATGTCAGGCAGATTAGCAGCGTGCTAATAAGGAAATAGAGACTTGATTGAGCGAAAACAAGGCTGCAGTGCCCGCCAGACGATCGCAGTTAAGGATACAAATTGGTTCATGACAACTCTGGACGACCTGGCGCTTGCATCAGCTGTTCACCCTCTCGTACAACTTTCAGACCGGAGAGCAATACGACCAGAGACGAAATTCCGAAACGACAGTTTGAAACTTCGCACGACTTACGACCAGAGACAGCTTTTTTGTTTTGTATTAAAAAAAATTCATTTTCATGTAACTTCGGAACAGGGGTACAGTGTCGAACTCCGTCCATTTCACGCCCAATCCTTGGAATTATTTTTACTGAATCCTCTACTTAGAAAAATAAATGTAGCTTCAGGAAGATTAGCTCGGTCCATATAAGTGGACGGGGTTCAGTGGAACTCTAATCCGATGCTTCCTCATTAGAGCGGGGTTCACATCGAGACACTTGTTTCAGTTTTGCATGCAAACAATTCACATATCTGCGTTCAAAAGTGTGTCATATCCCAACCAAACGCGACAGTGGCTTCTCTCTGCTGTGGTCACAGCTAACAGGGTAGGCGATCGATGGAATGGGAAGGCTGAGAAACTCACGAGACACGCGTATGGCTAACCGCTGTGGTGACCACGACGTTTCTAGGTTTTCCTCAGTCTCTCAGAGTGGCGAAATAGCGTCTTCAAGAATGTCTTAACCGTTTCGTTACAAAAACAATTTATAATCATTTCCCTGTTTAACCCTTCGAAGCCGAAGCTCGTCTGATTAATATTAAAGAATTCAGGCCGTACCGCGAAGAAAACACCACACTTCACCATTACAAAGATCAGCTGGTTAACGCTGTTTAAGGAAATAATCGCTGTTTATAATGAGACACGCATTGCGTACATAATATTTAGACAGAGAGTCCGTACCGCGAAGAAAACACGACACTTCACCATTACAAAGATCAACTGGTTAACGCTGTTTAAAGAAATAATCGCTGTTTACAGTGAGAATCATAAGAAACACATAAATGCAAAATTAAGAGGTACTGATTCTTGAAGCAGGCGGTACGCACAGTAACCCCTGGGCATTGAAGAGGTGACTTCTGCAGATGGACGGCTGTTGGCTCGCACGACAAGTGGGTCATCCGTTGCAACAAAAGACGGACGACTCAAGACGAAACTGTCCTTCACACCAATAGCGCACAAAAGAATTGGCAAATCGTGAGCGAACACGAAGACAATCGGCAGTTGCCTAGCAACCCCGTTATAAGGTACTCGTTGCTACATCGTTCTCAGGTGACAGATGACGCCATCGGGACGCGAGAGGTTTGGTTAGTCAGAGAAACCTTCAGCCTCAGTACGACGACCGTCATCACATGCCCGAGTACCTCGCAGGGTGGCGCACACCAGGTTGTGTTTTAGGAGAAAACTTTAATTTTCATTAGGGCTGACAGAAACTCTGACGGTCGTCTAATTACACAAATTAATAATTTGTTTTTGGTAAACACCGCCATGTCACGTTCGAAGCCACCAAAATGGCGGGCAGTCTCGAAATGACAAGTTTAATTACGACAGACAACACCTTCCGTGCCGATAATTCGTTATAATGATGAAATGAAGACTCCCTGTCATTTATTTATACAGAGTTCTCGTTGGTGTAACTTCCGTTTCCAACATTTTACAACTTTATGCAGATACTTCCACAAAGACCCCAAAAAAACATAACGTTTCAATCATAAACGTCACGATAAAACACGCACCGATGGCGTATGGGGGGAGTTGAGACAGCACCTGACTCATCCGTGCACCACACAGAGGGAAAGACACCGCTTCGAACCCTGGCGTCTCTCGTCGCAAGTGCAACTGCCCCTGCGTGTTCTTATGACTCAGAAGACATGGACCGTCAATTTCATTGACTGTGCAGGCTCAAAGCTTCGTGCGAGCAGTAGCTTACAGTTCGTATCCTGGCAGCGACAATTTGACAAGTCTCATCTCTCCACGGAAATTAATAACTCAACAAACAAGCGAGTGGCGCTGTTTGCAGTAGACGTCAGTCAATTTCCAGTCGTAAAAATGAAAACGACAACAAACACGCCGGTGAGGGGGACTTCGCTCGACACTTTCAATATGCCCCCCCCCCTTCTGAATCACTTACTGGCAGAGGGGGAGGGACAGGGGGTCTGAAAGAGGCTGACAGGCAGATTGGAAACGAGAGTCTGCAGTAGGCACGCTGACACCAGGACCTCGCAGAAAGGTGAGTGGCCACGCTCGGCACAACGTCTTTGTATCACCAGTTACCTTCTTCTAACGACCGGAATTTTCTGACCATCCGGTGAACTACATTAAGACGCTCTGTTATCTTATTATTTACTGCAATTGGGTTTGCGCCCGGTGGCAGTGGTTCTTACACTACGCAAGTTCTCTGCGAATATTCATAACATAATTGCTCTGATGTTCATTTATTCGAGATACAAAAATACTGACAATTGAATAAAAACTTATTTGGATATTATCCATCGTCTAATGTACATTAGATGTTCCTACACAGTAATGTACATTACTGTGTAGGAACCTGAAGACGGAGATAGAGTCCCATCTCCGAAACGTCGTTTTACGTTTTATATTTACTAGACGATGGATAATATCCAAGGAAATTTTTATTCAATTGACTCTTCACCATCGTCAAGAAGTTTTAGATTTGATATACAAAAATACTGTTTGAAGGTTAAAAATGCCACAGATTTTCTGATAATAGTGGCAGGAAGCATCTCCGAAACGTCGGTAAACTTCTATCAGACTACACGGCGCAACATTCCAGAACACAATCACCTCAGATCTTACCTAAAAACGAAAAATATCTTGTGAACGATGGGAGGATAATATTAAAATTGTTCTCAAAGAAACATGATGCTCGTGTGTGAAATGATTTTATGTAGCTCAGCGCAGGAATTTGTTAAGAAAGTGGCGGAATGTACAATCGCTCGCCTCGCAGCAAAATAAAACCAGTTAATATCCTTTGCAGATCGTAACCTGGTTCGCATACGGAGATAGTAATGGCGTGCAACATCCAGCTAGTGACATCTGTGCTTCTGCTGGGAACTGCATCGCTCGTCAGATGCGCCTCAGAAGATGAAATACGTAAGTAGCTTCGGTACTCAGACCCTCAGTCCGCACTTCGACGCTCAGTGAGGTTAGGCGCCTTCAGACTGAACTTTACCCAGCGTCTCTAGACGAAGGACAGACTACCCCAATTAAAATAGGCCACGGCCACTTCCTTACAAAATTCTGCCAAATTCACCCACCGACTATTTTACATCTACTACGAATGCAGAGAGAGTCTTTCTGGCTGAACGACTGCAACCGGTTCAGGCAACTTCCCCGGTTACCACGAAACAGACGCTGCACTCGGTGAACTCTACAGGTCGTGCCGGTGGACTGACGCAATATTTTCAGTTACTCAACAGTGGCGCTTTAAAGTGCGGTGTTGCATAACTCGTTATATCTTCGGGGGGGCGGGGGCCACAAACTTTTTCCTCATACGGCGTCGGCATGGAACTAGGTCAGTGGCGTGTTCTCTGCTAATTTCAGCAGCTTTGGGGGTAAATTTCTTAAACAGCGAAATTACATAGTCGAAAGTCCGCCTTGCAATAGAGAATCAAAGGATTTTTAAAACTCGGTTCGTACGTCCGGGCGTGATAAGGAACGATCTAGCTGGCATTCCGAACAAAATAAGGAACTTCTCCATGGAACGAATGATGAGCAACCAAGTAACACTGTACACCGTTCACACATTTTTAAACAGCCACGTGCTAAGTATTTTAACACCCTGTATTAATAGGGTAATGCAGCGCGCACAGTACAGTCGAAATTCGGTACACAACATTTCAGTCTGAAAATCTGAAGAGACCACTTGAGAAACGTATGCAAGGATAATATTAAAACGCACGTTGAACAAAAAGAGAACAAGGGTACAGACTAACTTAATCTAGCTCAGAATAGAGTCCATGGGGGCTTATGTGAGCGCGGTAATGAACCATCGGTGTACCATGACAGCGAGCTGCAGTACCGACCGTTCCTTTCACTGTGCACGGCTCGGTCACTGAACCGAGAGAACTTTCTACTATGGGGAAATGCGAGAGAAAGCGACAGGTTCGTGTCACGAGGACAGACGGGGCGTGGGCGTGGGTGGAAGGTGCAGAAATGTGCGGCCGCTGACTCAGATCTGACTCTGTCAGTTTCTGAGGCATTTGTACCTTAGCTGATGTAGCGTCATTTAAGCGGCCAAGTACGCTGTGCGGTGAAGGGGAACGGGCTATCGGACGCTTGCAGTCACTTGCTTCTCGGCTGAGGACGTCGCCATGGTTACGCGCTGGACGACACTCCGAAATTCTCACGCGCTAATTCGAGTAGGCCATGGCAACAATTGTCTTCCTGCAAGTCGCATCTGCTGAGTGTGGTCATAGAATGTTTCATCAACCATGTCCCATAAAGACAACTTTCTTCAGATTAAAAAGTTTCATCTTCTGAAAATAACTACATCGTTGGTTGGTTAGTTAGTTAGTTAGCCAGTCTATCTACGCATTTGTTAAGCAGCAACAGAACTCACGGTGAGAAAATAACGTAACGCGTGGGATTAAATTCAAATAACCGAATCACGACTGTCGTTCGACTGAAAATCCGCGGGCCACTTAATAACTTAACCCTTCGTCCAGTGGGACCTTTCATGCGTCAGATGATGAGCAGGGCGACGCAAGGAACTCGAAGTGATGAACCTCGTCTTCTATCCCAACAGTCACTTGTTCATCGCAATGAATGCGACATTCATCACTGAGCAAGGCTAAGCTGCTCATAAAATCTGTGCTTGTACGCTCAACGTATGAGAGTCTTTGTCGAAGGCTTCTATAAATCTGAGCCACTTTTAGTTAGGACTGACGATTCTCGCAAGATAAAAGGATAATATTAAAACGAATCTCACACAAATCGTTTGTGAATTTGTGGACGTGATCGTCTGACTACTGTCATGAACCTTCGGGTCCACTAAAGACTGGGATTTCTGTAACTAGATGAGCGACTGTCAGCTGCTTCATGGAGTTGTTTGGTTCGTAACTGCAGTTCGCCTTTCCCCTCTAAGCGCGCCTGTGTCCAACAGCGCCGAGTAAGTTTCGACTACGGCCGAGAGTTCAACGAGCAGATTCATTTTCGATGCGTCTGCTCGCGGTCGGAACATGGACACAAATTCTGAGATCGGAGATAATCTGGAGGCAATCCAAACAGGAAGCAGCGCCCTGGGCCTGCGAGACGAGCGTTTTAATCACCGGCTGACCGATGCAGTGGCGTTGCTCGGATAATGACCGCGAACAGCAGAACGGTCTCCGATTTACGGGTTGGTAAAAATAAAGAAAATAAAATGAAAACAGAACTTGTACGTCCACGGACCAGATTCCTCGTAGAGAATGGCGTATCCCGTACGGTGCATTCAGCTACTCAAATTACCCGCATTTAGATAAACCCGAAAGTTAATCGTCGTCCCGAGCCAGATGAACCCATCTGACACCGCCCCAGTCTACTTCCCTAAAGATCCATCCAGAAATTATCCTCCATCTACGCCTTGGTCTTCTGAGGATATGTGAGGGTAAACTGGATTCAGCTGGCTCAGGATAGGAACCGGTGGCGAGCTCATGAAAACACGGCAATTAAGCTGCTTGTTCCATAAAAGGCGAATCATTTCTTGACTAGCTGAGCGACTCACTACAGTCTTTCATTCGCCTGCAGCATTACGTGTAGTCCTCACGCAACACAGCGGTGTCGGAGAAGTTGCCGCCCCAGCACGGCGGATTCGCCTTTTCCCGTGTCGTATCCGCTCCCTTCCTCAGCGGTTACCAACACCAAGGCCACGCAGAGGTCAACAGACACAAATCCGTGAGCCGAGAGGCTGAAAATGTCGCAAGTCGACGCGCACCGCAATCTCCTCACATCTGTCTCAGACTTCACAGACGACATTCCGATCTCCTTCCTCCTTGTGAGACACTTCGACTGCGATAACCATTTCGGAGAACGGAGAAAGGCAGCTTTCTGCAAGCTCACTCATGGCCTGTGTTCATTTCCAGCGTCCTACGTCAAGCAGTGCCACAAGGGGGACCCCAAGATCGTGGACTGCATCACTGGAGCTCTGCACCACCTGAGGCCTTACCTCGCGCAAGGTACGTCTAGCAAGCAACGAGTTATGCCGTTCATAGCACGCAAAGTGCTGTCGCGAGTTTTCACTTGTTTGGATCGTGTTCCAGGGATCCCTGAGATCGAGATGCCCTCTGTGGAGCCGTTCAGAATGGATGAACTGTCCCTGTCCCTGACCACAGGGCCCAACGGCTACAAGGTCACGCTCAGGGACCTTGACATCTACGGCGCTAGTAACTTCTCAGTATCCGACCTGAAGTGAGTTGGTATCAAGTCAGGCAGAGCCGAAATGTGCCGAGGCATGGCGCCATGTAGGTAGAGCTCCACCAATCACCAAAATCTCGACTCCAGCCTCACGCTCCGGTTAACATTACCCCCAGAGAAAATTCTCTGTTTTTTCTGCAGAGTCTTGGCTGGGGAGCACAGAAGTTCTCAGTGCCAAGACGGGGCTGACTAACTCAGCGGTCACTGCAGATCGGCTCAGAACTCGGGAATAAAGTATTAATAACGCTACGTTAATGTATTTTGACACATCTATAAGCATGATCGATCGGTGCGAACAAGTGATCAGTATTTAATGTGCACGTGCGTCTGGAAAGAACGAATTGCAACCCAGCCTCTCCTTCATCATAAAACAAAGCCTAAGTTTCCTTACCGTTTTCGATCAAATCTGGTTCGGTCAACCAAGTGAATACCCCCCTTCAATTTAAACCAAGTTAATCCGGTATAGCTGAGTCCGTGAAGAGACTGACTACGTACTGAACGACAGGGGTCTGATTCCCGGCAGGTCGTGGACTTTCTTTTCGCCAAGACCTGTTTGAGGACTCACCTAGTGGGGCACGTAGTAAGCCGCCTAAATTAAGAATGCGTGGAGCTACACCTCCACTCTCACGAACACCTTTAAGAGAAAGTTCAAATGAGGGCCAAAGCCAAGTTGAACTTCTTCGACTCTTTGTGGATTTCTAATAGGCCTGGAAGGAATTCATATAAGGGGACTACGTTAAAGTAATTTCTAAGATCCATATTATTTAAGGGTCCAATACACATCCAGGCTATTTCACCCAGCGTTAACGTAAGAGAAAAAGTATTTAACAATAGTTACAGTGACCATAAAGATAAGCATAATAAGCTCTTAGTGATGGCCAGAAAATCTCATATTATTAGAATACATTCAATAAGAATGCACCACGGAATGCGATGTCTAAGCTCTTGCTCGACTTACGACGGAATGCGCAGACTCAGCGCACCTCTGAGATGCCACCTCGAGGACTCACGTGCGCTGTACTATACGCTATTAGCCTACAGGGTGTTTCTTACGAGACTTCGTCCCATTCGGACCGAAACTCGGTTCTGTCCCCTGAAAGAGCGAGGTGAATATTGTGACCTAACTTCGCAGGTTAAGCGACGGCAATGAGCCCTTCAAGGCGCACATCAAGATCCCGGAGCTGAAGATCAACGCGCGCTACACGAGTAGCGGAGTACTCATCATCCTGCCGGCCAGCGGACAAGGCAACTTCCACTCGACTCTCGGTGCGTATCCCCGATAAACACCCTGTATATAGCGATCAAGGCCAACCATAATTATGTCTATACGTGGAGAGGGAATTATTGACTAAATCTGAATTTAACTTTTTTGTATTAAAGTCCTTCTCGAGAAAATAACAGTCGCTCAAATACTCAAGAAATTCCCCGAATTTTGTGGAGTCCATTTAAAGTTAATTTCCGCGTCTATAACAGTCCGACATTGATTGTAATTAATCTCCTGCGTCGGCGCGGGGTTGCAGGTGTGTGGACGAAACAACCTCTAGGGCTCTACAGGCACTCAGGGAGTTCCCTAGGGAAAATAAATTTTGTTGCAAAGAAAATCCGCCTTTCCACCTGCACAAATGAAGACGTTAATGAGCGAATGTTTCGTTGCTAGGCGACATCATAGCGATGGTCCAAGGCACGATCAGCTCGCAACAGCGGCAAGGGCACATGTACCTGCACGTGGACACTCTCGACATCGACCTGAACATCAAGACAGTGCGCATGCTCGTTAAGAAGGTCTTCAACAACAACAGGATACTCAGTAAGTACTGAGGCGAGGTCGGGCCAATCCGCACCACCGACACACTCGCCCTTCCACCTCGAACCTTCCGCAGATCCTTCAATGACGAGTTCTTCCGTCATAAGACGCCAACGGGGCTGACTAACGTTGGACTACTTTGTTCCAGCCGAGGCGACTAACCTCTTCCTGAGGGAGAACGGACAGGAAGTGCTGAAGGCGATGATGCCTCAGCTACGACTGAAGCTTTCTCAGGTGTTCAAGGGAATAGCGAATCAGCTGCTAACTCACGTGCCCACGGACACGCTCCTCCTGCCAGCGAAAGTGTAGTACAGCGGCCGAAAGCGAATCTATTAGAAACTTTAAACTTGAGAAATTCAGTGACACTTGCCGACAGTCGTAAAAGACGTTCAGGTGTGTATTCAAAGTACCAAGTTTGGCTGAAAGTAGCCGGGGCAGTTTCCCACGAGATACTGTGTGAAGACACGTGTGCCACGAAAGCAGGCCGACTGCTGACAGTGCATCCCGAAACGTCGTCACTTCAAAGTGCACGCACGTTCGGTACACAGAAATTACAGTGAATGACGAATAAATCTGCTTCAAATCGAATTTGTTTATTTTCATTTGAGGGGATTTGTAAGCCGGCTTCTTCAACAAATCTGCCTTCGCGTGGGTTGAAGTTGCAAGAGTCCGGCGCTGAGGGAAATCTTTCGAGTTATAAACGCAAAACAATCTTTATCGGGACATAACAAATAATGTTCTGTACGGTACTTTCGAAAAAAAAATGTTCAGGTTACTTTGATGAATGAGAACAGAAATCCATTTTCCTCCCCCCCAGTACCAACATACCGTGACTTTGGCGCTGAATACACCAGAGGCACGAGTCCCAGTAGATGAGGGGAGGGGGGGCAGTTTTATTGTCTCTAATGATAATTACGGCCATTTGCAGGCAGTGGCATGGCCCCGCTGTCCCCGATAATGGCCGGCTTGGATTAACTCTCTGCATAAGAAACGAAGACGTCATTCAGGTACCCAGAAAGAACAACAATGCAGGTGCCCGTATTGTGTCAAATTCTGCAAAAAAGTTCGTCACAAGAAAATACCCTGCCAATTAATAAATCTGTGAGGTCGTGTTCAGAAAAAAGCGAGATGCAACCTTTGGTACATCAGATTTCTCTGAAAGGAGCGACTGTTCCATTGTTTATTTATCCCACAACCATTTACATAAACCCCGATGAACTGTGTCCTACAAGACTCCCCAAAACGTCTGGACATTGCCACTGGAACAAAATTGATTTAGTGTCAGCAAAGTCGGAAACCGGAATTTACGTCTAGATCGAGGAAGCCAACAAGCAGTCGTCGTATTAATAATTCCCATACGAAGGCGACGATGAGACGTGTCAAGCGACAGGTAGCGTCAGCGGAAGTCGTCCGTCAATTCTGTGTCTGTTGATTGAAAGTTAATGTTTATGACCTTCCTTGGCGAAAGCTCAAAAGCGTTGACGTCAATCGTGAATTACACATTCAGCTGTTAAACGGCACTTCTGCGCCCTGACGAAGCTTCACTGGGCTCTCAGCTAATGGGGGAGTGGGAGGTGGTTCTCGAGTATCGTTCGTGTGATTTTTATATAGAAACGTACAGACAAATGATTGGCTGGTCAACGAACAGTGGTCAGTTCTGGAAGATAGTTTTCTAGGGTCCGAAAAGGATTCAGGCGTTCTACTCATTTCTCTACTCGGAGAATATAGAAATTCTCTCACTTAGAGCCCCACTTATGTTTTCACCAAGTCCAGAAAACGATCATGAAAATCTCTGCAAAATGTCTGCTCTGGAAATGGCCGTCTTCTGGATTTGTAGCGCCGCGTAGCCTCGCCGAAGTTTCATAGGTTCTTACTGACTCCATCACCAAGTCGACGAGTCTTATTGGCGGAGTCAGCAAAGACCTCCGAAACGTCGGCAAACTTCTGCCAGACTATACTGAAGGCGCTACAACCCAGAAGACGGCCATCTTCGGACTCTCTTTCCAGCTTTGGGTGAAACTGAACTTAAAACCTTTCCGTCTGCAGAAAAAATCTCTCGGGGAGAGGGCGATAGAAAATATGAAATCGCTCTACATCGCGTACAAACGAAATTATGTGACCGTGACGTCAGCATTCTAGCCAAGCGGATGACCTACACTCGGCAAGGCCTGAGAAGCTACCAGTCGCTGGCTGGTCCCATGTCAGTTAAACCACCTGCAAATGATACCAACAACGTATTCTGCTCACCAAGCAAGTCTCTGATAGCAGGACACAAAAACCAGAGAAGATCCTCTGACGGTTACTCAACTTGCATTCATAAGATCCATCTTAATGTTATCCTCCAATCTCTTATTAGGTTTCCACTGCAGCTGTGTGTTTTCTGACTTAAAATTATTTTCTGATTTCCTGACTTAACCTTTTCGTAGTCTCTCCAAAGTAACTGTTACAGAAGCTAAGAATAAAAAAAGTCACTGACATAACAATTTCTGCATTGCCGTTCGCCGACTAAAGGACACGCGTGGAGACTCCTTTCAAAACAGCAGTGACACAGCAGGTCATCGAATCAGTAAGGCCCGGCGATCGGATATCACGATGGATGTCTTTAGACCCTTATCTTACTGGCAAAGGCTGGGATACTGCGTTTAAATAGCCCACGACCACTTCCTTTCACATTTCCAATTGATCATTCGCCCTGCCGAGTAAGTGAACTCGATTAAAACGTCATTAAACAAGCTTCCTGTCCTTTAATCAGTCGTTTCGACGTCAGATGAACCTAACTGCACAATTGACGACATTTGTGCAGGGGGATACAGGTGTTGCATTGTGGGTTGGGTGATGAGAGGAGCAAACACTTCTGGTAGGCTGATTGTCATCTTACCGGCCGTAACTGTACATTTCTCGACCAATCGCGGCCGCGGAATGCGCCTACCTGTTGGCAGGTGCGCGGAAGAGTGGCACACGTAGCATGGCAGGCGACAGAAGTGTATCGCCGTTAAGACACGCGACGTAACCCAAAGGCGGACCGTCCGGAGACGCCTGACCTTGGTGTTCGTAATGAAATTCTCTGAAATGCACAGGTCAAATGAGAGGGCGGCTTTCGAGTATTCCATTTATTTAGTGTTCTGTCCGACGACAGGTCCATATGAACAGGATCCTTCCATCCTTTTCTCTTCTCGGACTGGGACCTGTTCATATACGTTCTTGGCAGATGATCCAGAAGTGGTTTGCCATTGCCTTCTTCTGTGTGTGAATGGAGCAATTGTTGGGATGCCACGGAGGAAAACTCCGTGTTGCCTAGACCACGGCCTTGCCCAACACAAGTTATAAATTCGGGCACCGCCGGGAATCGAACCCGAGACCTCCAGGATTACAAGGCCAGCGTTCTAACCGCTAGACCACCGTGGGTGGTAGTATTCCATTATCACACCAATAAGTGCTCGTACGAACTAAGATAAACCACTTCCACGTTGGTCTTGGTCGACGTTTACTGACGTAATTATTGCCTCCATTGTCAGGGCGATACCACACGGCGTTACAGCCCAGAAGTCCAGCATCGACACAACCCTGAGAACCGCTGACATTATCAAAGGAAAACCACGTGAAATATCATCTAGAATAGCAGATGTCCGAGACTACGATCGAAGGCAGGACCTCTAAGAGTACCAACCACTCAACTCGACTTACAGCCAAAGAAGATACGAAACTGCAAACTGCCAGCTCGTCGACATTGAACTTCGAAGACACTTTTTGAGCGCCTTGTGCCACCTTAGCACGGGCTCCGTGGGTCGTACCGCGCAAGCAGCCCCCCTCCCTCCCTCCCTTAAGCAACCTTTGTCCGCGAGGGTAAATAAATAGAGCCAGTTCATTCAACGGCAGTCGACAGGGCTCACAGAAGCAGAGACGAAGCCCGCCTGATCTCGTCACTCCGCTAGGTCGAGTCCTCTCCCGTTACCACAAGGTAAGTGGAGTAGGTCACATCCACCTCTTCATGAAACAAGGGCATCGCGGAACAGTTCGAAGACGACTGACTTCTTCTGCGATGTTGCGCCGTGTCTGGTACTCACTGCCTCCACCATCAGGGCGATCGCGACAAATACTGTGTGTCAGATGACACTGAAGACAAATACTCGTATGTGTCTCTCCTCAGGAACTGACATCAAACGTCTGGAGGACAATAACGCGTGTTCTTGTGGATGTTACGTAACTTTCTGCGAATTTCTGTCAGTTTGCCAACGTTCATCCGTTCGAACTGTTCCTCTGTTCTGCCCTTGTGGGCGTAGAACCACAGTTGGGGGTGGGTGGCTTCTGCATCTGCTGACCACTGGGGTGCGTGACCTCTCGTTAATACTTGACCTTCAGGAGCCGAGAGGCCTAACGGAAAGTAGCAACCGAGAGAGCGAGAAATAGAGTAGCCACGGCTGTGTGGGGGAATTTCTTACTACCGAGACACCAGTTGGTACCAGACACAGCGTCCCGTTTCGTTCTCGTGAGGATTTAATTTCCAATTTCAGACAGCTGACCTGACAATGTTTTAAAATGAGCACCAGTCATCAAGGAACGTAAGTAGTTGGGTAACAGTTGTTGAATAAGTAAAGTAGGGACGGTGCTACGACCTGCACACGCCGAAAGGTCCAGAGGCGAGTCACTTGTCGACTACTGACCGCCTCCTTAGTCACTTAACTGTCTCAGCTTAGTTCGGCGTGCTTTCATCTCGAGGGTGAGAGATTGGCGTCAGAAGTGACCGACACAGCGCGTAACCAAGACGCCAAGAGACAAATCGGGAAAGTTCCTTCAGCTCCCACAGCAACGTCGTGATGAGGAAAAATCTTGACCGCACGCTCACAAGAACCAGTGGCCTTTCTTACGAAAAATGTTTGTGTCTACAGCTCAGCCAGTCGGAAACTGCGGCAGATGCAACCTCCGCGTCCTAGATTTCCTTTGTTTCTCGAAAGCTAACTGTTGCTGCTGCAAAACGACCGACAGCAGAATCAAATTGCAAGCTCGTATATTTATAATACGTATTTAAAGATCCAGTCCGTACCTCAAAGGAAACACAACGATCAATTGGTGAGGGAAATAATTCGCTGTTTATTCTGAAGATCTTACGATACAGATAGTCTCAATGCAGTGTATGAGAAAGAGAAACGCAGAATTACCGATTGTGAAAGCAAGTGGTACACATAGCTACCACTTGGCTTCAAAGGGCTAATATTTGTTTTCTCCTTGTCTCGTCAGATGGCGTGTTCGCGTGTTCTTCCTGCAGCTCTAATCTTCTGCTTCGCCTTGGGCCCCCTGCTCGCCCAGAGGTCGCCACAAAGGCACCAAGTCCGTAAGTTGAGGCGTCAGTCCGTCGTACCACGAATTATCGTAGTCCCTGCCTCTGCACTTGGCAAGGGGTCACTCTCACTGGCAAAAGGTGACGCGGGCAGACATTCAGCGTGGCTCGCGCTGAACGGCTTCATAGTGCAATCCTCGAATCTACCGGATTGAGCTGGCATAAGTGGAAGTAGATAATCTGCCACGATACAGCGATAAGAAATTTGCTCATGAAATTTTCCATCTTCTCTTCAGAATTCTGACTGTTTCTTACGTTCATATTTTCTAAATTTATTGGACAAACATCCGAGGCCAATTCGCCTTAGTCGTCACAGCTGCAAATTTGTAAACAAACTCTCAGGAGAGGACGTACTGATGGACAGTCCTAGGAGTACAAGAGACGGAATTGTTTGGTCACAGCGTTCCAAGCGTAAATGGCGGGATTATAATGTTTCTGCCGGACGATCTGCGCATAGGAAGGACGTTTCCCGCAGGTTAGGTTATTCCGGCAATTCAGACGCTGGTCAGCCATGCTTTTTTCCTAGCCTCGACTACGTTACATTTCAGAATAACGCTTTAAAATAGGCCACAACTTTTCCGGCAACATGCCACCGTTTAAAAGCCAGTAAGATTATACGCAGTCGTAGCTCTAGCAAACAAACAAACAAACAAGCCGACGGAACGGCCAAGCGCTCACTTTGGTCCGGGTGTGTTTCAGCCTACTTCATCCACCAGTGTCACAAGACCGACCCCCACGTCAACGAGTGCCTCGCAGAAGCGACCAATCACCTGGCGCGTTGTTACAGCAGAGGTGAGTGACGGCTGCTACATTATCACAGCAGAGTGCTTCTCTAGAAGCTGACGGTCGCTCAGCTACCCAACAAAATTCCCCGCCTTTCATGGAACCCGAAGTTCATTACCATATTCACAATAGCCGGCTCCATCTTTGTATTATCTTTCCATCTACGGCGAGATCTTCCGGTTTTCCTACCAAAATTTAGTATCCGCTTCTCATTTCAACGACCGCCTCAATTATCCTAATATCATCGTGATATTGAGCACATGCTTCGATATTCCTCAGAAACTTCACACTTGCTAGTTTCACGCTCTGGCAGATTTAATCCAGTTCAATGACTCCAGTGCATTCTTTGGATACGAGGCTCGGAAGGACGCAGGTCGCCTGTGTCTGAACTACAACATTCCCTGTGGCGTCAGACTTACGAAACACCCTGTACACGTAATGTAAGAGACGCTTGTGAACCTTGAGTTCCATAAAACCACGAGTTAATTGATTTCTAGTTCGTCTTTATTAGACACATACATGACCTTGAGATTGAAATGGACGCTTAATGAGCGCGCAGCAGCCTGTAGTTGGGGGTGACATCATCACGGCGAAATCATACTTCACAGAAAGTACTTATTGTTTTTCAAATGACATTTCTATTGTCCGGCGGGCACGGAGCAGACAGGTAACAACTCCCTCATTACCGCGGGTAGCGGGTGGACGCGGCGAATATATGGAGTGAACAGTCGCGGACAGCCGACAAGGGGTGGTTCTGAAGCACAGAGGAGGGCAAGGGGATACATATCACCACAAGATGACAACAACGAAGGATTACACAAGATAAGAGGCTGGTAACACCAACAGCAATTTTTGCTTTACGCACACGAGGATACATGGAAGAAACAGGTGGGATGATAATATTAAAACGGATCTCAGAGTAAGACAGAGCGGAGCGTATTCAACCGGGGGGGGGGGGCAATTGGAGGGCTCTCGCGAACACCTTCCGGGTCCACGGAAGATTGCGAGCGAATTGCTCTGATTATAAACCAGCTTCTAAAAAGAACGACTCCGCTCGACGAAGGCGGGCGAAACGGGAAGTTCACTTTCTGCTCGGCGCCCCTGACCCACTTTCGCGATGAACCGCGCTGGGTCGACGCCCTGTCAGTCATTGCTTTGGTACGTCTGTACATCCACGGCCAGCGCAAAGAGAAGGAAAGGAAGAAGAAGCTGTTCTGGCAACAGAAGGCGAGGGTCCGACAAGCAGCGCCTTCAAGCGATCGACAGCTGCACGAGGAACTTCTCGTAGCTACAGGATTTCCGTTTTCAGCGTTGGTGTCGGTCCGAAACTCTCGATGTTTTTCCTGGATTACACGGGATTTTCGTTGTTTTTAACGACGCTTACAAGTACACAGGCCACATGACTTCGGATGGGCCAATGAGTGTTAGAGACGCAGAATTTTTCTGGAGGGACTCGGGGAAAAAATTAGTTGAAGATTAATCAGGAATAAGTAAGATTTTTCAATTCATATTTCTACAAGATCCGCCCTCAAGTGTTGTCCTCCACTCGCAAGCCGCGTCTACTAGAGGAACGCGCTGACGAAATGTTCAAATCGCACTTCTGTACATTTTCCCCGCACAAACACGAAGTTCGTGTCTGACTCAAACCCAGCGGTTAGGAAATTTTTGCGTGCTCAATCAAAGAACACAGGAGTCACGACGACACTGATGTCATTTAAGGCCACTGACGACGGGGATCTGGAAGACTTTTACAGACAAAACTCGGAAGAAGGCGCGGATGTTAATTCATAACGCCAGCAGCTACCACACTGACATTCCCCCGAAATCCGTGGTCATTTTGGATTGTTGGACGTGATCCTTCAACATCTGCAATTACAGACAACGCTGCAGGCAACGTCGAAGTGACCGTCTGTGTGCATTGAATTTACACGGTCTCCTAGCAACCAAAGCGGACAGTACGGAAGGCGTTCATATCGAAGACAGAAGACTAGGACCTCACGAAGGGCCCTCAGAGCGGCGACTAGCACTTCGATGGCCTTGAAAGAGGGCTTCAGTGGCGCTAGCTAGCTCTTCCGGCGGAAACATTGGCTTGTGAACAACCGAGATCAGAAGACGGAAACTACTGGGTACGGACCGCCACAACCTGCAATCGTAAGACGACGAGAGACTGCAAGGTGTTGGCTGAAACGGCGTCCGACCCCAACAAACACTGTAATTCAACTTTCCGTGTTCAAAACTGGAACGACGAAACCCATACTCTTAAGCTAACATGAATTAATAAAGTACATGTTTTTGTAATTATTTTTCCATAAAATATTTGGGTCCAGAGAAACCATTTCTATGTTTAATAAAGTTGCTGTAACGCACATTCGCATGGGCGGAGCTGGGACACAATTTCCTCGGCATTAATTCGTACCTGTTTCCGAGGTTAAGAATGCGTGGAGCTGCTTCGCCCTACTCCTCAACACGTCTTCACGGAAACACGTTTCACCTCCGTCAACACCGTGTGTTCCAGGTATTCCGGAACTGGGGGTCACCGACGTGGAGCCCATCCTCATCGACGAGATCTCCATCGCCCTGGGAAGTGGCCCCAACGGGTACCGAGCCACGTTCAACGACATCGAGGCGTTTGGCGTCAGCAACATGACCATAGTGGGCATGAGGTGAGCAGTCTCCGAGTTTCATGACGCTGATTCATCTGTGCGTGGTTGCTTAATACAGGGACAAAGAGGCCACGGGCCTGCCGACCGGGGTTCAAGTCCCGGCACGGGCAGTTTTCTTCCCACCACGACCGTGAGGTCTCAACGCCCAAAGAGGTACTGGAGGGGCGGGGAGGGGCTCTTCACCGGGAGGAAATGGGGTAAAGCGGCCGGTGCTACCTTAAGCACACGGACAACTTAGAGGTTAAGTGAAATGCAGGAAGATATTTAATCAACTCCTTAAGTATTTTATGTAGACTACGGCGCGAAATTGATGTTGACGACTGTTGTGGTATCTATTTAACAACGTTCCATCACATGAAGGGGTTATTTAAATCCAAAGTGGGTAGGAAGCAGAGACGTCGTACCTCAACACAAACAGAGACGCGACAGAACTAGCAGTCGAGCTGTTTATCCTGGTGACACGAGTTCAAGACCCGGGCCTCAGGAGACTGACGGCACAAACCGACGATGATGATGATGACAATTTAATGGGACAGGACTAGCATGAGAAACTTACGGCAACGGATGTGTTTCCAGGAAATTGGGTCTTCTGAAAGCATAGTTAAGTGTGAGTCACGGAGAATAATTTACATACATTCATCTTATCGTGCATCGTGACGCGGAAAATTGACATCGAATGGCCAAATTTGTTGCAAAAGCACACTAACTCCACCCTCAACACAGAGGATCATTTCCAGTCACTATACGTAGTTATCTACGACCTCTCTCGATTAGAGCGAGCTTGTAATGGGGGAAGGAGGCGGTTATAATCTCGGCACTAGGTGGTGAGTGGCTGTTTTATGCCCGGAGTCCGTTAGATCAGAGGCTTGGTGGGACCCACAGCCGGTCCGTACTGTATACAAAGTGGCGAGAAATCTTCCCCGCCCGTATCGAGAATCGAGTCCAGACCTCCTGACTCCGCGTCATAAATGTGTTTCACAAAGGGTCGAAATCTGAAACTTTCTAGGAGGGAACAACCCACTGGAGCAGGAAACGAGATTTCGTGTCTCTCGCAGACTTGACGAAGAAGTTTCTCACTTCTTTTGGTCGGGTACCACTTCGACTCTCGGGGATGAGCCGCGTCAAATGCCGAAAGCTTTCGGCAGGCATTGCAGTTGCCATCTTGAGGGCGAAATTGTTGTGGTGTCTACGAGGCAGTAGGTGGGGAGTGAGCGGGAAGCGAAGGATATGATTGGCATTCACTCTGAAGACGGCGACTGCAATTTCTGTCGAAACGTCAGAAAACTTTCAAAGAATCTCGAACGAGGATCGTTATCCAGCGGCCCAAACTTTGTTTCAGGACGGACCTGAATTCGCTGCAGTTTCAGGTCAGCTTCTACATCCCCAAGATTACCGCGCGTGCGCACTACAAGAGCTCTGGGGTGCTGATCATGGTACAAGCCTCGGGGGGCGGAGACTACTGGGGAGAGTACGGTAAGTGCAACAGTGGCTTAGGTACAGACGACACGTTCTATAATTTTGATCAGCTGCTCTGCAGACAAAGAGTGAATATGGAATTTCGGCTTTGGGTTTTTTGTAAGACGCCGACATCCAAGAAAAAGAGTTGATGGAAGAATAATATTAAAACAGCCCGTAGAGAAACAGGTTTTGGGGATGGCATTTGGAACGCGGCATTAGCAGTGTTGAACCTTCGGGTTCTCTACTGCCACAGTCTTCAGTTACTCATAGGCCACTCTTGCTTAATGTCCCGCTGTTCGTTTCAGAGGGCGTGAAGGCCAAAGTTTACTTCCAGGCCCAGGCCCAACAAGTCAAGGGCAGGAACTACTTGCAGGTGGAGGACATGAAAATGGACTTCAGCGTAAAAGATATCAAGATGGGCATTGAGAACCTGCACAACGGCAACACTGTACTACGTAAGTAAGTCTCTGTAAAGCGACCGCGCGTCTCAGGAGAGCCCATTTGCCAGAGGTTCCTTGGGCCCCAGAACCCGAAATTGATTGAATTTGATTTCCCGCCCTGCGCGCAATCGAATTCCCGTCATCCAGCCTCTACCTATACCGAGGCATGAGGGACGCAAGTAGACAGACACGACTGGGGCAACATGGAAACCAACAGCGAGGTTCGGCGGCAATGGTCATGAATCCTCGACCTCGGTTATCGAAAAAAAAAATGTTTTTGTATAAACGAATGAATAATGAATGATATACAGGACGGTGCAAAAATCAGGACACACTTTTTAAATCAAAACGCATGCGAAAATGTTATTTCCTTACGATTCCGCATTCAACTGAATCACCTCCCTTACAAATACTTTTACAAGGACCTAACCTGAGTGACAGTTTTACATTAACTATTGAAAATGGCCGCCTTCCATGCATGTGAGGGATGGCCAATGTGACCTTGCTTTTGTAGCGCGCTGTAGTCTGATCACTTGTCGTGCGGATGTTACAGAGGCAGCCCTGAATCTGTTCATCAATTCAAACGCACAGGGACTGCTTCAAGAAATGAAACCGGACATCAAGAAGAAGATGGTCCAGAAGACGAGGAACTTCGTCAACAACCTCTTCAGCAGAATACCGTACGACATGTGGATGCTGCAGTGACGAGGACACCAGAAGAGCGAACGCATTTTTAAATAGCAGCAACAAACAAGTTTCCGCAAAATTAAAAATTTACAGAACGAACACATTCGTCAGAATCGGGAAATCTCTGAGAACCCTTCTATAAGAAAGTTTCTGCGTTTGATGGAAGTGCCTCGAGAAAACATCTGAAATGCCGCCGGACTCTATGAACACCCTGTATAACAAAAGACGTGTCTTGCTGCACACGTGTGTGGAAACGGTGAAAATCACAGACGAACTTAAAAAAAACTGTCGAAATTCGGGCATCGCTTTAAGTTCTTGTGAAGTTAATGTAGATATTTGAGAGACAAAGGGGAGGATATTTTCTATCTACTCGATGGCAGATGGCCACCAAGCAGACAACTGGCACGAGGCTAAATTACTTTCTGACAAATCACAAAGCAAATATCAGAAAATTCTATTGTCTCCTTCGTTTGTTCGGCCTGCAGCCCAACCTAGTGACAGGAATGAACATTAAAAATAATTCGTAATCTGTAAATTCGTGCAGAAGACGTTTGAATATGGCGAAGAGGGAGTTTCGAACAGACGCGCTGATACGTGCGTCCGTTAACGATTGAAACATTCACAGAAAACAAAGACACAGAGAGGTCTGCCACCTTCGTGATCCTGCGTAAAACTGTGCCCCCCCCCCCCCCCCCCCCCGGAGACACCCGTAATGGCTGGCGGCTCGCGACCTTGCCTCTCTGGGCAGGCAAAATTCTACGAATTACAATTTGCACATGAAACCCAAATTCCAAATGTATTCTATCCATTTAAATATCTGGGCGTTGTGCCAATATCATACGAAACGAATTCAGGACAAAATCACGAATATTTTGGTCTCCTACACGTAAATTAGGCGTAGTGATTCAGGTCTGTGAACAATCCGGTTTAGGGGTGGAATTATTTCTCCGGAGTGCAATTGTCGTAGCAATAACACTGCCTGTTACATATGTGTAATATAAATAAAGTGATATGTGGTTAATAGACCTTGGTCCTTATTCCCTTTGCACGTTCGTAACTCACTGCCTTAATCATTAACGGGCCGACTTTGCCATGGGAAATCTGTTGGGGAAGTTTCGGCCTTGTGGAATGCACGAATGGCCGCGAAACCACTGATTCCTGGTCCGCGTTCTGTCTTTTTCGCTGCGTGCATTTCACGAAGACTCAGTCAGGTTCTGAGGTCGGGCAAAATATTTTCCTCAGTCTCACGGGCCTCGCTGTGTTGGTTACGTAAGGGTCGAGCCCACACCGAACATTATGTATGATTATGATTCGTCTCAGTTGAGCCGTCCGCAATTTTTCTCTGGGCAATAGAGCGTTCATAAACACTAACCACGCGAGATTATGAACCCAAACGAGAAGAAGGAATTTAATTGGACACAATTCTACAGTCCGTTTCACAGGAAGCTGTTTTGCTGCCCAGTACTTTGCATGTCACCTTCAGTTGACCCCGATCTCTTACCCAACAACCTTCGAATTCCAGGGGCAAAGGGCTTCTTCAGTCGCCGAAAGTCTGCTCTGGGATTTCACCAAACCACGAGGACAGCTCAGCGATGTCCGACCACGCGGGAGAGGGGGGGGTGGGGGGGGGGGGGTCCAAGACTCAATTTTCTACAGCGTTTGTGTCCAAGGTCTGAGTAACAATTTGGAAAAAGTAATCACCATTTCACCACTAACGACCTTATGCATCCGCTGTTCGTCAGTTCTCAGAAACCCAATCCAGCCGTGGAGTGATTGTCAATTCTGTTTGTATTCGGGAGACCTCAATGACCACCGAACACTCAGATCCTAGACGGGCATCCGCTGCGATGAGCCGATCCCTCATCCAAGGAGTCCCATGAAATGTCTAAAGGGATTCATAGTTTTGGAAGTTAATTATGAAGCGGAACAGATCAGAGAGTCTTTTAAATCCTGACAGTTGAAGACGGTGGGTGAAATGAAGCTTAAACCAATAAAAATCAGTCACGTACGGACTAATCAAGTTCCGTTTCCTTATAGTCAACAGCTGGCCTGGCTCCAGGAATGCAACGAAGCTGGCACAACGAATCGACTTGTTTCGGGGCTTCAAAGAAGGCCCCTTCTGGTTGCGTCTCTATTCTCCTTCTTATTTCTTCCTTTCCGGTCTCCTCCATTTCTTCATTTACACTTTATTCTCTATTCTCAGTCGTGCCTCTTCTCATTCTCCTGCCCACATCATTTGAAATCTTCGAACGCGTGACAACGTTTTGGACTGTAATGTACAGGCCGAATTAAAATTAATTTCTTTCGGTGTCGTAATTATTTAATAAATTACACGATAACTAATTTATGAAGCTATGAATCTGCAATGCGACTAGACAATGCACGTTTGTCAGTCACACTTTATTAACTTTTATATTCTGAATTCAGCCCCAAAATATAAGAATGCTAAACACAAGACTCACGAAGCTAAAATATTCACTGTCACAAGAACCACACAGAGTCACCTACAAAACCTGATTTGTCGTCTGCGTTTGTAAGACCATGTTTCATACCACCACTGTCATGTAAAAGCCATTTTGGCGAGAATTTAAAGCGCCTAGTTCTTGCAATGCAGACCCGCATCTCCGCATAAACTCAAAAAAAAAAAAAAAAACATAAAATGTCTCAGGATTGTCAATAACATTTGCGATTTTAAGAAAGTGCGAGGTTGTAACGTAAGGATGCTCGGAGAGCCTTAAGGCCACCCTCAAACGCCTTAATGCCGCCATATTCAGTCACAGTGTCAATTTCATAAGTTATCAAGAGATAAAAGACGTCTAAACTCTTCCACCGTTCACGTAACTCGTGCGAGTTTCGTATCGGGCGGAATTCCTTCATAATTCTACTTGAATGGATGAGAGGAAGTCGGAGGACGGTGGAAGGTCAGGGACGCGGTGGTACCGTGCACGATGCTGTGCGTCCGTCTGTCTCTGTCTGTGCCGGGAATCGCTTCAACTCTCTGGAGGTTACGTATATAAACCGGCCCGGTCCGATTCCGCGCTCAATAGTCTCAGCTGCTGCTCCAGTCGCCAGGCGGTCTCATCTCTCGGTAAGATCAGTCTCACTTCATACAGCACAACTTCAGGAACAATGACTTTAGAGGGAAAAGGCGTGGCGATTTCCACATTCTTCAGCCAGCACTGTTGAGATCGCTTGCAAGTCAAGGAGGATGGAAGAAGATTCGCAAAACGCACACGACATTGCCTTCTGGCTGTAAAATACTACTTAAAATTTAATTATTCTGTCGTATCAAATACTATTTCATCCTTCGCCTTTGACAAATCGCTAGCAGTTCGAACGTCTAGCGCTCAACAGCGGCAAGAGTGACGCATACTGACACCAGGACACGCGGTGGGCAGTACGAACAGGGATGTCAACATGGCTCTCATAAACAAAGCCTAAACTCTTGCCGGATATTTAAATTGCATTAAATGAAAGTGAATCAGGTTAAAGGTTAATTCTTTACGGTTCATAAGCTTCGTATAATCGTCAATATTTCTGAATTATTCTCTTTAGAAGTACTAATTCCTCGAAGGCGCGCCGCGTTACAGAGCAGGTCGGGGCAGACGCAGATTACACCCGACACTGCCAGCGCAGAAGATCGCAGCTCGAACAGCCGAGAGGTTCAAATAATTCCGTGGTTCCTTACGTAAGAGAACTGCATGCAAATGAAGGATCGTTATGTACCACTGTTAACCACATAACAAAACCTCGTTCTGGGACGAGAAATAAACCAGCAACACGGGTTCTTAGCACGAGGTGAATCACAAATATGGCTGAGGCATTGAACATTTAAAAATCCAGTGGTAACTATATGTACCACATAGTTCTAATAATCAGAAATAATAATCGAACAGCATGCACCAAATGATCGTTGTCACAGAATCGCGTTTTATTTTCTTGTTTCTTGTAATGAAGCGAGGACGCGGCTGTTATGAAATGTAAGCTCGCCACACAGCAAATCGCAACAGACCTCAGAATGAGGGTCAGAGGTCTCGAACACGCGTCTTCGTAACAAAGCAAGAAGGTAGCAATGGAAATGTTGCGTGCATTTAGGAGATTGCGCTGAAGTAAAGCACGCACTTGGGGGATCTAGGGGCAGATGGGAGGCTGCGATGTGATGTGAAGGTGTGGTCTGCACGTTTACCTGGTTCAAGACTGGGTCCACTGGCGGGATCCTGTCAACTTGATAATCGATACTGGGGTTCCATAAGAGGCACAGGGAATTTCTCGACCAGCTGAGCGACTAGCAGCTTATCTTTAACAACTATGCTTCATGGAGTTAGAAAATGCTGCACCCTGTAGGTCATATTAACTATTATACGCTGTGATCATTTCATGAGGTGTTTTTAAAATTTCAGGTTATTTGGGGAAAACGTCGGCTGAAAGAATTAATAATTCCAACAGTGAAATTGCTTTCAAAATCGTTTAAATGGCACTACATACAAACATTACGTAAGTCCACATATACGAATAAGAGGTTTGGCGTTTTCACACAAATTTAATATTTTTAGGGGCAGATCGTTTCTCAGAAGGCAATTAGAGAGCGCACAGAGCCAGGCTCCTCCGTCCAGAACTTACATCACTCTAGGCCAACATCTTATGTAACCGAGATGTCAGGTGCCTCGCTTTATTTCCACAATTCGCGTGTCCCTGTGAGGTCGCCGCGTGGGAAAGAGACCACACAGGCTGAAGAAAGTGGTCGAAGTTCAAACCCCAGCAGGTGAGGGGGGGAGGCAACATTAAAGTCGGTCTTATAGAATTTCTGACCAGGTGAGCGACTACTCGGCGAGGCCTATTATCTGACGCCACGGACGTCACAGCCCACTCACACGGCGCAGGAGACAGAATGAGACCGCGGCCGGGGAGGGACCCCTTTCGTCACGGTCGATTTACAATCGATCAGTGGTACTGCACGAGTTCCCGGTCGGATAGCTTGCCTTTTCCGACGTTTCGTGGTCCGTCTGTGTCTCGTCGTATTAGCTTCATAAACGCTATACAAAGTAAGCACCTAAAATATGTAGTTGATGAATCCGCCAGGTAAAAAGTTACTTAATGACGCTGTATCAACTACAGAAGCTATGAGGAGGGGGGGGGGGATCTTAGGATTTGAATGTAGGTCTGTGCTACGAGGCGTTGTCCCTCTGTGCGGTGTGCAAATGTGTGGAGGGGGCGGGTCTTGTACACCTGAACACTGTGCACTGTCTTTCGCAGGCCGACGCAGTCCGCAGTCCACACTATGGCGCCAAGCTACTTGCTGCTCGTCGCACTGGCCGTCTTCCTCAAGGCACCACCCGCTTCCGCGCAGGACAAGAAGATACGTGAGTATGGCCGAGGGCCTCTGCCCCAGCAATTCTTATCAGAGCGCATTACGAGGTGCGGCGATGAAGATGTCCGTCCACGCTGGTCTTCATGTTTCACGTCATACAGACGCTCTGTTTAACTTTGATTTAAAACAAGACCACCAAGGATTACAATTAATTGAGCGCGACAAATTTTAACATATCTGTCAGAGCATCAGTTCAGGATCTTCGGACTTAAATATAAGAATTCGTCATCGAAAGAACAGGGTACGAAATACACCCTCCCGTGTCGGAAACCTTTTATTTTACGAGTTTTCTTACAAAACCACTGTCGGATCACGGAAGTTACATAATAATATTAAAATTACGGTTTTCCTGTGACTAAATCAAGGAGGATGAGAGGGGGCGTGGCATGCAACGCGCACTCCGGAGATAAGAAATATACTAATCCAAAAACGTGAACAGCGTGTGATAATATTAAAACGAGCCAGTACACATAAGACGTTGTGGATTGGATCCGTTTAGATCAGGAGAGAGACCGGTGGTGGGCTCTTGTTAACGCGGCGATGAACCTCCTGGGTCCGTAAAAGCCGTAGGATCTGTAAAACACCCGAGCAAGTGTCATGGAGTACCAGACACGCTGTGGGACCCTGTTCCAATCTCAACATGGCCATTCTGACAGTTGTGACTTGTTCAGCTGATGTATCGTCATCAAACAGGTTCACTCGTCGTGCCCGGCTGCAGCTGAGGCGAGGAGAGTGCTCGTTCGCGTTGGGGTCAGACACGAAGCTCGGACCTCGTGTTGCTGCTGTTATCACAGACGTAAAATGACAGTTGTTACGCGTGGCTAACAATTTAGAGTTTTCCAGTAACAAGGTGTGAATTTCTTGTGGGCTTAGAAAATTAACTAGCTCACCGGTCGGCCTTGCGTTTTTTTGTAAAAAAAAGACCACAAGGAAATTATTATGCAACACGTCGCTGTGTATTTTGAAATGCCAGTGAGTCCGTCTCGATATTCTGTGATCGGACGCCTGACAGTGAAGTCATTCGATTAAAATTCTTGCGGGACTTCAAGCTATCGCAGGGAATGAAGGCATCGAACACGGCTGAAGCCCCCCCCCCCAGAATTTAAGATCTTTCACCTCCGGCTGTTACAAAATTTTTGAGGCCGGTAAAGTTCCGTTCCGTTCTTCTGAGACAAAGTTCGCCCTACCCTCGTTTTGAAACTGCAAATTAGTGTCTTCCAGCGGAACAAAAACATCCTCATGTAATCCATTACTTATAACTGAGTTAATTAAAACACCGAAGTTCGATTTCCAGCAGGGGCAAGTTCCCGGCACCCACCCTGCTTCTTGTACGGCGGGACTTAGCCGACCTGCCAGCCACGGGTATCGCCGACGACCAGGGAATGCGTGGAGGTTTACCTCGACGTTCCCCATTCGCCTCTCTGGTATAGCTGGAGATGTCGCCACATTTTTTTGGTCCAAATGGGATTTCTTAAGCTTCGGATTGCGAAATATTTGTTTGTACTGCGACAAAAAAGGCAATTCTGTCTGCGTTTCACCTGAGAACGAGAAAGTCTGCTTCGGGCAAATATACTTCGGCAAATGTGCACACAGGAATTGCATTAGACCTCGCTTTAAGTACACGATAACGTCTTACAAAACTCAAATACGATGAATTATTTTGAAATATTTTCTACACCCACGAACGAAGTTAGGTAAATTCACACACGCACGTGTTTGGGTCCGAAATCAACAAAACCCGTCGTCATCTGGCACTGAATTTAAGAAAAAAAAATCTTAAACGTAAAAATCCGGACACGTTACACACACGCACGAAACATTTGTGAACTCAGTGCATTCCATAATACATTTTTTCAAGGCAATAATCCGCCATATTGCCAAAAAGGAAACTTCTGTGTGCACGTTTAAAAGAAGAAATTAAGATACATGTTTTTATTTTGATAAGATTTATAATTTACCAACATCGGACGCTGACATTACACAGAAATGCACGAGACACGCAACAGCATTTAACGACGGAATAAACACAACCTATTTTCCATTGCCCCCCTCAAAATTTTCAGTATTTCAAAACGAAATCACTATTTTGAGATTCTGAAATCTTAAACCCTTTACTCTTACACGCTGAAAGACGGAAAATTGTCAAATGCGGCTTTACTGGATCGCGAACTATCCTTGTTTAACGACGTGTAGCAAGTGCCGAGGGCATTCAACGCCTCGTTTTTATCCTATTCAAGTTATGCGGTCATGTTCCCGCGGCACGAACGCCTGACAAATGGATTAATAAGTACCTTGAGTCCACTAAACCTTACATGGAGGTAATCTGACAGCTAGACTGCCGAGCACATTCACATTAATAAGCAAATTACGATGCAGTCTCGATGCAGAACGAGATGCCATGCGCCAGGAATCTGGCCTCATTGCCGTTCGGTGGAACTCGGCGAGCGAGGGGCGAATTGCGACAGAACTTTAAAGAAAACGCGAGTGGGAACGCAGAACCGTTTCGGCAGGGGCGCGGTGTAGACCCCGCGTTACAGATTTTAACGAGGCACCACGCGAGCGCAAAAACACGGCATATCCAATATCCGACACTCTATCAACTGACCAAGTTAAGAAGTAACGAACGTGCTCAGCATTCCTGATTCGTAGTCGGAAGGTCCCAGGTTTAAATCTCAGCCATGAGACCGCCTACTGAGCCTTCTCGTGGTTTTACCCAGTATCTCCAGACAAATTCAGGAATATAGCCTTGCATTATGCCACGACCACTTCCAATTCATTAGTCACTGTATCTTTTGACGTCGTCATACAAACCACAAATGACAAGACGATTGGTGAACAATGACTTGGAACGAATTTGGAAGGAAGTTTTAAGGACCTTCGTCGAAGAGCTATGGCGCCACTAGCTTGGGTCGACTGAGGAAGTCCATTAAAATTACTAGTCAGGTTAAATGTCATCTTCGCCAGGAATGTAAACATGGACTTCCTGAACCGCGCAATCGCAAAGCTGAAGTCGCTCAGGTAGTCACAAAGTTCCCAGCCCTTCCGCTGTCGCGTTCATTCAAGCCAGCCACCTTTCCCTATTCTGCGCCAGATTAATCCAGTTCATAACTCCAAACCCATTATCCTCCTACATCTAACCCGTCTCCTTTCATCAAAAGGCAAATCTTGTTGACGTGTGCCTCTAAAAACAGACGTTTCGTCCGAATCCACTGATTTCCCTCTTTCAAGACGCGGCACCAAACGTTCGTTACAGTAGTTCCCCGCGATCGTGCGGCAACTTCTCCGACTCGTGTGTTCACCGTGTGGCCTAAACGAGGAATGGCAGGCGATATCGCGATCATAAAGCTTGCCGGAAGAAAAGAAGAATGAATTCGAGAGTCGTGAATCCTATTAATATTTGAGACTAATTGATAGTAACTTTCTGCTGGAGCGCTAAAAACATTTCACACGACATATTCACCCGAGACGAAGCCAGTCATCTGTTTCTGTCGCTATGTTACAGCGGATTTCATCAAACTCTGCAAGAGAAGCGACCCGCAGCTAAACGAATGCATCACGGACTCAGTGGAGCACCTCAAGCCAGCACTCGAGAAAGGTGAGATATCTACTTAATGATCAGTGGCGGCTAGTGTGCCTCGCGAATTTCTGAGGTGGGTATTTATTCGATCCTGAAGTTATATAGTATCTCCAAGCTGAGGTTTTAAATAGAAATACAAATTTTTATTTTAAATTTTCATCTCAGCTTATAACTTAAGCTAATGAAAGGATAACATAACCCACTTCAAGCATGGACAAAAGGCTTAGGACTGTAAGTTTCGTCTCACTGTTACTGGTAAGGGCTGGATTCAGTGTGATGTATCTCAAGATGGCTGCTTTCTGGATTGTAGCGCAGTGTAGTCTGGTAGAAGGTTACCAGCGTTACAGAGGTCCAAGATACTTCCGTCATCAGGGCGATGTTGGTAAACTTCTACCAGACTACACTGCGCTTGAACTCAAGAGACAGCCATCTACAAAAATCATAAGTAACGAGTATCTTATAAACCTTCCGTTCAAGTTGAAGTGTGAAAGCAAAAGAGAACTCCAATTTTCTCAGGAGTGGAGGGGATCGTCCCTTCCTTGGAGCCGCTGCGGATGAACGAGGTCCCCATCATAGACAACAACGGATTGAGAATCGTGGGCAAAGACGTCAAGACCTACGGCTGTAGCGACTTCAGGATCTTTAATATGAAGTGAGTACGATCTGATCGTGCGTCTCAGGCCTACGACAGCGCTCGCCGCAGGAACACTTTGCCGGCTGACCGGCCAGTCCCGAGCCCTGAACTAAGCGTAGCATTTACCATGTCCACAGAGCGGACGTCGGCAGCAAGATGGACCTGGAGTTCGACCTGGAACTTCCAATGCTGTATACAGTCGCCCAGTATGAAGTCAGCGGTCGGATTCTGCTGATCCCTATAAAGGGAAACGGGCCTTTCTACGGAAACTGGTGTAAGTTGCACTCGCTCTTACCAGAACCGGGTCATGTAACAATTCGTGTCAGTCGCGCTGAAGGAAGAGGCGTTTCTTCAGCTGCTGGGTTGATAAATTCCACCGATTAAATCGAGTTACGTTACACAGCGCCGAATGAGACAGGGGCATTGTCACGAGTGGTTCAAGCTGTAGGTGGCAAAGTATCTTTAGCCACCAGGTCAGCATTCGAATGGAAAAGGTAAGGTAAAGCACTTTATCACCAGAAACGTAACCACGAGACCCTCCTTCGCGTAAGCAGACAGGAAGTAACGAGCGAACTGCGAAGAACGCGTGGCAATTTGTTGCATTTTGTTCAACATTTATTCCGTCCAAGGTCGTTAAATCCACTTTGTAGATGAACCTCATTGCAGAAAAAGATAACAAGTGTATCTAATCTCATAAGTATTCGTGACTTCCAATTATAATACGAAGACTTATAGCCAGTCGCAGTCACTTATCACGTATCCCATGCGCAGCGGAGTGCACGGCCCACGTGACCCTGGACGGCGACTTGGAAGACAGGAGCGGATTCAAGTTCGTCAGATTCAACACCCTGAGAATCGTCTTCACGATGGGGAAGGGCAGGGTGGAGCTGCGAAACCTGTTCAACGGCGACAAAGTCCTGGGTACGTACACACATTCAATACCAAGTTTCGTCAAAATCCGTCAGTTGGTTCGGATCCGATTAAGAGTGAGAGAGACAAGAACATGGTACAATCATAAACCAATCTTGCATAAAAAAAGTGAGTAAAAGTTATAATCTCAGTGACTTACGATCTGTTGCCCAGGCGACGCAGTGAACTCCGCCATCAACTCTAACTTCAAGCAGGTCCTGAAGGAATTGCAGCATCCGATTGAGAAAGCGCTGGAGGACGCCATTCTCGAAATAGCGAACGACTGCGTACGAGATTTCACCTACGACCAGCTGTTCCCTCTAGAATAAGACGGCGTGAGAAACCCAATAAGTACACCATAGCCGCTTAAGGATTTTAAAAATAGATTTCCATATTTAACCCACATCTTTACTCAATATTTGTCCATAAGATTTCGCGCATATGAAATTTTCGTTCAGGATATTAATTTTATTTCGGTAAGTGTCGAAAATGTTGTGACACTTCCTAAAGCACGAGGGCTGTCCAAAAATACACCCCCGTTAACCGATTCACTTACGCTGTGCGGCGTTAGTAATGGCCTCATAAAGACTATTATTCACGTGGTGCAGATAACACTAAAATAATAACGAAAAGAAGAATGAACGACAATTTTTGCTAAGGGTTTCTTTTAAGTAAAGAACAAACTCATTTTGGCTGCAACCAAATAAAATGTTCTCGGAACGCTGAAACTACAAATAAATTCTAAAAAAATCCGACAATCTAATGCGTTACTTAAGCACATGAACACGATAAGACTGATTATTCTGAACTAGTTCAGCATAAAATATCAATAACACACTTTTGTGCTCAAACGCGATGGAACAGAATTATAGTGACATCTAAAGTAACTTATGATTCATATTCCTGCGTGATGTGGTATAATATTAAAAACACTTAAAGAAAGTATCAATTTCTGGAAATAATACTAATAAAATGTTTCACTGCTCATAAAAGTTTCTATGTTTCTAGAATTTACAGCAAAATTCAAATTCATGTTGTTCTATACAAATAAACGTGATATTGCAAAGGAAATATGCTGTGTCTTCCTAATAGTTCCACAAAAAAATCTCATGGTTTTTGTCGAATACAAAAATTCTGTTAATAAAGCAGAAAATGACGTAACATTTTACGATGACGAAACACCAGAGTACGCGATGGACAGGTCGTACAGAACGCATGGGAACGAAGAGAAATGCTTTGAACATTTTAGTGAGGAAACCTGAAAGGAAGACACCTCTTCGACGACTTAGGCGTAGATGGGAGGATATTATTAAAATGTAAATTAGACGAATAAGCTTTGAATCTGAGCACTGGGCACAGCTGGTTCAGCATGGGGTCTGGGAGTTTGCTCTTTTCATGAACCTTTGGGTCCCATGAAAGACAGGGACTTTCCTGACCAGGTGATTGATTGTCAAATTCTGAAGGACGACGGTAAGATTCGAGATATGGGATTAGAATTCACGGACAACAAAAATGAACTTTATTTCGCTACTAATACAAAATAAAATCTGCTAACACATGTGAAATCCAGGAACAGAGTGAATGTTATAACTTTCGAGGGCAATTTTCATACCCGAGAGGCATCAGAGTAATTTACTTCTTCAAAACCCTCTTATGGTTAAAGTCGTCGTAGCAGCGAGCGGAGACGGTGACACGGCCTAACTTCGTTGTTCACTGCTGAGTTAACATATTTAATAAATAAAATCCAATTAAAGGAAACAGTTTGACAGATTTAACAGCGAGAATTAAGAAAATCACGAAACTCCTTTTAAGGCCACAAACGCACATTTTCCCTACTTAATGGACAAATGTGGCCAGGAAATATTTGTCAGGAACTGACGTGAGAGGTGTTAGGTTGGTAGTCCTTCAATTTATTTTTCGGGTACACAAAACTACAGTCCACAGTCTGTACAACATTACAAAATGAAAACAGCAACATTTTCACAGACGTACATTTCTAAGCAGCAAAGATAAAAAACAAAGCAGAGAAATACTGAGGTGTTGAACGAGTATTCGTTGGTTTGACCGGAAGCCGACCAGCGATGTGAATGCGGCAACGAACACCTGGTGTTCCATAAAGGACGGGTAATATTTTGACTGGGAAATAGCAGTCAGCTAGTTTGCAACCGCATCTGTCCACCCTCAACAGCTGCAGACAATTTCTACATTACGCGACTACGACAACTCCCCCTGACCTTCCGGCCTCTCCTGGAGCTAGTCGTCAGGCAGCAGCTCCTGAACAGTGAAATGCTGTGTGATCTTGTTTGCTATCTTCTGGATAATATCCTTGACCGTCTTCTCTACAATTGGCTTCAAGTACGCGATCAGCTCCTTCGGGTTCTCATTCAAAGCGGCATTCGTCGCTTCACCTGTGAGAGACAATATCTTATTCGGATGATGTGCATACGAAAGTTACCAGTCCTGACAACAAATGACACCTACGCCTCACTGCTGAAACCCTCATTAAAATAAACTTCTTCCCGCCAAAAAATTCCTACGAAGTTTCAACATTCGCTTGTGACCTCATTGCATATAGTGCAAGCTTCCGACTAATGAAACTAACTGAACATAAAATTATTCGACATGAAAATTTTGTTAAGCAAAACTTTATGCGATCGCTTCGGGCATTGCCAAAAACTCGTTACCTAGAAACTTGTCGCCGTTGAACAGGTTGTCCAGACGCACGTGGTAGCCTCCGATGGTGATTTTCATGTCGATGTTGTTGAACTGCAGGTAGCTGCCGTCCGCCTTTTTCATCAGCTGAGCGTACAGCACCACGTCTCCCTTACAGTCCGCTGCGGGCAGCAACAAGCACGTATACACTCGCTTCTCGCAGAGACGCATTTAAGACCAAACAGCTGACCGTGGTTATCACAATTCCTCAATATGGCCACACAAGGATGTCTAAGATGTGCATTAACCATCAAAGTAACACTGCAATGCGGGGGTTCCCAAATGCACACTTTCCATTTCAAACACGAAAAGATCCTCGCATGCGAGTAGTTAACACTGACGATCAATAAATAAATAAACAGAATAGTGAGCGAAACAAGATATCTTATAGCTAACTAACTAGATGGCTTACCGAACCCGAAGGTTCATCACCGAATTAACCAAAGCCCTCCACCGGACCCTGTCCTGGGCCAAGAAAATCCAGTCTCCTTCAACTCATATCTCCCATAGATCCCGCCTGAGATTATCCTCCCATCTACGTCTAGGTCTCCCCAGCGGTCTCTTCCCCTCAGGCTTCCCAAATAGTGGACCCAACCAACCAGATGGCTTACCGAACCCGAAGGTTCATCACCGAATTAACCAAAGCCCTCCACCGGACCCTGTCCTGGGCCAAGAAAATCCAGTCTCCTTCAACTCATATCTCCCATAGATCCCGCCTGAGATTATCCTCCCATCTACGTCTAGGTCTCCCCAGCGGTCTCTTCCCCTCAGGCTTCCCGTCCAATACCCAGTGCACATCTCTTGTCCCATCCATGCGCGCTACATGCCCAGCTCATCTCATTCTTCTTGACTTAATCATCCTGACAATTTGTGGGAGGGGTACAATTTTTTAAGATCATCTGTATAGGATTTGAGGTAAGTCTGAAGATGGTTGTCTCCTGGGTCGTTGCGCAGTGTGGTTTGGTAGACTTCCACCAACGTTTCAGAGGTCATACTGCCTCCGTCATCAGGGCGATAAGTAATTTGACTCTGGTCGTATTCCGAACAGAATACGAATTTTACTATACTTCACACATTCGATCACATTCAGAAATCGTACGGATCCATACACGACGGCAACGTTCATAAAGCTACGAGACTTTTCTTTCCGGATGCAAAGAAAGACTGTGAGCATTTACACGGTTGAAGTATTCCATTTCATTCGGAGGCAGAATTGCGAAAACTGATCCTCCAACGAGGAACAACATGAAGATGCTGTACTCACTGGCGTTGGCTTTCACGGGTCCTTTCCCCTTCAGAGGCAGGACCAGCAACCTACCGCTCACCTCGTAGGCCCCATCGAAAGTCAGGTACGGGAGGTCTACGCTGATGTCCACCTGGTAGTTCTCCAAATCCACGCTGCGACAAATAAATCTGCCTTAAACAAGCACGTTTCTAGTTCCGCGATAGACGCAGACTGACTACGAGGCCAACGCTCCTGATTTAACCCCTCCCCCCGCCTCTCACAGTCCACAATCTACCATCTTCCGGCGCAGGTCGAAGCAGATTTATCTGGCTCGGGTTATATCGAGCCCTACCTAGGGTACACAAAACCATCACCACGGCAACCCACCTTCTAACATCCGAGTATCGTCATCCTACATCTCCGTCTCCACCTCCCATGGTATCTTATACGTTCACATCATGAAGAATAATAATATTAAAATTTACATCAGGACACCTTTCGTGTGGGTTAAAGCGACTGACGCGTGTAGCCGACAAATCGCCATCTAGTGCGTGGAGATATACCTCCGCGCGGGTGCCCCTACACCCATTTCAGATTACTGCCCTTATCACCGGGGCGTGACCTACTTCAGCTTCCTGATGACGAAGCTCCCGGGGCCGTAGATGTCGATGTTCTTCCCCACGGCCTTGATCCCAGCGCCCTGAGCCACCAGGATCTCGGGCAAAGTCAGAGGCTCGATGGACGGCACGTCCAGGTCGGGAATTCCTGTCAACATCGAGAGGAAACGTGAGATTCCGGGTGCATCCACCTCCTGCACTAAATATGAGGCACAACACAGCTAATAGCAGACCCCACCTACAGTCCTCTCCAACCTCGTCCTAGCCACAGGCCAGCCAACAACGGTCGCAGTCATCCACTCACCTTTCAGCAGATACGGCCGCAGAGTTTCAATGGAGTTTATGATGCAATCATTCAGTTTCGGGTCACTCCTTTTACACACCTTGATGTAGCTCGCTGGAACAGACAAAAGCGATTTCACTAATCACTCTGCGAGTTCTCAGATTTTTCACGGCTGTGAAAATGTCGGTGGTGATCTTTTGGGCCGTGATGCCTGGCGAACGATATACATCACGACCCTGAAGATGGAGCAATGCGTTTCACCGAAACCCTTTAAACCTACAAGCATGTCCGCACTAAGTGATTTGTCTAATTAAGTCAGGGGAACCCCGAAGTCTATTCTTAAAGTAATGGTTGGCCATTTCATCGCAATCACGTGTCGCCATCGTTATGGCCTTCGAACAAACGAACCAGCACACAATTGATACTTTCCGCACGTCTAACTGCCTGCGCAAAACATAAACATGGCTTGATAGTCGTTTGTTGCACACCAAATTTCCCACGCATTTGGCTCACAAAGACGCTTACGACCGCAGAGACGACCTGCTGGCACGTAGACAGAAGACAGACACTTGCCGTGAATATTAAGAATCTTAAGAGGATCCACGACCACAGAATGTGCTGGCTGAAGAATGCAGGCCCACACAACCGATGAAAATGCTCGAAATACACTGCAATCAGAATACGGCTGAATATCGATGTTTCCTGAACAGAGTGCCCGCTGCCTAGGCTCCGCACACCAACTAAACATCGCGCCTGATCGGCACGCCGGTACCATCCCGACCTTCGGCTTCTGGGTCATCATCACGTTTCGGAGAAAGCAGTCGTTTGGTGCTCGACCTTGGAAAACCCGCAGAGGACGTGGTGACTAGCCGCTGAGACATGTCCGGATTATGACGCTACTTCAGCAGTAACCACGCGTCGTCTGCGCTCTTCCTGTGTTTCCTTTATTAAACTCACTCAGGAAAGTGTCCAAAACAGGAGTATGCTGCCTTCTGGAATGCTGCGGTCTGGTCGGGTATACACTGACCGCCGTCGCCAAGCTCGACCACAAGAAGTCCCACTATCACAACAAAAGCAGTTTCGGAGTCGATGGAATGAGACAGATGAATATAACATATTTTAAGAAAGAATAGAGAAAAAATGTCTTATAGCATATTTCTACCTGTTGTACAGGTAATCTTTGGTACGTTAAGAGGAAATAATCCTTACTAAACTAACTTAACCCTGAGGATCAGCTAAGCGAAAAAACCCCGCTCCAGTGCAACCTGGTCCACCACGAATTTCCCTCCAAACGATAAACTCTCCATTTCGGAAGGAGAATTATGTATTGTAACATTTCTCATTTCCACATAGGGCATCAATTAGTGGAAAATATCAAATTCGACGTAAGTTGAAAACCCCTTCTTTCGAATGACACGAAATAGATGCATGTTCGTCGCCTACTCGGGAATTAAAGTCTCCACTATTCATTCACCTTCGATTAGCATTACGGCAGCTTCCTATTTTAACAACACTTTTTCAATTCCACTGTTCCTTTATGTCAGTTCGAAGGATGGAATATAAACTCCAAATAATGTGGAAGACATCGACAGCCGTTGCTGGACGACATACGGACCCCAGAGATATGAGAGTGTAGATCAACAAACTGGGTTCCGAAGCTGACACGTTCACAAGTTCCTTGTGATGTTGTAACAAGTTATCCACTTGTTCTATAATCCTTTAATGAATCATCAGCCACTAGATAAACAGGGCTAGTCTAAATGATGTTACCGATTTACTTACGTTTAATGAAATTCAGATGCACAAAATTGGTACCGTTGGAAAGAGAAACTCTCCAAGTTTCGTTTCAGTACATCACAGGCGTTCAACGTGAGACCCCATGGTAACTCAGCACACATCCAGCCTGTAGTCGAGTTCATCCCAGACACATTGCAGCATATCACGATCGATTACTGCAATGGCTGCTGTGATACGCGCTCGCAGATCAAGCAAGGTCCGTGGTAAGGGTGGCACGAAGACTTTATCTTTGACGAACCCCCACAGAAAAGAATCACAGGGCGTCAGCTCCGGTGAACGTGGAAATCCAGGACACAAATGGCAGCCATTTTCTCTCATATCGCCCCTGGCGGCAAACAGTGTTACTACGCGGCCGCGAAGTATACCAACATAAACTTGGAGAGTTTCTCTTTCCATCGGTACCAATTTTGTGCATCTGAATTTCATTAAACGTGAGTAACACGTGTTTAAAATCGGGGACATCATTTAGACTAACCCTGTATTATTTCCAAGCTGTATCTGAGACTCGTGAATGATAAGTCGTTAGAGAAGACACATGACTTACCCGTATCTCAAATTAATCCCATGGAGTAGAGTCCTTGATCGCAGCACAACTAGTCATAAAATTATTCGTCTTTTATGGAACCCGCAGGTTCATTACCGTGCTAACAAGAACCCGCCTAGTGAACCCTAATCTGACTCAAACGAGTCCAATTCATGAATTCACTTCCATATACACCCAAGTATCCTCTTCCCTTCGCAATTTCGGACTAAAACTTTGTGTGAATTTTTCGATTCCCCGATGCGTGCTAGACGCTCAGCCATTCATTACCCTTGATTTGTTAACCCTACTAATACCTTGTAAATAGCACAAATTCTTCATTGTGCTGTTATCTCCTCTCTCTCGCGTACAAATATTTTCCTCAGGACCTCGTGTCCGGCATCAAGGTGTAATTCCAGAATTATCTCGCTGAAACTGAATAAAACCACGCACAGACTGAACAGTTCTGGGATTGAATTCAGTGGTCCTCGTGCTGCCAGGTTTTATCCCTCGCTAATGATAGAAGGAGAGTCTACGAAATCCCTTTGTCATCGGCGAAAGCCCGACCCCAGTTCACGAGACGGTCATTCATATTTCGCCAACATTTTCAAACTGTTTAGTCACCTCTGAAATAGCCCTGTTGTGAGATTTCGGATGACTCAGGAAATTTAACATCAACGACTGTGCAGGAACAGCTGGTACCCATCCTCTGCGGTTTGCCAGATTAGCACCAAATTATTTTCCGTGCGTGATCTTGCTTTCAGTAAGGCTTCAAACTGTTTGTGCGCAAATCTGTGGGAAAACACAAACGCCTTTTGGGCACCTCTCGGGGTCTGTCTCCCTGATACAGACACCTTCTCTCGCACAACAGTTTTCACAACAAATCGAACTCGTACCGGAAGCGAGACACAGCCGAAAGGTGTTTTGCAATCTAAAACACGGAGAAAGCGAGTGTCCTCTGACCTTGCGGAATATGTACAGCAACTGGAAATTAGAAGCCTAATTTCTGCGGTTTACAACCCAAATTATCCATCAATCATATTCAATTTTCTATTCAATCTCTTTGTTGGTATTTCAATTTGAACGTACATTTCCGCCTGTTACTGGGTTCTCAGTTAAAGTCAGGTAAATTTTGTTCTGATTCATAACCGTCAACACAAAAGTCCTCAATCGGACGTGACCCTGAGCCAGACCAATTCACTTAACAACGCTAAACATCAGAAGATTAATGTGCATTTTAGTGTAACCCAGCATCTTAATTTCTGTAATTAATTTTGCTGTTACACTCGGTCTCTCTATTAACAAATAAATTCATTTTTCATTAAGCAAGCAACTTAGATGCGTGACCAATCAAAAAGGTTCGAGACTGCTGGTAGCATACAACCGGGGATATTTTATAAAAACATATAAAAACTAAAAAGCGAAGAATTATAATAATTAACGTGTAACTTCCTGTTAACCGGAAAAAGCAACATTTAGCACTCCAGACGTCCGGGGAGCCGAGTAATGCGACAAATATCGCGGTTTCCTGGCAAACGTTGACACAACACCACCACGACCACTTCCTTCCACATCTACTATCCCTGATGAACAGACTTACGGATCCTGGACTGTTCCGCGAAGTTGAACAACAAACAGCTGACGGCCAAAAACACAGCGGTCTCCATGGCGACAGGAGGCAGCTGAGCTGAGCTGAGCGCGATGCCCTACACCCCTTGAGTGCACTGGACAGAGCAGCAGCCGTTGTGGGATGGCCGCTGGGGGTGCCGCCTTCTTATACAAACGAGGCATCTGGCCTCTTGCCCCTCCGCGCCCCCTCCAACGTTGCGACAGGTCGCGATTAATCGGGAACTGCGTCTCAGTCGGTAAAGTGACTGGCTGTGGGCTGAAAGGCCGTGATTCGATTCCCGACAGGGCAGACAGACTTTTAGGGTCCACTTAACCTCATGTGCAACATCAATAGAAGCTGGGCCTCCATTTCTCCCTACACCTTCGTGGACCGGTGGGGACAAGTTTGCTTCGTCCCGACAATGGCCGCGCTGTTCTCGTTTATTTATTCATCATTTCTTCCCTGCTTTACCCTAAACAGCAACTTCAAACAGGTTACTTTTCTTTAGAACGATCTACCTGTTCCTCATTCAGATAAATAGTTTAATCTCAACAAGTAACAGCTGCAGTTGATACATGATAGCAGAATAGTTCACACTGCCGTCGCAGTTCCATCCTGACAACCTACCCCCTCCCTAAGTTATTCTAATGTCATCTTCCCATCTCTTTCACGTTCTACCAAGTGATCCTTTTAAGAGAGGCGAATTATGTCATCTCACCTCTAAATGACCCGCGATACGGAACAAGTGAAAGCATTACATCATTCTGCAGTTCTCCGCGGCCTTCAGGGGTAAGAGGCTTCGAAGAGAACAATCCAAATGCGATCGTCAGTTTTCTTCACACACACAAGACTATCTAAATTCTGAATAAAATTGCATTAAGGCACTGAGCAGTCGATTTTTTCTGACACGTTTATTAAGCAGTGTCGGTCTCCTGGGTAATATCGCCGCATGACAAAGATTAGAACAAAGGATAATCAAACGACGCACAATATCAGTCAATCAATCATTGGCACGCACTCAGAGCCTCGCTGGAATGGTTTGCACAAAACTTCGAAAGACACAGGTGAGTCATTTGTGAGACGCAATAGCGAGTGGATGGCGCGTGACCCTGGTCACGTGACTGCGGAGGAACAACTGCACGTAGCCGTTACGTGTCCCGACTGACATAACCGAGGAGCGGGAAACATTCGGTGGTCGTCTAGAAACGCGTTTGCGGGCAACATCGACGGGGTACGAGGACACTGATCAGAGCTTCGGAAATCCTTTCCTAAGTAATCACCATCAGGGCAATGAAATTCTAATGTTTTGAAATATTTTCTACTTGTGGGAATAACACTGAGAAGCTGGTCGTAGGTCAGATACTCATCTGTTTATGGAACCCCGGGGTTCAGTACCATCTTCACAGGAGCCAGCTACTACCGGTCTCTACCTAAGCCACATGAATCCAATCTATATCAAACGTTTAAGCGCAGTCTTCCTCCTGACGTTGTCCGGCACGAGGCGTGCCCCTGGATCTATTTAAAATTCTATGTCCATGTTAACATAACCCCCACATGAGCCTGGCTAACCTTGGTTTTTAACCAGAGGAAGGAGTGTTTCACACCGATGTGCTAAAACGCCTATATGCAATACAAATGTGAAACAAACAAATTCTCACACCAGGTATGAAGTACAAGGAAAAGGCAATCGTCGCTTATTTCAACATTTTGCTGGAAAGCAGTCTGTCCATCCGTCCGTTTCTACCCGAGGGCACTAGGCTTCTATTTCTGGTGGATTTAACAACGCTCGGATATAATGTTCAGAAGGTCTTACTGTGTGTTCTTCGTTGGCAGGTTTTGCAACTTAAAATGTCAGTAGTTCATGACTCGTGACTAATTATCCGGGGCCAAGGTAACCCTGCACAGGTTCGAAGATTACAAACCTAAACATGCCCCCACATTGCATAACAATGCTTGAAGTTGCAAGCCCGGCACACCTTCAATGTAAAGCGTTTCGGAAAACTCGTCCCCAGGAACGGTTATAACCACGCTCAAGAGTTCGCGGAGTTTTGGCCCAGAAGACCTCAATCCAAAGCAAGGCGTTTCCACCTCTAATGAAATCAACCGGTCGCCTGCACACAATGCGAAATTATTAAGACCTACGAGAGACTCGAAGACCAACTAACAAACGTCACGCCGCCGACTCCTTCCTGAACCTCGCCTAATTGAAGTCCGTTATACAATGTCCCCAATGCCCTAGCAAGAGAATGCCTGCATTTGTAATCCACCAGTTTCCGTTAGTATCGTTCAGTCAACCAGCATTCCTACGAAATCAATCCGTCAATCAACCGGCCAGTCTTAACGAAAAACGGGTTGGCCTCAGCCAGTCAATCAGCCAGCTACAACACCCTCTTCGCTGCAGACGAACAACTGGCGAGGCTGCACAAAGCCAATAGGAGGAGAAGTATTTCGTGTCGATTGGGGGCTGCAAAACGCGTAGCAAGGTTTCGATCCGGTAAACAAACAGCTCACGCTCCTGCGAGCTACGAAAGCTGTTTTCCTCACTGCCGGAACAGCCACAGGGCTGTGGTCGCTTCACTGTTTACTCTCGATGGATCGCCGAGAAGAATATGACTGCCTTGTTATTGATTTGTATCCGACAACGGGATGGACGCCAGCGCCAACCCAACCACCATCCAACGCCGACTGAGAACACATGGAGCGGTTCAGAACTATGCAGCAAGGGCATATCTCCTCCTTTCCACTCGTCCCAAACGTAACAGCTTCCTCCTACAGACACTTATTAGAACGCCTGCATGCAAGGTCACCGGTCGAACTAAGACGTATGAGGTCGGAACAACCTTCGACATAATCTGCGGAGGGTAGCTACTGAAGGTTCAGAACCACTTGATATCCGATACGCGCCCCACGATCCATCTTAATGTTATCCTTGAATGTCTGCTCTGGGTTCCCTTCAGAAAACAGATTCACCTTGACACCCACACAGAATAATGCAGAATTATTATCATATGCTCATATCTTCCGGTCTCAGGTCTTGCAAGCAGAGCCCATAGTAACAGTTGTTACTAAGCGACTTGACAGTCGTAATGAAAAGAGTGGCTTAAAGGCCAGGAGAAGTTATCCTCGATTTAAACACCTGCACCTACGTACTTAGGTTCTGAGACACGTCAAAATTCCTTCCAGCGCCCTCGATCGTATAGTCGCCGCTCGGTTTCCGGGGCAACCGTCGCATACTGAGTGTTGACAATTCGATCCCCAATGAGAAACACACACAAGGACGATCGCACGATGTTGTTCAAGAACACTACAGCGTTCAGCGGAAAACTACTGCAGGCCTACCAACAGCCCGGAGACAAAGCGAGATGCGTGGTTATAAACACACTACGGAAACAAAATGAAACAGCTTCCGTGTTTTCCGGCATTCGTCTGTCATGTTAAGGTCAGTGTAGGAAGGGAAACGATCACTGAATAAATCTTTAAAATTATTAAACTACGTTTCTAAAAACGCAAGAACATCGCTTCAAGCAATCAGCGGCTAACACAAAAATCTTCACACAGTCATCGGGCACTCTTCATGCAGATTTCGTGGAGCGCAGTGACACTCATGCGAGAACAAGAAAAGACTAACGCAATTTCGATGAGCAAAAACTACTTAAACTCCCGGGAATCAAAGTCAAAATGGCTGTCGGCAAAACTGCGAGATTATGTTGTCCTTGGACTGGACTACGGGTTCGATTTTGTGTCGATGTTGATGAACATGCGAGTTACGTATTATTATTATTTATTTATTTACTGCACCCGATGGCAGTGGTCCTTACACTACACAATTACAACAAAATGCACATAACATAAACAAGTACACTCCATAGAACACCGGTGAAGCAGGTCACAGCAGCCTAGATCAGTGGTATTCAAACTTTTTGTTCGCGTACCCCCCAGATATCATTTCTCTTCAACTTTGTACCCCCAAAGTTCTTGGTGTATAATTCAAGTTATACGTAGTACATAATCTACATCTAAAATAAATTAAATAAATTGCATTACTGATTATTCAGTGTTTATCATAAAATAATATATATATATATTTTTAAATTTCACGTACCCCATAAGATGTCTTCGCGTACCCCCGGGGGTACGCGTACCTCAGGTTGAATACCACATTTTTCGAGATGAGCTGGGCATATAGCGCGCATGGATGGGACAAGAGGTGTGCACTGGATATTGGACGGGAAGCCTGAGGGGAAGAGACCGCTGGGGAGACCTAGACGTAGATGGGAGGATAATCCCAGGCGGGATCTATGGGAGATAGGAGTTGAAGGAGACTGGATTTTGTTGGCCCAGGACAGGGTCTAGTGGAGGGCTTTGGTTAGTTCGGTGATGAACCTTCGGGTTCCCTAAGCCATCTGGTTGGTTGGGTCCACTATTTGGGAAGCCTGAGGGGAAGAGACCTCTGAGGAGACCTAGACGTAGATGGGAGGATAATCTCAGGCGGGATCTATGGGAGATAGGAGTTGAAGGAGACTGGATTTTGTTGGCCCAGGACAGGGTCCAGTGGAGGGCTTTGGTTAGTTCGGTGATGAACCTTCGGGTTCCCTAAGCCATCTAGTTAGTTAGTTAGTTAATTAATCTACATTTTTCAAAACGTACTTTCCCTCTGCTGCCATCTATCCACGGTCATGCAACTAATATTAACTAGTTTCTTCGGCCATCTACCGACTGCCATTTTAAACAGGGACATTCTCATTTGAAAACACCTTCACTAGAGAGAGCGACAGGCTTACACGAAATCCATGTGTTTAAACGTTATTTAACATGGCGTTCATACAGAGAGCGCAAAGGAAATTATTAAATGCCTTATTTATCCCTGCAATCGACAGAGAACGGTGGTCAGCTTCGAGGTATGTGGACCCAGAAAGGCCACTTCATTATTCAACGACGTCATTTCAACAGTCTACGTTCTGTAGGTAGCGTCAAAATGCGTCAGTGCCTTTAAGGACTAGGTAAAACAGGGCTACCAACATTCAAAACACCAACGCGCGAGGAATCATTGCACCTTAGAAGTCTTGTTGCAAGACGCCGACAAATAAGGTGTAAATCTTCCAACTCAGAAACAAAGAGCACTTTTTAACAATACGCAAATGTGAAGTTTCACCCCCCCCCCCCGCCCCCCAAGAGACTCGGTCCGATCGCCAGTAGCACCTTAATGGCGTCCCTCCCTCCTTGCTCTCTGACGCTTCGGTTACCGCAGACTTTCTCGCCTAAAACCTGTCACTGTCGGTTTTTCTGACTTCAACGTAGAGCCACAGAACCAAACCGCAGTTCCTAGGACGTTGCTTATTTAACGACACCGTAAACCCCGCGACCGCCACGTCACGTGACAAAAATCCGATTGCACATCTCAGTGTTCCAAGACACTATCTCTGTGACGTATAAATGAACAGCAAAAGTTTTCTAAAACCTAAAATTTTTCGGAAATCTTTGAGAAACAAAAACGGTTTGTAAATATAAGAAAAATTAAAAATTTCGAAATATTACAAAAATGTCCAAAATTGGCTAAAATAAAAAAAATTAACAATTTAAAAAAATTCTAAACTCAATTTTTTTTTCAAACTTTCAATAGTTTTATAAATTTTGAAAAGAGAAAAATTTCCAAAACTGGCTATAAACCTAAAAACATGAAACATTTCTAAGAAGAAATTTGTAAAAATTTGAACTGTTTCAAAATTTTTGAAAAATTACAAAAATTCCCAGAATTGGCAAAAATGTCAAAATAAGATTTCTGTCTTCTGGGTTGTTGCGCTGTGTAGTCTGGTCGATGTCTAAATAAGAAATTGTGAAAGGTTAGGTGACACGTAATGGACATGGGAAATGCTGTCTTATGTTTTTGTTTGTCTTTCTCACTGGAAAGGAAAGTCAAGCTTGTCTCTTCAGTTGTAAGCGTAAAAAAAATAAGAGAGAGAGAGAGAGAGAAGAGTAGTCCTATGTCACATCAACCAATATTACTCTGACGACAAAGTTTCGAAAGCTTCTGTCCTCTGGGACGTCGTGCAGTCCGGTAGGAGCCAGTCTCCTGATATGCGATATTGAAGCTGATGTTCGGACGCGCTGAGCATATGTGATCGGCGGGCCGGTCTAATTAGAACGGCGTTCTCATCAGACAGACACATAAAGTGTTAATACAAACAGAGGAGCCACGGTGGTCTAGCGGTTAGAACGCTGGCCTTGTAATCCTGGGATCTCGGGTTCGAATTTATAACTTGTGTTGGGCAAGGCCGTGGTCTAGGCAACACGGAGTTTTCCTCCGTGGCATCCCATTCACACACAGAAGAAGGCAATGGCAAACCACTTCTGGATCATCTGCCAAGAACGTATATGAACAGGTCCCAGTCCGAGAAAAGGATGGAAGGATCCTGTTCATATGGACCTGTCGTCAGACAGAACACTAAATAATAATAAGATGAGGTGGTCTAGCGGTTAGAACGCTGGCCTTGTAATCCTGGGGTCTCGGGTTCGATTCCCGGCGGTGCCCGAATTTATAACTTGTGTTGGGCAAGGCCGTGGTCTAGGCAACACGGAGTTTTCCTCCGTGGCATCCCATTCACACACAGAAGAAGGCAATGGCAAACCACTTCTGGATCATCTGCCAAGAACGTATATGAACAGGTTCCAGTCCGAGAAAAGGATGGAAGGATCCTGTTCATATGGACCCGTCGTCACACAGACATATAAAGTGTTAAGAGAAACAGAGACATTTCCACATGTGTATTCCAGCATTAAAGATCAAGTCGCCTACAGCGTCCAGAAGACACCGACTTCGCATTCGGTGAGGCCCCCATTTCAAACGACCTTTGCCAGTTTCTACACCAGTAACTGGGTTAGCGCATTGAGACAGACTGACATCGCTTCCCTCCACATAATTTCCGATTCATCATTCACCAATCATCGTAGAAATGTATGCAGATGAACAAGAGTTATTAAATACCTATCGGACGAGCCAGGCTGTGGGCTACGAGTCTCCCTCTGCCTCCTTATATATATATAAGATCAACACATAGCTTCCAAGAAGCTGGATTACAGGAGTACGCCACCACTATATATATAAAAGGGTCCATTCCTTCAGACTTTCCTTCCTGGCACCCTATATAATCATTCTGATTCCCAGAATTGTCACGTCAACCCTCAAGATGGAGACAGTATACTCTCCGAAATGCTGGCACCCACGTGGTGCCAGAACCCAAAAGAAAATCCCGATTATCGTCGTGAAAACCCGAAGCCTCAACGTAAAATGTTGTTACGAAACGAACTTGCTTACGTCAGCAGCCGAGATGCAGGTCGAACAAAGACTGACTCTCGAGTCTACAGCCGACAGTCGGCCAGTCAGCGAGTCCTTCCGTGTCCCAAATGTTTATATTTAAATTACATTACGCGGCATCGCTGTTAATTCGATGTTGTACTGTCTCTCTCTCTCTGCAGCACGCTGTAACTATGGTTACAGATAGGAATGTTAGGAGAAACAATGCATTCGCGTAGTTAAACACGTTCGTTCAAGGACACGTTCTTAATTACGTAAGATGCCAGTTTTTGTGAGAACATTTCAGAAATTGCGTCGTTCTACGAAGCTTAGATGGGAACACGCTGACATTGGTCGGTCTTCATGCACGGGTTCTCTGTCTCACCCTTTCACCTGCGTCATTTAAGCGTCTCTTGCAGAGTTACGAATACGGAAACTTGGGTTTCAAAATTCGAAATCCTAACACCAGAAGAACTCCATATCAGAGGCGGACTTCCGGCACTCTGTGTGTTACCATGGAGACAGCGGTTTCTGTCACGACAATTAGAACTAGATGCTGAGCTTTACATTGAACACACATCAATTCTGAGCCGGAATGGTCACTGGCTACGAGACGGAAGACTGGGATTCGATTCCCGACTGGTGCAGAGACAATGTGGTAATGGGAGGAAATACTTCTCTTCTGACGCGAAGATGGAAGCGAAACGTTCCTCCGAAGTAATGGTAACCCTCTACAAGACCAGAGCATCACAATCGACATTCTCAGGGCCGTAAGAATGGCGGATCTCAAGAAATAATTTCGCAATGTAATCTGCAACGAAGACAGATGAAGCCTAATCGAGAGGTCCTAACATGCTGTTGTTGTAGCAGAGACGTGCGTCATAATCTGAATGCCTGTATATTTGAACTCCGCCTCCGCAATTAAAGCTGTGATTCCCCAGAACAACAATTTAACCTCAACACCAGGCGCCATTCGACAGCCAGCCAATGACTGCCGACTGTTACAAGGAAAGTTTTCCAATCGTGAACCTTGACAAATATTGGGACAGTCCATAAACCGCAGTAGCAACGCGGCCAAGGTCTGAGGGCGCTAAATTGCATTTACTGCGAGTATTATCACCTTTTAAAACTCTTTTTATATCTGCGACAGTGGAACTGCACGTGACCAGAAGTTTCGCGTAATTTACAGAACGTTTCACACTCCAATAAAGTAGAAGCAGAATTTAAAGTTCCTCAACAGATTTACAGATCCCAAATATTACGACATCGTCTTCTTCAGAAGAAAGTTTCGTTCTTTCGGAATAAATACCCGCAACTCCTCCGCAGTGCAGTCGCCACTGTCAGAAGAACATTGGGGTAATTCTTACTCACTACATCCCCACAAATGCCACAGGCTGTCCACTCTGCGAGGGCGATGAATTTTCTGGCTTAACACATCTTGTAGTTCCTTAGCAACGCGTTCTTTTGAGCAAATACTTCCGTTTCTCTCCACACCACGGCAAGCCTTACTCTGGATGTAACTGACTTTCTAACTGGTTCTTTTTTATCATGAAGTATAACTCAAAACTCAACTAACTTCCAGATAAAATGGAAAGAAAACTTGTCGATGTAATCCACCGGAAAGATGAAATGTAATTAAACAATCTCACAGTGGAGGTGGCGATACTCGTTACCCTGAAGACTGAGGCAGCAAGGACCTGTTCTACCAGTGGAAACCTCAGATTTTACAAGTTTAATGTTGTATAAATCTCTGACGAAACAACGTAGTTTTACCACCTCCATAATCGGTTCTCGTATTAATTTCCTCCTCTGTAACTGTCCAACAGATGTCGTCTCAGCTGAACACAAATGAGGACCGCGCTCACCGGACACAAAGAGGCGCGAATGAGTGATGTGAACGCGGTGACGAGACAGAAACCTAACAACAGAAGTTGCGTAACCATGGTAACAAATGACGCTCTCACTTGTCGTAGGAAGCCGTTCCTTCAATCCTTTAACCTTTTCCCACTACGGCTAACCCCCAAAATTTATTCCTATGGTGGACGAACCTCACGCCCAGGACAACGAACGAGTTTCTTTGCACTTTTAACCCCAGCTCATTCGCACAGTAAAACGAGAGAAACAGACGTTTCGGAGTTAAATGTAACACAAAACCCAGTACCCGCTGAAACGAAAACCATCCAAATTCTGTAAGACCGACTCGCTAAGCCTGGCAGCAACTTTGGGGTCAGCGCGGAGTTCCACCGGTTGTAAACTTTACTACGGCCATGGATCGAGCGATGGGTGCGACAGGGGAGCGGAACAGGAATTGAGATTTCAGGAGTGTCCATGCGCTGACTTTGCCACATTTTTAATTCTGTAAAATGACCACTGCTGTGAAGGATACAAAATGACTTTATTCGCTAGAAGACAACTGATATTTCTACAATTTTACAGGCTTTAACTCGTTTGCGTTTGTTAATATCTTCTTCCAATCTGTCTTTAATGTAATCCATTTAAATTTTCTCTACTAAAGAAGGGTTCACTCACCCCAGAAATTACGACTGCGCTAAGTGCGATTTCAAGTTCTCACGGAGATGGAGGTTTTCTGGGTTGCAGCGCCGTGTAAATCCGCCGACATTTCAGAACATCTTCGCCCTGATGATGGAGGCAGAAAGGACGTCTGAAACGTCGGTAAACTTGTAGCAGGCTACATGGCACGGCGGCCCTGAAGACAGCCATATTCAAGCTTTAGTGCACATGGGAATTAATGACAAATGAATCTGTGATGCCAACTGCTGAGGACGAGACCGAGGAAGAGACCGATTTTAAACGATGAATTGCGAATTACGGAGGAGGAACTGAGTGTGAAGACGGACGGAAGGCAAAATGAGAGAAACAAGGAGAATAGTTTTATTTCCGGCTTGTTTAACGACGCTGTCGGTAACTCAGACTACAGTGCGTCGGATGGTAAGAAAAATAATAAATTGGGGAGGATATGGATGGAACCGGTATTTCTATTGAAAGTTCTGAGGATAGCCTTATCTGGGTGAGCCGGTCTCGAATACGACATTTGACCTCGGGACCTCCCAAAGACGAAGCAGTTCTCTGGCAGCGTCTGGTGAAACGAATAAAGCGGAAATGGAGGAACACAAACGAACAAAGAAATCAACAAATTGACGATGCGCCGATGAACCAACACGCAAATGTAAACAGAAAGCAGACACCTCGGTGGGACTGCAGAGAGCGGCACTGCCGACACGTCGCGTCCACTGCTATAAAAGCCGCGGTCCGCCCCGTCGACTTCAAGTGTCCTCGGCATGGCGCTCAGACTGGCAGCAGTGGGGCTCCTTGTTGTGGCGACGGTCCTCCCTGGGATTCTCAGCGGCAAGTTCCGTAAGTTTAAACTAATTCCACGTATTTCTGTCATTTTAAGTTATTTATAAATAAACAATGGCTTTCAAACGCAGGTGAAAAATGCGTCATCTCTTACCTCCACGCCCCCTGTACGCCATCACGATTGAATAGTGATTACGCAGAAGCACTAAGGGAAATTTATTACAAAGTTCCACTTTTATTCGGATACTTAGATCTTCACAATCTTTTCACACCCGTTTAACTAGCACGAAATATTACTACACTTATTGCAGATAATTTAATGTTTTTCTTCAGACACTTCATCTCTTGGGCTTTGTTGAGGTGTCTCGGCCGTGAGAGTTTAATAAGACTGTGGTCTTGTGGGTTAAACGCCGTGAGGGCCCATTTTAATATTATCCTCCATCCGTCGCTCTCGTTTCAACGCCCCTGTTTTGCATCTCTCTCCCATGAAATGACGTAACTACGCTCCACTACGTTGCGAGGCGGCCAAGTCAACCGAGCGACCGGTCACTTCCGGCAGTCAAACAGGAAGTCGATTACAATTTTTAAGTCCTAGTATCACAGGCGGCGAGAAGAGAAATTCTTCAGGAACGCGGCTGGACGCAGTCGAATCAAAACATCGAACAGGAAGTAGTCCAGTGCCACCAGGAAGGAATTTGTATTACAAACAGAGCTCAATGGACACGAGACAAATCGTAAAGAATTCGCAGAAAGGGGGTAAGTTCACCGACGGCCCAAAACTTTTTTTTTTGGGGGGGGGGGGGAGAACAGACCTGAAGGCGGTGGCTGAGGAACGACACTGCAGAATTATCTAAGACGATCAATGGGAGAATAATATTAAAATGGAGCTCAAGGGAACAGAGTGCTCTGCGGAGTAACTTGCTTCATGATTCGACGCAGTGGCAGGCTCACAGATGGCCTTTCGAGCAGACCAACGGGATCGAGGCCGTACCGACCGACCACTTTCACAGTCGGCGTTCCTGACTGGCACGTGCTATCAATGCGGAATGAGGCAGTCAGATTCACGCTCCGACGGATTTACATCCAGGAAAATGATAGCGGCAAGGCTTGGACGCAGTGGACGACGAGGGGAGAATTCTATTCCTGACAGGAATCGAACTCAGGTCCGTATTCTCACCCTGAGTCAGATTTGTCGTCAAGTTTACGAAAAAGGGTCCTACGTTCTACGAAACTTTGCTCTGAGTATCAAACAAAACCCACGGTTGATGTTAAAACAAGTGGTGCTATTAAAGGTTTAAAGACACGGACATTTTTCGATCAATTGCCACAGAGAACACATTTTCACAATTTGCATGCTACGGACGAGATAAATCGACCTCCTGTAACATCGATTCGTTTTGTGAAATAAACAGTTCGAAAATCCCTTGACAGTTTAAGTTTAAATTCCACACAGCAAATGAAATATTTTCATTGAGATCGCAAAGCGTCAATCAACTACAAATCGAAACCATCTTCCACTCCTCCGTTTGCTACCTGAAGGCGAAGGGCACGACGATTTAGGGGACAGGACGCCTCTTCCTCGAACTGAACCCATCACCAGGTGTCACTGCGTTACACCGAGCAACGCCCTTTTAAACAACAAACTAAGCAAACACAAATGACGTCCTTTCTGTTCCAGCAAATTACGCGAAGGTCTGCAAGAAAAATGATCCTGACTTCGACGCCTGCGTCATCGACTCCGTGGAGTCGCTGAGGCCAAGACTGAGCAAAGGTACGTACAGCTGACAGTAGCACAACCGGTCAAGAACTTCCCTGCTTCTTATGGAACCCAATGGCGTAAAAACGTGTCCATGCGGCACTGGGCCAGTTCAATCCACTCCATACTCTCCTTCTTGCAGTTTAAGTCAGTTTTTCAAACTGTGCTTTCACTGCAGTTTCAGATATCTTCCAGTGCCAGTCGGTTTTTAAAAATCGGGTTTAAAAACAATTGTTTTTTTTTGCATAAATTTGTAAAATTCGAAAACCGGTTTTTAAAATTTAAAAAAAACCGGTTTCAGATACTAGAATTGATATGTAAAAAATTAATTGATTACACACGTTAACATTTTGACTTGAAATCGCCTCGGGCACAAGCATATTGTAGTAAAACTAATCTTCATGAGTGAGGCTGAAATTAGTTCCAAATCATTAAATGCTTTAGAAGTACGAATTCAAGAAAGAAGACCAAGTTGGATTGGTAAGCCTTTTGCTACATTTGCAAAATCCACAAAACATTTCGACAAAGAAATCTAGTGAATTTCCTCTAGCTTCGATGATGGATATATCGGAGACGGAGAAACTATTAATCAGGGCAATGCTCGAAAAGAAGGTTTCTTGAGGAACCTGAAGAATTAATATCAAATCCGAAGACACTGAAGGCCGAATTTTCAGTATTTGAGGCAACCGATAAAATAACAAAGAATTTAGATTTATTATTTGATGCCCTGAAAACGATAAAACCAAGTTCGGTAGCCGGTGAAAAAGTATTTTCTATTTCAGGCAATTTTGTATCTAGAATAAGAACAAGATTAAGTAATCGTTAAGTGGACATTTTATGTTTTTTGAAATCATATTTCCTGAAGAAAAATACTAAATGAAATAAAAATTCATAATTTATATTTTGTACGGATTTTCAGTTATTTTAATTTTTTATTTGGTTTTGTATGGAGTATATTTTATTTTTTGTAGTTCCATAAATATTAAGTACACTTAAATTTTTTAAAATAAGTATAAATATTTTTTTACTGTTTCAATTTCTTTTGTAAAAATTCGAAAACCGGTTTTTTCTAAAGTCGGTTTTTGTATAAACCCTAACCAGCGCAGGGGGCGCAGACACATTATACCTCTCCCTTCAAGCGCAAATGCTCCACCTAGCATAATCTGACGTCGCGGTCCAGTGGTACTCCGGTATCAATCGAACCGTCGTAACGCACCAGGAATAAGGGAACCCCCCCCCCCCCCCCCCGTTCCATGCCGCCACGGTTAGTAACGCCAGGCGCCGCTGTGCTCCTTTGCAGGGATACCCAAACTGCAGGTGCCACCCTCAGACCCCTTCGTGTTGCCTACTCTGGAAATCAAAAGGGACCTGGAGGCCATCAAGGTGCACGCTCTGCTGCAGAACATCGTGGCTTACGGCGGCAACGCCTTCGTCATCAACAAATTCAAGTAAGATGCAATAATCGATCAGCGATTGTATATCAATCGATACAAACACCCGCTAGAAACAAGTAGGCCTATATCTTGCAAGCGTTCCTGATTACTTGGCAAAGATCAGGGTCACAAGAAATGCTCTTTGAAATTTAGTTGGAAAACGCCTTGGAAGACCCAGAAACAGATGGCACGGAAACGTTAAAATGAGAGACGCCCGGTTCTCAAGGCGGTGAATATGTCGTGTGGACTTGGAGGCTGCTCTGAACAGGGTAACTGAAACTCCACAGTTGAAGTACGAGGGACAACTGGGCTTTCATGGGTTAAGGATCTTTAATACTGGGCATTAATGCACCTCTGAAACGTCGGTCAATTTGTACCAGACTAAACAGCACAGCTTCCCAGAAGAGTCACATTTTGACAATCGTACAAAAGGATAACACGTAAAATCAGGTAAGGTTTTAATTTCACGCTCCGAGGAATGGAGACCTTTTGGGGCCCACAGCCTAGAGACAATCGCTGAGCGCCCTGAGAACTTCCTTTGTTCCAGGACGGACCTCGACAAGCTGGCGCTCGAGCTGAGCGTCACTCTGCCACACATCCACTCCACTGCGGATTTCGACGTGACGGGCCGCATCCTGGGAAATATCAAGGGGAAGGGTGCCTTCACGGGCAATTTCAGTGAGTACATCTTCCCGACACAATTCACGTTTCACAAATTTCCATAGTAACCAGATTAAAAAAGATAGGACTGAAGGTCGAACGAAATTATCTCAAGGCCAGGAGGACGGTAGTTGAATTAAGAAGCACTCTCACGTCGTGATATTAATGTAGAATTTTATGAAAAGCAGTCTGCCTGTTCAAAGGGCAACAGATACAAATGGACCAAATAAAATAATCTCGTCATCGCAATGGAAAATAACTGTAACAAGAATATTTATCGCAATCAAATGAGTTATAATGGCGGATTTAGTAGCATAGACGATGAGCTTTCCAATTCCATCAAGAGATGGCGCAGCCTGCACTACCACAATACTTGAAACAAGAAATATCAACAAGTACGTTGTGCTTCTGTTGCAGCGGATGTGAAGGTGGACGTCGCAGGTGACGCGAAAGTGGTCACAAGGAAAGGCGAGGAATATCTGGAGGTAAACAACATCAAGACAAAGATTGGGATTGGGAGCTCGGAAGTTAAGATCGCATCTAAAGACAAAGACAAGAACGATGAGCTGCGTGAGTACACGTATTGTTTAGCGACGCTTTATCAGCTAACGATATTACTTGCAGTCCATTAGCTGTGCCTTTTATTGCCTCAATCTGACTTAACTTCAGCTGTTCAAGAAAATCCCAAAGTCCCCTCACATTATGAAACCCTAAGCGGTTAGAACGCTGGCCTTGTAATCCTGGGGTCTCGGGTTCGATTCCCGGCGGTGCCCGAATTTATAACTTGTGTTGGGCAAGGCCGTGGTCTAGGCTTCCCAACAATTATTCCATTCACACGCAGAAGAAGGCAATGGCAAACCACTTCTGGATCATCTGCCAAGAACGTATATGAACAGGTCCCAGTCCGAGAAAAGGATGGAAGGATCCTGTTCATATGGACAGACAGAACACTAAATAAAAAAAAAAATCCATTACCCTGTTCAGGAGAGCCCACTGCCAAACGCTACCAGAGCCAGATGACTCCAGTCCACATCCTCAAACTCCATTTTAATAATATACTTCTTAATATTATAGACCATTTATGTTCAGGAATCCCAAATGGTCTGGTACCTTTAGGTTTTTCAACTAAAATTTTGCATGCATTTCTCATCTCGTCAGTGCACGCATGCCCCATTCACCTTGGTGACAAGAATAAAGTACATAAGAATGATCCATAATTTGTAATTTCCTTCTATTAATTCCTCTGTCTAAAATTATCCTTGAGACCATCTTTATTACACCTTGATGTGAGGCGTGAGTACATTTTTCCCACATGAGACACCAAAGCGCGTCCTAAACCGGCCATTTTGTGTTTCAGTGGAGTCCTTTACGCGGTTCTATAAGCAGAACGAGAAGCAGGTCTTGAATATACTGATGCCTATCGTTCAGGAGACAGCTGAAGAAATCGTGACTCAGATCAGCAACAAAATCTTGAGTACCATACCTCTCAAAGAGTTGCTCCCGGCCTGAGCTATTATCAGTAACTGGTGCAAGTAACACTCGGTGATGCCAGGACCTCCTTCAAAAAGAAATTTCCGGGTTCTAACTGCGCTTCATGGAGTTAAGTATAACAGACCCAATTTTGATTAATTCTATTTGTGTTGCGATTTTTAATTCTGAAAAGACTTTAACGTGATTCAAGACACAGGTCACTGTAAAAAGATCACGTATTGTTCATTTGTCAAAGAAAATGAGAAAACGCTTGTGATGCGACTGAAATAATCCTGACCACTTACAAGTCTGCATACATTCCTGCCCCTAGGGATCATAGTGAAATAATTAATTTCCCCATCACTTAAATGCTGCACACTTCTACATTTCTACTGTTTCCTCGCATCACTGTCTCACGACATAAGAACATTATGCACGAAGAACTGCTTTACATTGTCCTTCAGTGTTAATTTGGAGGAATTCCACTTGTTAAAATAATCTGATTATGATTTCCTTACTGTTTAGTAATAAAATTATTATATGAATAATCATTTCCCTGCCGTTCAACTTTCATTTGCCTCTGCGCATGCTGAACACCCACAATATTCGCAGCACATCTAAAGTCAAGACGTAGTTAAACAGTCAGTAAAAATCATTCGTTTAACTCAGGCCAGGGCTTCCCTTAAGCCGTAAAATAACAAAACTAATTCCAGACGTTAATCGTGTCTTGGACAGCTCAGGCGATGGGATGCTGAGTTTAAATCCCTCCTGAACTGTGTGTTTGTGGCCACATTTTCTTGTATTGGTAACCCTGTGTCCTCTCCGCTCTGCGCCGAGTCCCTAGGGATATGTGAAGATATCTTCACTTGCGCCTGATAGTGAGGTTAAGAATTTGCTGAGATACTTGCCAATGTCTGCAACGCTGGACACTGACATGACGCGCTACAGGAAGCTACAAGAAGACCCCGGAAGACTAAACGACACACATCTCCCACACCTTGAAGCTGAGCAAACGTGAAATCGAGTTCATCACGTAACCAACGTTTAACATTTCTCTGAGACAAGAAATGAAGGAAGTCGAAGAGATTTTTTTTTTTTTTTTTTTTTTTTGGGGGGGGGTGTCATGTACTTACTCTGATAATATGCATTTGTTAGTGGAGAATGCAATCACCACAAGGAATTCTACAGGCAAGAAAATAGACCAGTCTACGAGTAAATTCCGACAAAGCCGAGGCATGAAACCGAAGTCAACATAAAAATAATAATACAACAGCAATGAAAATGTTTCAACATTAAAAGTATGTTAATGGGAAGAAGAAATGAGGTTTACGATGAAATCAGCAGAGAAGAATAAATTCTGGAAATGATTTCCATTCCTCAGCTTGAAAAATATCATTCCATCTACTTTCCAACCACAGAAAATCCTGAAAACAATCATTTTGCTAGTTTCTTCGCATAAGCATGAAACACGGTCTCCAAGATGGTTTAAATAAGCAAGCATTCGGGGCGTAAAACAAAAAGGAGACAATAAATACACACAGAATCTTATGGAATGTCAGTTATCTTACAGAAAGACACTTGGATAGAACTGGCTAAGGGATCACGTCCACCGAAGGGTTTTGGCCACACCAGTGACACCGGGGACACAGAGGCAAGTTAGTAACTGAGGCGCATGCACAACTTCAGCTATTTGGCTTAAAGAGAAAACTGTTATATTTTAAACTTTAATTCTTAGATTGCTAAGTACGACAGCCAGGTGGCAGTCTCATGTAAAGAAAAGAGGGTTTTGGAAACAGGATGCTAAAGAGAAAATCTGAAATGCAGAGTTAAAAGTCTTTTCGGATACTGCGCCACGTAGTCTCGCCTATGACGATTCAGATATTCTAGGCACTGAGAAAAGACATTTTGGAAACCAAAGTACTTAAATTTATACCAGTGTTTCATGATAGAATACTACTTACATTTAAAACATTCCAACTTCTGCCTCTCGATATGTCTTCTGGATTTTCTAGTCTTGAAATTTCAGTCAATACGTGTCACATGTAAAGATTTCACTCAGTTCACTATCAAGACCCTTCAGAACGTTTATTTTCACTGTAGCAGCACAACAGACTATACATTTCACAGCACCAAAATTTACACAGCCTTTGCCAGCCTCGAACAGACCGCAGAACTCAAATACTCAAAACATTCTTGCCAAGAAGACATTTTGTCAGCAGTTCAAGGTCACTCAAACCTTAACTGGTGTTGATGACATCACTTGGCACCAGATGCTGTACCAGAAGAGCAGAACCATGAAGGGGCCTGTCACCTGTAAAATATTTAAGAAAATAATTGCTCATGTTGCTTCTTCCATGTTATCGTAAACTGCCAAGCCGTAATAACATTTCACGTGGTCAGTTCCAAGCTTTCTAACTCCACATAAATACCAGTCAATTTTTCTCAACAAAAAAGTGTCATAGTTTGGGTTTATCATTATTTCCTGCACATGCTGTACACATTGTAACTTTGCAACGGAAGTATCGGGGACTCTGGGATGGCTATCGACGGCACTTGCCGTGTCATACTGAGAACATATCTTTTAGCGTTTACTGCCAACACAGATGAATGTGACAGATTTGGCACCACTAACTTGTAAAGTAAAGAAGACTTAAATTCAGGTAACAGAAGTGATTTCAGTGGGAGTATTCTTCAGAAAAGTTCCATAACATTTTCCACAGACAAGAGCTAGGTTATCATTTACAACAATTGCTTCCTTAACCTCAGAAATGAGCAGCACTTTCACTACTTTGCCCTTACAGTGAACAGAACAGACTTTACTTATATTCCACAGAGCTTTCATTGGCTTGAGCCAAGGATGCTGCAGAACATGTCATGCCACAAATGAAATACTTGAATTTATGGTTGAGGTAAATTCTTCTAAGGAGTAGGAGTGAGAAGCAGACACTCGTTTAGTTATGGCTTGTAGTTCTTGATTCAGACACTCTATAGAAGGAGGGTAAGATTCCTGAATAGCTTATTTCCGGCATAGTAAACTCCTTTTTGATACTAAATGAGGTTAGGTTTTGGCACATGAAAGTTATATCTACACCTTGTACCTATACTGTCAATACATGAGTTAGTTTTAAATTATTCAGAGTTGTCCACTACAAATTATGATAACGAGACCAAAAATTTTCAGGCTAGTAGAATATTACATTTTTAAACAATTCCCTATAAAATTTCATGAAATTCGTTTTGTCAAAATTTCATGTGCAATTCACAGTCTTTAATTTCAAGGCACTTTCTTTTGGCAGGTGTATATTAATTCATTCAGACTTACGTTTCGTATTAACCTTACTCATTCGCGGCATTTTCGATAATGGATGAAAATAACTAGTAAACAGTTGAGCATCACAAACGCAGTACCAACATAAGCATTTCTAGGGGAAATCTCTTGTAGGGAATTATTTAATAAGTTTAATATTCTGCATCTAGCCAGCGAATTCAACATTTGTTATGGACAACATGGAAACATTTCAAACTAACTCAGCCTGTCTCCCGATAATAGTCTTATTTTGTTCGCCCACAACTGGCTGGAATACCTGGCAGTGATGACACGGATCATCACCCCCATACTTCACAATGCGGAAATGTGCAATCACCTGTATGCAATCAGCTGACTCTTCTAGTTTATGAAACGTCGGTGTAAGCAATCTCTTGAGTACTATAACACTCACGAATGCTCTTCCTGAAATTTTTTAATTTTTGTATTGCTTATTAAGTTATTTATATCCTTATTTACATATTTATTAATTTATCCACATATCTCCATATACACTTACAATCAGCACGCCCGCAGGCGACAAATCCTTATTTTTGTTACAAATCCCTGTTTCCCCGAGAGCTTATGAAACCACAAGAACGTAATTCTCCACCGTCTGCAGTACCCAATTTCAAAGTTACTCGTCAGTATTTTACATATTCCTTTTCTTGAAATCATATAGTAACCGGGTAATTTCTTCCTCCTAAGGTTAAATGCCCGAGAAGAATGTTTAAATAAGAATTTATGTTTAGAATCACTTACGGACGGCATATTTAGTACGTCCAAATTCTCGGAGAATCATGCAAATTTATTACGTGGCCAAATGCATGTTTTATATGGATAAATCATACGAAATATTAGTAAAAACGCTCATACAAAGAGACCACAAAACGCAAGGCAAATCGAAGTGGATCGAGCTGGCGGATCTTAGTGGTAATTGTGGAAATACCTCCAACTACTGAGCAGGTATCACCATGAGAACGTGCGCACTCCTGACTGTACTTACGCCGCTCTAGCTGTACGACGCTGAGGGTGCCATATATATACGACAGGTGATGGCGCTGTGAAGCCACTGGGCGGCGGGCAGACTTATTTATTAGTCATGAAGTCGCTGGGGTTAACAGGCGCCATGTTGCTGCTGGGATACTTTGCGGCGACCTCGGGCGACAACATACGTGAGTACTTTGTCGGACGTTTCGGGAGCCTGCTGTACACCATTCTCTAGTCGATTATCGTCACACCGACAGAATTTATATTGTTTTATTTTAATATTAATGACACAGGTTTGGGTCGAACCCAGGATATTTTAATACTAGGCTAGTAGCTCACCACTGGATGGACGAGGCAGGCCCCAGTCTAGAGGAGGCAAAGCTCCACGCATTCTTAACTTCGACACCAGACAGAGATGATTATTACTGTTATATGACGTCATTATCTATTTACGCATACACTGACTCGTCTTCATTCTGAAAATCAAGACAGAAATTAAAAGAAATGTTTTAACAGAGACATTCGGTACCAACATTAACGTCAACTTCGACAACATTTACCTCACTCTACGCATGCGTGTTGCAGCTCCGTTCCTCAAGGTGTGTCGCCGATCAGACCCGAAGCTCGACGAATGTGTAATGGCCGCCGTGGAGGAACTGAGGCCACATCTCGTGAAAGGTACGTTGCACAGCCGCTAATCCCTACGTCTAACCCCCTCAAATAATAATTCTTAGGAGTACGAGAGTAAACCAACACGCATAGCCCACATCACCTCAATGGTTAGCTCGAGGCCCCGGACGCTTTAAACCTAGAAAGATACAGTGCATTGGAAGTATTAAAAATCACCGCGAAAAATACGTAAGTTACATTAAAACATTCGATTCTCGCCATTAACTTACGATGTTATGTGAGGATTAACCTCACAAGGTTCTTCAGTTTTCCGGGAGAAGGCTCCTGTGGCACAATTGTGGGAGTGACGTAGGCCTGTTTTGCAGGAATCCCGGAGTTCGGGATTCCATCTTGCGAGCCTCTGGAGATCAAGGAGATGGTGTTGGACCAAGGTCAGGGGGTGGCCAGACTCACTTCCACCTACACGGACATCAAGGTGCACGGCCCCACGAACTTCAGACTGGAAACCGTCAGGTTAGTGCAGACAACAGTCAAAGCGCCTGGCTCAATTCCGACGTTTCTGACACAAATGTCGTCGGCCTCAAACGCCTCTGGGACCTGCCGTGTCGGTTTTTATAGTTTGCTGTTGCCCAGGGCCAGCGAGAGTTTCAATTTAATCCTCGGATTTCCTTACGTAAATTGTATCTTAAGAAAAACCTTGCGTCGGGAAATCGCGACTTCTGACAACAAGGTCCCGTAAAGCAGTCTCAGTCCTAAGAAGGTTGTCGTGACCAGTGTTTTTCGTGGGTTTCCTCAGTCCCTCAACGCAAATGTTAGGACAGTAACTGTAGATACAGATTCCTTCCAATTTGGTGTTTATACGGGTTACACTCGACGACAGATAATCTAATCAGTTGAATTAACGGCGTTAAATACACGAGGAATCATTGAAGCAACGTATCTTCTTGTATGGGATTTGAGGTGAGAGTTCAGATTGCGCTCTGCTCGGTTGTGACTCAGTGTAGCCTTGTAAGCGGTTACCAAAGTTTCGGAGGAGCGTGCCGCATCCATCTTCAGAGTATAATCGACGACTATAAGAATATTCGCTGTCATAACCCAGCTGCTCGTCTTCTGGGTTGTATCTCTGGGTATACACCGACGTTTCGGAGCATTCTGCCTCGTGCATGTGTCCACCGTCTTTTTGTTGGCAGGATTGACCTGGACAGGCGACGCGTGTTTCTCAAACTGTGGTTGCCGTACCTACGCATGACGAGTCACTACAAGATGGACGGGCGTCTGCTCGTGTTGCCCATCACCGGGAGCGGCTACTACGAGGGAAATTACAGTGAGTGCAGTCCCAGTTTCACGTTCCTGCCGTCTTTACCCCGAGTCACTCGCTATTATTATTAATTTTGTTGTTGCTGCAATGAACAATTGCTGAGAGCAGACGGTAGATAATGTTACTCGTATTAGATTCAATAGGCAGGTCGGATATACAGGACACATCGGGGCGACGAGAAATACAAAATTCTCATCAGAAAACGTAAATATGTGACCAGGTGGGAGGATAATATTAAAACGGCGTGCAGACTAGATCTATGTGGCTCAGGGAATGGTACAATGAGGAGGGTGATGAATCTTCATGTCTCTTTGCAGCTGACATACAGGCGGTGTGCACTCTGCACGGAGAACATGTCAGCATTCGGGGGCAGACGCATTTTAGCGTCAAGAATTTCGACGTAAAATTCTCCATTGGTGGCGCGAAGGTGTTTCTAGGGGACTTGTTCAACGGAGACAGAGAGTTGGGTAAGTATGGACGATAAGACACGGCCCCAAGGCCTTAGGGGCTATGGTCGGGCATCCCTGAAATGACGTCAAAAGACGTCGCTCACGGACTATCGCCATCTTGAATACTACGTATCTTATCCAAAGGACTCAGAAACAGACTTAGCCAACCCTTTGGAGCTGAAGCTCGTCTTAATAATATTCAATAATTAAGTCCGTACCGCGAAGAAAACACACCATCACAAAGATAAACTCGCTAGTGCTGTCAGAGGAAATAATCGGAAAAGCAAATGAAACACACAAATACGTAAAGCAGATTTACTGACTGTTTCAGCAGATGGTACACATAGTTACCACTGCAGTTTAAAGCCTTAGGTGTAGTGACAAATGAGACTGTTCACTGTCCCGCCCGCAGGCGAGGCGATGAACCTTTTCCTGAACGAGAACTGGAAGAACGTGGCGACGGAACTGCAGCCGCTGCTCGAGGCCAAGATCGGCGATGTCTTCCGGCAGTTCTCCAACAGCATTTACCACAAGTTCCCGCTGGACCAGATCCTCCCGCCGTAGCCACAGCAATCTCTCTCTCTCTCTCGCCTTCAATACGTCGCTTTCTCGCACGATCACCACGGAGAGGCCCAACTCAGTACAAATTCCTCTGTCTTACCTCAAGAACTGAAATTAAAGTCGACCAGTGTTTCTGAATTCTTTAATGGCTGAGTCACCCTCCCCTCCTTGGTTTTGGCTGTCTTGAGCAGCTGACAGTCGCCCACCGAATCCCCCACCTTTCATGGATCCCGGTAATCATTCAGTCCAAAATCTTCTGTCCTCCCGTCTAATAAGAAAATTAAATTTGTTAAAAAAAATGTAATTTTGCAATTTGTGCTGTATGGGTGCGAAACCTGGTCTGTCAGTTTGAAGGTCTTTGAGAACAGAGTGTTGACGGGGATATTTGGACTTAAAAGGGAGTGAGACGGAGATGTCTCTCTTCTGGAAAAAACTTAGAAGACGTTCGCAGGGGTTCTTACCGCCTCCATCATCAAGGTATCAAGATGATGGGCTGTTTCTTGAGGCTTTCCTGCGTTCCTGTCACCCATTCTCATCGCCCAAGAAAACTCTGCTGCTTCGCCCTGCAGTCACACGGCCCTCTTCAGTTCGATTATCCCCAACTACGACATAGTTTTACTTCCAAGTCCTCCACATTTCTACCCTGAACACACAGGCAACATGTTCCTCTAAAACGCTAGTGACCAACTACAAGATGTCATAACCCGGAAGACAAAAAATCTAAAAGCTTAATCACTGATACACTTGAAGGTACAGAACAAATTCTGAAGTAACCACACAAAACCACGTGCGAACGGCGAGTCGTAATTCGAAGAGACAAGTCAAATCGTGCGGTGTTCAGACTCAGAGATTAAATTACCAAAAAGAAAAACATTGTTCTCGTTCAGACTCAAGCGAAACTGGGCCCTGCGGTCACTAGCTCAGGTCGCCGATGAAGTACTTGGCGGGCACACCGTCAAACAGCTTCGTCAGGACGTCACCCACGAGATCGGCTATGGTTCTCGAGAGGATGGGCTTCAGGGAGCCCGCGATGGACCGCCAGTTGCTGTTGATGTACTCATTGGTGCTGTCCTCTGCAAAGAAGACGTAGCATACAGCAGCCAGTCTACGGGCTTCGGGGAACCTTAATCCTATTAAGAAGCTGCTATTGGCTCAACGAGTCACGAAATTTGCCGTCTTGTTTGAGACCACAACATGCACAACAGCCTACCACCAGTCCCTAGCCTGAAACAGTGGAATCAGTCCACACCGCCTTCTCGTATTTCGTTACGTTTTATTTTAATATTATCCTCCCATCTCCACCTGGGTCTTTCAAATTATCTCTTTCCTTCAGGTTTTCACCAAAAAGATTCCGACGTATCCCACCTTTAACACGTTCTACACGTCCTGTCCACCCTGACCTCTTCGAAACTTGGTACTTCCGGTAACCGGTGCAAGTTCCGTTTATCGCGCGTCCAAACGCCCTAACACCTCGAGAACGCCAACCAGTTTTACGACGCCTATGACGCAATATTCCAATTTCTGGCAGGCCTATCGCCCGTGCACACGGCACGAGCCGCCACTGCCCTCCGGGTACTTAAGAACCTACCCAGTGCCTTCAACCCATTGTACAAATTCTTGAGCCTCAGTCGGAGTTTCCCGATCGTGAAGTTCACTTGCACGTCCTGCACCTTGAAGAACGTGATGCCGTCCTCGCTCCTAAGGGTCAGGTCGACCTCCGACATGATGTCCAGGTCCTCTGCAACAAGCGCACACTCATGGAACTCCCTCGGCACTCACTTGCTTACCTACTGGTACATGGCCTGTCCATTCATAACTAAGTTCATCCGTCAATCCACGCATCCATCGGGCAGTGAATCCGTCAAAAATAACCCAAGCATCAGCCATCCACCCGTAAACAAATATAAATCCATTAATCCAATGCCTTTGCCCACTGATGACAAACAAATCCACGCTCGGATGTTAGTCTGGGAAGAAATGCACAGCGTGGAACACTCACCGGGTTCCAGCCACGCGTCGCCGTGGCCTACGATCGGCAGAACTAGGATCCTGCCCTTGAGGGTGTAGACGGCGTCTATCCTGAGCCGCGGGATCTTCATCTGCGTCGAAAACGCGTAGGTTTCGAAGTTCACTCTGCAACAAACAGGACCGTGCTGTATCTTTCTGACACCTGTCACTCTGGCCGATCAACATACTCCTCCCATATCCTAATATCATCTGGAGAGGAGTAAACTTTGCGTTTCTAACCCGGTTCCTCGCGCGTGCTACACGTTCAGTCTTCCTTGGTCACCCTGACGGACTACACGCAACCGGAAGTTCGGATTTCAAAGCTTCTATACACAAACAGCGTGAAGTGACGAACTAATTGCGTTCAAAACTAATTCTCACGCCAAGAGCTTTAAGCTTTACGCCGTATTGCTGGTTCTACATAGGTACTGAGGAAAACCACGCACGTCACAGTGCGTTAAGTGGCTGTAAATTCCTGCTGTCAGTCAGATCTTGGTCGAACTCGTAAATACCGAATCTTAAACACGCGTACCGGGTATTCCGGAATACGCTGCGTCCACTCTCTCGCTGCTACAGCGCCTCGGGCGATACGCAAATTCCTAAGTGACCATTCCGTGACATAAGGACGCGCCCGAATTCCAGAATCGGCCTAGCGAATACTCGACGCGCCGAAGTCAGGTCACGCCTTCCACAAATCACCTTTCCTAATGCAATAATGAAAGTACGGACTGTGCGTGTGTGAGACGTGCCAGAAATGCTGCTGGCCGCTTGTTGCGTAACCAAGCGGCGACTGGTTCACTGGTCACATAACAGACAGACCGTACTGACCTGAGTTGTCCAGATTTACACGAGTCCCGTCAGACACTCGCGCAACATTTTCTTCTAGTGGCCCACGCCCCTCTAACAGGTTCGGCGTTGGTAACACAAAATCCCATCTCTTAGATTACTTTCTCGGTTTTCCAAGTGACGTCCTAAAAATGTCCTCGCCAAAATGTCCCTTACTATCGCAAACTGCGCGCTCTTTTTTTATTCTCTCGCAATCCTCAGGGTTTCGGCAAGCAGAGACAATGACATCATCAACTTCCCATTTCCCTGCTGGGTGGAAGGTACCCACTTGTTGGAAAGGATCTTCGTGCTGGTGAGCCCTCTCACGGTCACGTTCACCAAGGAAGCGTTCAGAGCGACCGGGCCATCACCTCCCTGAAGAATTTTGATCTCCGGGATGTTGAAAGGGTCCAGAGGTTCAATCCCTAACGCCGGAAGACCTGCAACAAAGTTCATAGTTTTGTCTCGACCTGTCAACTCCTGGCATCTCTGGTCCGGCCCTCAGACACATTTCTGGCCTTGAACAACCACTGATGAGGTATCATCCCGTTAGATGTCGCCGTACACAATTTCGTTTTGTCCCGGAACTTTCTGGCATCGGAAATGACCCCGATAAATTATCAGGCTGTCTTGTTCTTCTGGGCTGTGATGTCGTGTGGACTCGTAGGTAGATACCAACGTTTCGTACGCACATACTGGCTACATCTTCAGGGAGATCTACCTACCACTACGAGTCCACACGACAGCGTTCAATTCTAGACCCTGGTGTTTTACAAATAATACAACTACATTCATATTCAGAATTGTGCGCGCGTGTTAAACGTGGAATAACAACTTGTGTGAATTTTGACATATGAAATGGCACGTGACAAATAGACCGCGAAGTGTTGTACAACGGTTCGAAGCCGCAAGGCACTTAGCACCGCATTTCGCAAGACTCGTGCTAGTTTGCGCAGAACAGCCTGAGCACATGCTGTCGTCCAGAGGCGGTTTCGTAACCCAACCACCTGAGCTGCTCGCGAATCTATGGCTAGTTCTCTGACCGGCCCCCCGACTGTCCGCTTTCGAAACTCGACACGACGACTGACCGCTCCTCGAACATAAACTCATGGCCGGAACGCGAATGTGCCTATCTCCAAATGGTGACGGGCCGTGTGACAGTTGAAAGAACCTCTTACGACAGCAAACAATCGCTCACTCACCGTTCTTGATGCTATCCATGATCATCTGGACGGCCTCTGTCGAGCACCTGACGAACTCCGGGTCAGCCTTGTAGCAAACCTGCATGAAGGGCGCTGAAAACAGTACCAACTCTTAGAGGGCTGCAGACATCCTGTCCTGACTTCACAAGATGCGCGAAAAATATTAATTGAGCCCACGTGATTCCTTTGCTCGATACAAAACGCGTTTGTCTGTCTTTTCTACCAATGACCAAGTTTCCATAAAACTCTACACTGAAGGTTATGTGACTACTTACGTTTCTCCTTAAAGTAACCCAGCGCTGGGCCGACGCTAAACGCCAGGAGCACCAGAGAACACAACATGATCGCGTGGCTGTCAGACGTCGTACAACACCAGGGATATCACACACAGAGACAGCTCTCCTAGAGTAGCCACTGGCCAAGCTCGGTTATATAGAAAGGCCCCAAGGACACCCCCCCCCCAAGCGACGTCCATAGAGGGGCCCGCCTCAAGATTACTACGAGCACATTTGCCTCACGTCACATTTGTCGTCTTTGTAGGTTAAAGTTTCGTCGTGCACGAAGTATCCTGAAGGGGGGTCCGGTCGCCCCACCGCATACGTCAGGATAGAAATAAACATGTCGGGCTATTTCGCGATGACGCATCGGCTTAATAGGACGGTAAAAATAGTCGCAAGTGGAACGAACAGTCGACTCGTGGGCGTCCACGCGTTTCCGAGGCAACCGAGTACCATGACGAGTCTCGATTACGCGATCCCCCGAGAATTTTCTGACCAAATTTCGTGCGCCCCGCGATATGTTCAAAGACTTGTCGTAGGGCTGGTTATGGATTTGCGACGTTTCGGGAGTCTGGCATATCAGAACACGATTATCAAAAAGTGCGACTGCCAGCGTCTCAGGTTATTTTCGACGATGCTTCAATGTTTCGTTCAAACACAAGCAATCACTTAATAAAGTTTGCCTATAAAGAGTGCGGAAATCGTAAAAATATAAGCTGATAATTAAATAAGGAAATTAAAACTAATTATTACGACGTAATGTTTATAATAACTCTACAGCTATCTCTCCAATACGAAACAGTTCGCAACGAGGTTTGTCCTTCGTCCAGCAGCGTCTTAGTTGATTTAACGACGCTCACACATCTGCATGAACTAATTGCATCTGAAACAATCGAGTGGCCTCTGAAATCTAAGAAATCTGAAGAGGAGAGGTTTTTCTCTGGCGGATTGCTCTGTGTGTTCCATGAGTCCCTTTTCCTCTCAGTCTACTCGGCCGCAGGTCCGCGTTAAAGAAGAAAGCGATCTCCACACAGCAGCCAGCATCACATTTAATCGACAAAGGAATGCACAGGCGCGATTTATATTCCGGCAGAGTACCGAAACGTCTCCGCCTCACGAACAGGCAGTAACAAACACAAATGCCCAAACCGACACGCCTCGCTCTTTGCCCCCTCCCCCGGCTCCCCGAATCAATAATCACTTTCTCCAGTCATGCAGGCGCTTTCTTCCGAAACATTTCATTTCTCCGAGTCCATCAGCGCAGGCAAGACTTCAAGATGGCCCGCGCACTCACCATAGCAACAGCCACCGCCATCCAATATTGGCTATTGTTCGGCGCAGTGCTGCCGTCTGTCGGAACGACAAATGCCGATCAACGAGCGATCAAACTGCTGGACCAGGCGCGTAAGTAGACTATTTGCACAAGCAGCGGGCTTTTGTGGGTGCGGAGATGAACACGCAACGAGAGACACTTCCTCCGAAATTTCATAAAAGTTTTTACTTTGCTGTACTGACAAATGAAATCGCTTCATTCTTTCGTATCAAAGGCACTCTAACCTCAAAATCGACATCTCAAGAGTTCGTAGACTGCACGACTGTACGAGCTGATGAACGAGATGGACCGGCAGCATAACTGCGTGCAGTTAGGTGGGATGAAGAGACAATGAATATTAACAAGGGTGAAGCTGGGGAGAGCCAGGCAAATATTATTAGTTATTTAATGACGATACTTCAACTGAAGGCGTTTTATAAAATGTAATCACTCTTATAAGCAACTCAGTTGTCCACGTAATTATCTGTTCACCCAAGCAGACTAACTAGTCGGTTACCCTAACCCAGTGGTATTCAACCTGGGGTACGCGAAGACATCTTAGGGGGTACGTGAAATTTAAAAAAAAATATATTATTTTATGATAAACACTGAATAATCAGTAATGTAATTTATTTAATTTATTTTAGATGTAGATTTTATACTACGTATAACTTGAATTATACACCAAGAACTTTGGGGGTACAAAGTTGAAGAGAAATTATATCTGGGGGGTACGCGAACAAAAACGGTTGAATTCCACTGGCCTAACCAACCAAGAAACCAACAAAACTGCGCGGAGAAGATTTATTCCTGAGGAGCTTATAGTCGCTCAGGTTGTCAAGAAATTTCCCGCCTTTTATGGAACCCGAAGGTTCATCGCCGTGTTCACAAGAGCAGCCACCGGTCTCAATTCAGAACCAGATTAATCCAATCTTGTTCTTCCTTGTTAACCATTTTAATATTATTATTACGAAGCTCCCCAATCTCTTCCACGCAGACTTGACACTTGAAGCACAAAGATTTGCAGCTTCCACTCTGCACCCGTTCGTGTCTGCCGAGTGCTGGTTGCACTTGCGTCATAACACTGGCTAATTCTGCATTCGGGGCATCAGTACGGCTTATTGTCAGAATATCAAAAGCCATTTCATAAGGGCAGGAACAGCTGAAACGCAATAATTTAATGACGCGGAAGACGAAGACGAATACTTTCTCCACTGTCCATTTCATTGCTACTCCGTTCTTCACGACATTCACATAATAAAATAACACTTAAGGCCAGAAGTAGGTTAGGAGGATGCTGTCTGACCAGCGACGTTCCCTTTCGATTTCAATTTCCGCTTCAAGACTTGCTCGGGCATGTGCCACGCGCGTAATCTCGAAAAGATAATTCCTTCTACACCTTCATCGCCTTTCTTATGATTATCCTCACATCTCACACATCTCTTCATGATTTGGTGTGTTCTATCCCTTTCCATGCTACAAACGACAAATGTCGATGTAAGTCGACTTCTCCTGCTCTGCAAATCTTTAGTTTATGACATGGCTTAAGCCATGCATTGGAATTTTGAGGCAACTATCTATAAGTTTACTACACAAACTCAGTTCATAAATTGCCATAGAAACAAAGCTCGTTTCATACTGACTTAACGAAAAGTGCCTGTCACTTGTTTCAGCTGATTGGCTGAGACCGTGCAGACTCAAGGACCCGGAGCTGAACTCTTGCGTCAAGGACACTTTCCAGAACATGTTCCCTGCCCTGGCTAAAGGTTAGTTACCTCACACACGGACGTAAGTTTCGACATCCACATGTCACTGCAGGCCCTTCCTCAAGCTAACCTTTCTTAATAGTCTGGCTGCCCGTTCCCTGATTCATTTATGGACAGCAAGAGTGTCGAACCTGCGGTCTGGTGTAGTCATTTCCTTTAAAGCCTACCGGCAAATACAAGAACCACGCTGTTTAACAATCAGTAACTCTTCATTTTTTATTTCTGTGTTTTGTAAGATTCTCACTGCAAATAGCGAGAACTTCCTTAAACAGCGTTAACCAGTTGATCTCCGCAATGGTGAAGTGCGGTGTTTTCTTCGCGGTACGGCCTGAATTCTTAAATATTCAAAGGGTTAAGCTAGGCTAAGGAGGCAATTAACCAATCTGTCTGCTACTACACTTTGCCCTCGGTCTACGTAGACGAGTGACAGCTGATGGACAAGCACTCCACCCGTCATTTTGCAGGGATCCCGGAAATCCACGTGGATCGCTTCGAGCCGCTGTACCTGTCCCGTCTGAGCCTGTCCAAGGGCCATGGACCAGTCACCATAACCGGAAGTTTCTACGACATTCTAGCGCACGGGCCGAGCAAAGCGAAAGCTACATCCGCGGTGTAAGTACCACGCCATGGAACTGGAGGCACAGCTCCACTTATTCTTAAACTCCTCCTAGATTGTGAGTGGTTAGAAACACTCTCAGGCCGCCTTACTTTCGGAGCAAGAACCAAAAGTCAAGGACGTTTCTGTGCCTCGTTTTCAGCAACAAAAACTCTTCGCTATTTTTTTTTCCGAAAAGCGAATCGGTATAATTACTTTACATAATTCCCCAACAACCGATAACGTAAGGACGCAACGTCGTGTCTTCAGAGACAACTTAACACATCGTCATTCTCGTTTATGTTGGCGCAGACTGGACATGGACAGGCGGGTGTTCGAACTGGGGGTCTTCCTGCCCGAAATCCGCATCGAGTCAGACTACAACCTGCAGGGAAAGGTACTCATCCTCCCGTTGATAGGCAACGGGCCGGCTAAAGTCAACCTCGGTGAGTACACAGCAGAGCAGGAATTTCCGAAACGCCACTTGGCAGGAGGATAATATTAAAGTAGGTCTTAAGAAGAAATTAGAGTGGGAGGGTGTGGACTGGATTCAGCTGGCTCAGGACGGCTCTTGTGAACAGGGCGATACACCTTGGAGTTCAATAGAAGGCAGGGAACTGAACGACTATCAGCTTGTCCTAAGTAATTCTGCTGTTTTGAGTGTGGTAGTGCACGTGGCTTCTGTTGACGGAACTCCGTGGCTTACAGACAATGTGACGACGAGCGTCTCGACGCGGTTCGAACTGAGGCGCCTGCAGGGACGCCAAGTCCTACACATCGCTGACATGACAGTGGACTTCGACATCCAGGGCATGACGGTCAACTTGGAGAACCTCTTCAACGGGAATAAGGTGCTGGGTGAGTGAACACACTTCTGGCGCTCCAGGAACCGATGAAGAGACTTCGCGCGTGAAGTCACAGAAACGGTTTAATTTGTAATCCACGTGATTCTCTTGATATTTCACATTAGTAATTCTTTTTACCACTAAGTGTTACTAACTAAATATCTCGTGTGAGAAATCAACATTTTGCACTCTGAACAGCTTTGTTGCTAGAGACCGTTTTCTCATGAACGGAAGTTGCAATTTGTCACAGAAACCCGGAGTCATGCTACTCCATTGTGCATTATACTTACGTGAATTCACACGCAAATGCAACTGTCCGTCCACCCGTAATTTCGACGTTTGATTTTCCGCTCTGTTTCAGGTCGCACGTTGAACGCGTTCGTAAATAAGAACGCGCTGGAGATCGTGAAGGAGTTGAAGGATCCTCTGGGGGAAAGTTTCAGCGTCGTTTTCAAGGATATCATGAACAACGCGCTGAGCCACATGCCAATCGACCTCTGGCTCCTCGACCAGTGAGCTTTCGTGACGCGCGCTGAACGTCTTCTGAAACGAGTCTTGGTTCCAACGGCACAACTTCAGAAGAATAAGAAGAAAGGCGTGGGCCCTTCGGGGCGAAATGACGATTACCTTTATCTACATTGAAAACGACTTTTATGGAAACGAGACACAGACTCGACCAGGGAAGACAGAAGAAGCTACGAGGGAGAGGAAAGTGTTCGTGGCCTACTTTAACCCGTGGTTACCAAATCATACACTGACCAGCAACCTCGTTGCTTAGGTTCCATGACTCTGATTCTTATGTATGGTCTTCATACGAGACGTGACCTTCCACAGTTTCGTCACACACTTATGCTTCCTTCATCATGTCTGAATTGTTCAGGAAATTTAAATGTGGTGTCTCCGTGCCTATATGAACCACGATGTACACACATTTTAAAGGATTTCTTCCCAGGTTGCCCTGAAAACAGGTTCTGCGAGGGACTTGTAAAATATCTTGCAAGAATTTAAGGCTTCGCGCCATGTGCGATGGTTTATTGCAATTAATGAGTGCGCAACCGAAGACCAATCGGGACTCAGGACGAATGCCAACGCTTCACAAGCAGAACAGATGAGTGCATGAAGAAGACACGAACTTCAACAAGCGAAACCACCCACAGCGCAGCTGAAGTCTGCATCCAGGGACGGATACCTTTACAGTCATTATTAAGTTTGCACGATTAACATATTTTGTTGAAAATAGTTCTTAGCTATTTGTTTTCATTGTAAAATATATTTTGTTTTAGAGTTAAGGACGGACGTGACTGCAGTTAGAGCAATGACTTCGGATGTCCAGATGAACAACTACATCTTTCCAAGACGCAGACGAGGTTAAATAAATAAAACACGAAGCTGATATATTTTTTATAGATCGAAATACATTTTGCACGAAATATAAGACCCGCACATTCACTGCCAATAGCTTCCAGTCACATCATAAACCTCATCATAACAAAAGATTCAGCCAGAGCTCGTCTGAATAACATTTAAGAATTCAGTCCGTACCGCAAAGAAAACAACACTTCACCATTACAGAGGCCAAGTGGTTAACGCTGTTTAAGGAAATAATCGCTGTTTAGAGTGAGGATCGTACGAAAAATAAATAAAAATACACAGTCGCTCTACATGCAGTCGCCACTGGGCTTTAAAGGGTTAGATCAGTGGTATTCGACCTTTTTTGTTCGCGTACCCCCAGATATAATTTCTCTTCAACTTTGTACCCCAAAGTTGTTGGTGTATAATCCAAGTTATACGTAGTATATAATCTACATCTAAAATAAATTAAATAAATTACATTACTCATTATTCAGTGTTTATCATAAAATAATATATATTTTTAAATTTCACGTACCCCCTAAGATGTCTTCGCGTACCCCCGGGGGTACGCGTACCCCAGGTTGAATACCACTGGGTTAGACTGATAAAAATAGACAAGCTTAAAATTAAAGTAAAACGGCAAACTTTCTTTCTTCAAACCTCAAAAGAAACTGGCCCAATCTTCCTCACTGTCGAGCCATCAGAAATAACTTAACTTCCTTATCACTGCACATGTTTCGGCATTCAAAGACCATCCTCATGGCCTCCTTTCAGTCATTTCGTAAGTTAGAGAGTTGCACACGGTGTCGTAACGCTGTAATTCAGATCGAAGTAAGCGTAATAAAGTTAACGTGACACGCGCACGTTACCGAAGACATAAAAAGGAGTCCCTGAAGATGGCCCTTTTTTAGTCGATGGTCTAACACTGAAATGGGAGAGAGACGGAACATGAAATGAATTTTAAGGTGACAACAACAAAGGAACATCCGATAACAACAGGAAATTAACACAAAGTTTAGAAATTCTTCTGATTCTGTCTAACGCATTTCACGTTCGTGCGTCGACTGTCGAATAATGTGGAACGCTCATCGCAAATTTATATCCAAGTCCTTCAAAGAATTTTGGAAAGAAATGTGTGGGACGACGTGCATGAGTTCCGGGCAAGGCGTTCTTTACGTACAGAATTTCTAAAGAAGGGACTAATTTATTTCGTGTCGAAGCAAAAGCCACCAAGACATATTCAACGACTTCATCCTTCAACATTGAAACTGATAAAAATATTGTTCGAGATATAAAAGTCTTGAGTGGATTCAACCGAAGTGGAGGGATTTTGTGAACACGGCTATGAACCTTCTAATTTCCCAACAGGCGGGACATTTCTTCATGGCCTACAAAAATTACCAGGACGTCCAGAAGACGCAATATTATAACGTCTGTTCATATTTCTTCGAATGTCCAACCAAAAACGAACACCAATGATAAACACGAAGTCATGTTAATAAAAGTAATTTCGCTGTTTATCTAATAATAAAATTACAAGCAGAAACATTACATCAAAATGTTACGTACGAACGCAGAACAAACCTTGACTTGTGGAATGTTTTTTTAAATAACAAGTAAAAGCCGTCCGTGTTCCGTCAAAATACCTGTCATTTCTTACGCATGAAATACCACAAGTACATGGGAAAACCAGAGAAATATAATTATGGCGGGAATCCGATAGATTAAGCTGTCACAGGACAATTCGCATTCTAGTGACAAATGATTGGAGCCTTCCTGCTGTTTGGGGTCACGGATACCACGCGTGATGCTCATTGGCCACACAAAATGGTACAAGGAATGTCAGAAAACGGAAGATCCATATTTCAAATACTGGGCTTATCATTAGATCCATGTTCCTTCAGGTTAATTTTAATGTCTTCCAAGAGGATGACGTTAGACAAAGAAATGTTCATTCGAATTCGAAATCAGAACTTTTCAACGAGACTATTAAGAAATAAATCACGAACGATCTCGCACTTCAATGTTCTTACGCTGCCTTCCGAACAATGGGAGATAATGTTTTTCATAGTTACTCATTAGAACGGCGTAACTCATAAAAAAAATCCGAGTTCTACTCAATGTTACCTGTCCATAAACATCACGTGACATTCTGTAACGTAAGCGGCGTTTTCATTCTACTAAAAACTGAACCTCGCGATCCTGACAAACTAACAGAACACGTGCTGTTTCTCCAAAACAAACTACGCCCCATCAATTGGTTGATTACAGACGCGCCAACTGATGAAATCAGCCTCGTATGACAACAGTGGGGCCGGTTACATCAGCAACGAAACAAATGAATATATATTAAATCTTGTCCGTCTAATCACAATCAATTCTTATTAAATATTAAAATATTACTATAATTAACATTTTAAAATATTTAAAATATTAAATGATGTTCTTTATCGAAATATTCGATTTACATTAGACCATCATTTTTCATGTTTCAGTTCCTAAAAGAACCATCCTCAGCTTCAAAACGATAAATAATTCAAATACAATTTTCATACATTATGCTAGCGTGCATTTTTATTAGATTTTTACCAGATATCAAACGATGTTCTTTTTCAGATTTTTATTCCATTTTTAATAACACACTCGATGTTGTTCTGTATATATACATCATGCTCAATATGACGTAACTTTACCATCTTAAAAACAAATGAAATGACAGTGACGTCAGTGCAATCTCGCAAAAGTGAAGTAAACCAACGGACTGTGACGCCGTAATAATGGTGGCGTCTTGGCCTTTTCGTCTCAAATCTGGGCTGACGTCATATCTCCAGCGCATTAAGTCACATACACGTCAGGTCAGAAATTTTCCACGCACAGAAATAAACAGCCTCGACATTCGAAACAGAACGACGAATTACACACGCACGGTCCATTCGTTATTCCCGTCGTGAGGCTTCAAGTGCGAGGCTGCAAAAGGCAATTCTACGGCGCTCTGATTCGACATCAGCTCCGTGCTGGAATCTGACAGCAATCAGAGAAAGATGTAGGAAGTGAATTTGTTTCTAAAATATACCAATTGCTTATGCAACGTGTGAATTAGCACCTTGGTCCTTGGAAATACCTGTTCTGAAGACCTTGCACCTTTAATAACATGTCCAGAATCACGTACTCGCACGTCGAGAATAAGACCTTCCGCGCATGTCCGGTTCTTCTGCGCGAAAAATGCTTCATTTTCGATGCGGTGCGCGCGCACGAGCGGCGACCATCGTTCGCCCGACCTTGGCGTAACTGAATAGGAGAAAAAGGCCGGGACTGTACAGTTCGGTGACAAAAACTAAAGAGAAACTGAGACGCTCCACTGCCGAACCAGAGCGAACTTGACGGAAAAAAAAAGAAAGTATCTCGATAATTTCTTTGGATACATCCGCGGGTCCTCATATAACTCGTGAAATTCGGCTTTCGACAATCTTTGACTTACAAGTGGGGAGGCGGGACACCAAAATTTATTTCTACGCTTTGCCCCTGCAGACATATTGGCGTCTTTGCTAAAGGGACATCTGACGAGAAAGCACGAGCAGATTACGAATGGCTGCAACTGTCACCAGCTGCACCCTTACGTCACTTCCGGTTTGGGATTCAGAACATGGTTTTTTGTTGCAAAGACTGTACATTCTTGAATGAGGTGGGGTTTTATGTTTTGGGGGAGACAATGCTCTGCTATCCGCACGTATTAAATTAGGCCACGACACCAGTTCCCAAAGTCAGGATCAAAGACAATTTGGAAAGCGTCGTCACGTTAAACAGGAGATGTAAGCGAAACGCGAGACGCTCTGCAGACATTAGGATAATCGCGTTGTTTCAATGGCTCCGCGCATGCGCAGGGACCACAACTTTCCTTCTTTCTCCCTTTCCCTTTCCTTCACATCTTTCGCTCATTTTCTCCATTTACCTCAATTTCCTCCATCCACGCCTTCCTTCGTCACGGTTTCTTCCCTGTCTCTCTGTGACGCCACGCGACCGTGAATCAAGAAGCCATGGTATTCTGACGGGAATTCCCCGTGTGACGTAACTCTGCCGGGAAACGAAAGCAGTCACGTGGCCCCGGGGGAAAGTTGAGCAACAGAAGACGTTGCGTCATTCGCCGAGGGATATCGAAAACTTTCGCTCGATCCGTAACCCGAGAAGGGACGTCTCCGCTCCTCGCGCCCTCAAGGGCCATCAACGTCGTCGGATAAGCGACGTGACGTACAGCGTCCGTCGCCCTCCTCAGATGCAACGTAAAGCCCCACGCACTCCTGACCTGGGCATTGTAAAGAGGTGAATAGGCGACCGTCGCGAACTGGAGGCTCCAAATCTCGAGTGGAGAAGAATGGTGCCCCTGCCGGGAGTCAAACCCGCGACACTGCAACCCGTTAACTACGGAACTCGTGGCTCCAAGCTTATTCAGAGCCAACAGAGGATTTTGCTGTGAATGCGTGAGACTGCGTGGTGACGGACAGAACCACGAAAACCGCCTCTCCTGGCGAAGCTAACAGTCGTTCAGCTGGTCGAGAAACTCTCTCCTCGTTTCGTCTTTTCATATTTCCCATTTTCACTGGGTTACGCTGTGTATGTGCGTGAATTTGTTACAAATCGAGCAACGTCTCGCCCTGTGCGAAATGTGATATTTTCACAGCGGCGATAATTTAGATTGTTTCCAACGCAGGAGATGGAGGCGGCGGGTTCCTCCAAAAAGTTAATAACCGCAAACGAGGTGCATGGTGTCATAACACAGACGACCAAATCGCGCACTGGTTTGCCTTCTCTCAGCTATTATGCAAGTTCTCCGCCGCTGCCAGCGATCGCGCTGATCTCTTATATAGGGCAAAACAGAAGCACGAGGGTCACAGCGAATTGCAAACTCGAGGGAAAGAGGAAAAATGAGAAGAATTAGTGACGATGTTCTGCGGGAGGGGGTTAACAGAGGTAAACAAACGAACATCGAGGAGCGGAACATAACAACGTTTCCAAATAGAGACGCCCAATGTCAACGTGACTTCCTTAAGAGCCAAAGCAGAGTGATTATTGCTAGTCGGTGTAGAACATCCGAATTGCTTCATTAGGGACTATTCTTAGCCCTCAAGAGGATGGAACGCGTGACATTGGTGCACTGTACTTGTCAGGACACCACAGAATAACCTTCGATGGGTACTTCTGTACGCATCGTCTAGGGCGCCAGTGGCCTTTAACCGTCCCGATCGCCTGTCCTCCCTCGAGCTACATTCGGCCATCCTGTGTCTGTAGATGGGAGGCAGACGACGCCGTCTTTACTACACGAAGTCGCGGTCACGTGGGAACGAAGCTACTGACACTCCAAATTCGGTTGATTTGCAATCCCAATACGAACAAAAAAACATTACAACTTTTGATAAAGTAATGTTATGAGCGATGCAGGATTAATCTCTGGGCTACATGTTTCAATCCGCCACGATCATCTTCAGGGCCTCTCAGACACGTTTCGTATTCAGAGGCAGAGGTACATGTGACTTGCTATTGCCTAGAATTACGTATTACAAGGTAAAAAATTTAGTCAAGAATTGAAAATTACAAGTTGTGGTCTTGTAGTTAACTGTTAAAACATCAATGATCGCCGTGATAATGGAGGCAGCAAGGACCTCCGAAACGTCGGCAAACTTCTACAAGACTACACGGCACAACAACCCAGAAGACAGCCATCTTCGGATTCATCTCAAATCCTGCTTATTAAAACATTGCTCATGCAGTTTAGTAGGTTAAAATAATTTTTGGCGAAGCAGTTACAGACGAGACGAAGAGGACACGGGCAGTTTTTTGTTTCGTGTGTGTCGGAGCCTTCGTTCCTTTACACATAACAACGCCACAATAGAATGCTCTTTGATCGTGCCTCATGCCACTGTTGCACTACTTTCGTCCGCCGCTGATTTGGTTTCGCAATTTGAAAGAAAGTCCATCCTAATTTTCGTACCTTCTGAACCAACGCTGGTGCCTCCCTTTCCGGGTACAAATATCTTAACGTTTATCGCAGTTTTCTCCAGTCACTAAAAATACAACCAAGAAAACTGCAAAAAGACAGGATACGACCAGCTCCTTCTAAATCCCTTTCAATAAACAATTTACATTGCGCGCTACAAAACCTACGCGGTTGATAAAGCGTCTTCATACAAACAAGAATTAACGAGTGTGTCCACACTGCCCCCTCTCAACCCCGCAAGTGACGGCAGCAGTCGCCGGTAGTCTGAAGCCATTCTGCCGCCAGAACTCGACCCAATTGCGAGTTGAATGTGTGCCCTGGTTTCAAAATGTGGGAACATTTCTCTGTTGTCTGCTTCGCTGTGCAACATCAGAAATGGCGTCACACAAGCGATCCCATGAGAAAGGGTTACGTCACGAACCGAACGGCGACCTCCTGGAGGGAGCCCAAGGGAAAGAGGCCAGGGAACGTCGCCTCTACTGCAATGGCCTGACGTGTTACCGCTGAGATACTCTCTTTGGTCTGGGTTCAGTTCCACAATTAAGAACGGCGAACGTGTGACTTAGAGGAAAATGACGCGAGACTTGAACGTGAACATCGAAGGGCGGATAATGCACAATGCGCCCAGCGACGGCGCTCCCAGAAAATAGTGCGTCTCAAGATTTTGGTGCAAAAGGGGAATAAATCCAAAATGACCTACTCGTGTCGCTGCTTATTAAGATTATTATTAGATTAATCCAAAAAAAGGCAAATTTGTGCGATCGTCGAATATTTTTGTCCGCTCGGATACTGCAGCCGCGTTCTGTCGATATTACGTCACGCCTTCCGGAACACCGGAAGAAATTCTGTGGTCCTGTAAACCGGAAGTGCATTCGACCGGAACCGTATCGTCTTCTTTCAGAAATGTTATGAAACGAGGAGCCTGCTCGCTTCCTTCCTCTTCATTATTCTTGCAATTTCCTTCTTCTGGTATTGTTTCTTATTCAACTTTTCCACGGACCTCATCCTCACGCTGAGGGGGTTTTGGGACGAGACAAGACCCTAATTAAATGTCATTCCTCATTCAACCATCAAAAAACAACATCGTGTGAAAAATAAACCCAAGTTGTCCCTGCATTTAAGAAACACTTCCTGAAGAAGTAAGGGGAAATGGACGCTAAATCCAGTGGCCAGTTTATTTCCGGATAAGGAACCGATCTGGAGGCGGGAAGAAAATCCGTGTCCCGCCCGGAACTGTGTCTCTTGGTCGCATTCACTCGGCGCAAACAACAGACGTTTTTCCCCCATGCACTTCTCTTACGTCCTGTACCATTATTCTGTTCGACTGGTTCAGTGACACCTCTCATCCTCCCGTGTGTGCATCTGGCGGGTGACACCCCAAGGCTAACACTCGCCCATTAAAACCGTAACTAGTCACACCAGCACTTGGCATGCTACGAGCGGCGTCGAGGAGGGACGACGACAATCAAGTCGCATTGCCTTTCGTGGTGAATAATTACGTCCCCCCCCACACAGTCTCGCTCTGTCATCCCCCCCCCCCCCAAACATTTCTCGTACAAAACTCCGTCCGCGAGACCGAAACACATAAAAGAGCTTTCACCCACCGGCGTCAGCGAGCGAGATTCCTCGCCTTCGGTCAGTCATGGTCTGTGCCGCGTGTGCAAACATGTGCCACTGCTGTTCGCGTCGAGCGATCGTACTTATTCTGGTGCTGAACTCCACGCTGAGGGCGGCTGCCTTCGAGACACGTAAGACAATCAAAACATTAACTCAGAGCAAGTGACAGACACTTTTTGCTACAGAATTACGTAAACTGCGCTGTGCACGGCCTTCAGCAAAGCACACAGCAGCTGTTAAAGGTCGGTGTGAGGTTTAAGGGAGTCTGAACACCGCCATTTTAAGTTATTAAATGAAATTAACCACATCGGTTTACAGAAAAGTTACAAACATCACACGACAAACAGTGATCTACTTTAATATTATCATCCTACCTCGCTGCTGCTTCCGGTAATTTCAGACAGAATTATGTGGCAGCACGGCCCGCCCATCACCACAGCTCAGGAAGTGACGTAGACAATAGAATGCCTTATTACGCGAACACAAAGAGCGTGTCTGTCCGCAGTTGCACAATTACAGCAGCTTTCTATATTTTTGCTTCTGTAATTAGTGCAGCGCGCCGAAAACGGCCTGCGGGCCACTATTTGTACACGAAGATTCACTCGCGACCGGACGTGCGGAAACGATCAGATCAAAGCCACGTGTGTGGTTCTTTCGGCAACAAAATACGTGCACGTGCAGAACCAAAGAGGAAAATGCTTTCGCTACTAATCGCCTTCAGACGCGCATCTCAGCTAAGCAATACCGGTATTTAAAAAAAATCAGTTCGTACCTCAAAGAAAACAACGATCTAATGGTTAATGCTTCTGGAGGAAAAATCGCTGTTCGTCCTCAGATTAATACGTTCACCCGGACTCAGAATTATTGCGCGTCAAAGCGGGTGGTGCGCTTTGAAAGCTGTTTTGGAGACCAAAGACGCGAACGGACAGACGTCAGTCTACCACGAAGTTAGGCCGACTGCGTTACACGACGAGAAGAGACGAACCGAAGACTCTCGTCCTGCACGCGACGACAGAGCTCGAGTATCAGACGCAGGAATTCAGTCACCCTTACGCCTCGGCCCTGAGAAATGGAGGCTGTTCATTTCATTGTCACGGCCAGGCGACAATTATTCTTGCGCAGTGCTCTGTATTCCCGCCAGGTGCGCATCCTCGCCTGCATACCAATGGCCTCGCCGATGTAACTTCTACGCAAATGTTCAGATAATTTTGCTCGCCCATCTTGAGCACAGACGTTTTTTGAGAAACTGACATTCGCTTTAATTGGACTAGAAATTTCTCAACCCCGTTCATAAGACCGATTTTTCTCGTCCACACCCACAAATCATTTAAGATACGGTGAGATCTTAGGTGATGGCAACTTCGCCTCTAACCACCCCACGTGACTGGCAGAGAGGACCTTGAACGTCGTTGGCGATTCTAAGGCGCACGTACGTTTTCGTAACATCGTCAGCTGACAACTTCGGCCATTTACGACACAGAGCATGGTCGTCCCCTGTCTCCGTGCGTCAGGATCGTTCTTGGCTGAGACAGGTTACAGAAATCGAATACATCGCGCAGTTGCGACTTGCTGGCGCCCGACATCCAGCAGCACCAAACTCTGTTCCTGTTCCGGTCGTGGGAAAACGTCCTGACCGGAATTGCGACTGAAAAAGGAAAAACGATTTGCCACGCGGATTCGCCTTTTCCTGCTGAATTCAGCTCCCACGTTCAGAAACGGAGATGCTGAAGGACACAGAGTAACTTCTAAATACTATTTGAGGGCCCAGTCCGTACCGCGAAGAAAACACTACACTTCACCGTTACGAAGATCAACTGGACGACGCTGTTCAAGGAAGTGAACACAAAATGCGCAGAATCACTGACTGTTAACGCAAATGGTACGTGTGGTTACCACCGGGCTTTAAAGGGTTGAGAACAGACGCTTCAGAAGAAGTCCTTGAAGATCACGTGATCTTTTCGTCGCTAGGAAGAAAGCACACCTCAGGTCTCTACATCGCTTTCACTTCGTAGCGAAGGCAGAACTCTGCCGTGTTTCGGAATATTGGGAGCGGAGCAGAGGAGGGCAGCGGGCAGGCCTCTAGAAGTGCTGTAACTCGTTGCGTGGCCGCTGTTAGGTAACTGCGGGAAAGTAAAGGCACGGGAGTGGAACACAGAACACAGGCTGACTCGCATCTGCGTGCACCTCGGCACAGATCGGAAAAACACACAAACACGGACCCCCAGTGACAGAGGCCGCGGTTGCGTTGAGGAAGACACACGAGGACCTCATAAACATCCCGTATTTTATAATTTAGCTTCGAACGTCGTCTGAGACGCTCCTGATTACAGGGACATTTCTAGATGAGAACGTGATGTGATGTTACGTAATTTCGTATAATTTCGATCGAAATGAGGTCACGTGCTGCCGTACAGGTTTGACCTGTGAGGTTAGTTACGGACGAGGGCCCCGAAGTACTTTGCTGTCAGTTGGGACACAGCCCTCTCCCATTGTGTACTTGTACGATGAGACTGCCGGATACATTTCAGAACGCATGCAAGTGTGTGTGTGTGTCCGAAAATCGCAAGTCCGCACTACTCTGCACTAAACCGACGAGTGTGACCCAAAATACGGAACACACTGTACTCTTTCTGTGTTAACTGGTTATTAGTGGCGGATTTGGTACGGCTGTTGCACGGATGCTGAAATGTCGACATCTTCAGAGAGACTCGTCTCAGGAACACGCTGCAGTGGCAGTCGCGGCGAACACTTACGCAACCAAATTCACGTTTACAGTGGCGGCATCTTCAGCGGCTTCGTGACAGAATGACAGTGTGTTACGAATCCCGCAATCCGCCACAGCCGTAAAACACCGGTTTACTTTCCTTGTTTGCACAACCTGCCGCGTTCCAGTATGCTGACAGGCGTTCTTTACGTCAGCCTTCCTATTCGTCAGAAATCATGATTAAATTCTACGTCCAAAACCGATTGATTCTTGCACGCCCAGTGGTAACTATGCATACCACATGCTTCAACAATCAATAAATCCTGATTTTCTACCCATATGTTTAGTATGCTTCTCAGTGTAAACAGCGATTATTTCATTAAACAGCGTTAACAGGTCGATCGTCGTAATGGTGGAATGTGGCGTTTTCTTCGCGGTACGGAATGAATTATTATGTGTTACTAGCAGAGTGTTGACAGCGCTACTCTTGCCCAATCAATAGACACGCATTCTTCTCAACAAATGTTTTTCCCATGCGTTATTCTTCTGTCGTGCTTAGGTTCCGAGCTACAGGAAAGAACCGCCCTCATTGTAAGATCTTTCAGGCGTCCACACCAGCCCATGTTCGCCTCCTGGTTTGATGCAAATCGGGTTATCCCTTCTCGAGCTTCTGAGGGCAGAAAACTAAGGTCCGTCACGTGTCCACACAAGAGCCCGATCCTGAGACAGACGAACACAGTTTCCTTGAGACCCACCCGGTGTCATCCTCCCTTGCAAGCTAACGCGGCGCAAATGATCCGTCTGGCCGAGTCTTCCGAGTAGACTAATCTCAACTGCGCGGGGTTCGTCCGGGGTACGTGAGATCAGAAAGGCGCGCTTGCCCTGAACAGAACCTCTGTCTGTGTGTTTCAGCGGAGTACATTCTGCCGTGCAACAGGACAGACCCCGACATCAACAGCTGTATCAAGAGAGGCTTCACACATCTGCGGCCTTACATCGCGGATGGTAAGCTACCACAGCGAATCAGCTCGAAGGCGTGACCTTGAACACTACGCTGCAGTCACAGCGGCTCCAAATCGGTTTTGATGATGCGTTTTCAGTGGCTCACACTTACCTGTTTTTCCCCAGGCATCCCCGAGCTGTCGGTGCCTCCGATGGAGCCGCTGGTGATCCCGCTTCTGATGATGGAGAACGGGAACGGGGCCGTGCGCGTTCGGGCGGCGTTCAACAACATGACGATCCGGGGCGCCAGCAACTACTCCATCACCTGGATCAAGTAGGGACACGCACTTTGACCCACGTTAACACAAGAAACTGGAATACTCAGAGGCGTATGGGGGAGTGGAGGCAATTTCAAACTTGGCACAAGACAGACACAAGTGAATTTTGTGTCTTCAGATTTCAAAAGTTTCTTCTCCAAAGCCCTTGCGTTGTGACAGTTCACTCTCATAAAATGGCAGTCGGCCATTGTTATTTTACCTATATATTTTTTTTTTTCTCAGAATTTATTTTTAATTTAAATTTCACTTTACTTTCTATCTAAATATTTCCGACGGACGCCGAACAGAATTCTCAACACTAGCTCTGTCGATATATGCAGCGCGCTGTAACTCCGATTTATGGCTGTTTTGCTTCAGGTCTGATGTTTCCAAGTACCGCATAGAGATGGGGCTTGCCCTCCCGCGTATTGAGGCGACGGGCAGGTACGAGGTGACCGGAAACATCCTGCTGTTTCCGGTCCGCAGCAAAGGAGAGTTCCGGGCCGTCTTCTGTGAGTATCAGCTCTACTTTAACACCCTCCGTCCTTCTGCCGAGTAAAGTCGACAGAAACGCGATTAATGAGCCCCTGGTCCGCCGTCAGACTCGGCCTCACGCTCAGGGGAAGTCACGTTCCGCCTGACTTGCCATCCCCGATAAGCGGTGATCGTGTTTCATTCAGAAATGGGAGCAGAAGCTTCTTGCGTAATTTAGCGTAAAAGTGTAAATCACATAAAACAAATGAAGGCCTAGCAGCGTTTAAAAAGAAAATTTCCATTCCGCTGAAGATTTTGAACCAATTTATTTTGTTACGTAAACAGTCACACGTCGTAAGATAAAACAGAACAATATAAAGAGAGAAAGTTGGAATCGTACGCGCTGACGGCCGTTCTGACTCTCTCACATGAAGAGAAGAAGAGGAAAGCGTTTATTCACTAGACGGAAGAGCAGATGGTCGCATGAAGTGCTGAGGTTTCTTTGCGGTACGGAGTGAATTCTTAAATATAATTTATACGAGCTTCAGGCTTCAGATTTAACTGAGTTTGTCTGTTTGCAGACAATATCTCGGCGGTGAGCAAGATCCTGGGAAAGGAAGTGACCATGGCGGACGGCAAACAGTACATGAGGACAGACAATCTGTTTGTGGACTTCAACCTGGGGAAGTCTCGATTCAGGATCAAGGACTATCTCAACGACGGCAACATTCTGGGTAAGATGGAATCACTCCTGAGGACACGATCCTCAGATCCACTCGAGACGCGGAACACTGCACGGCCATTAACAAACTCCACCGAGCAGAGTCCTTCTTAAAGAAGCTGGTTTCTTCACGGAACCCGAAGGTTCAAAACAGAGCATCGTCCCACCTGAGCCTAGGGCTTCACATTTGCTACTCCCCCATAATCTAAACCGAAGCAAGGAGAGGAAGGTCTTCGGAAGACCTCTGCATTTTAACTCGCCAGAATCCAAGTGTTGTGATACCTGCCTCGGCCGCTCTGTCCGCAGGTGAGGCCATGAACCAGTTCCTGAACCAGAACGCCGACGAGATCATCAAGGAGATGAAGCCGGCGGCGTCCCAGACCATCGCGAGGTACTTCAGGGACTTCCTGAACGCCGCGTTCCTCAAGATCCCCATCGAGGTCTGGCTGCGCAGCGCCTAGAAGCTTCGGCTGTCAACTGGGCTGCTGCGATCATCAGCTCGTCACCCTGACGATGGAGGCAGCAAGCAACTCTATCAGACTACGAGGCGCAATGGCCCATCAATCTACAGGGTCACCACATGCAGAATAATCTTCCGGGAACGGAGCAGGGCTTGTGCGCGGTGTGTGTTTGAACCACGTGTCCCTAGTGGCAAGCACTTCGAAACGGTCATCATAGACTTCAATTCGTCTAATGTAAATACAGAGTGACCTCTATAAAAGTACAATTGTTGCGTTTGATTTAAGGCCTGTTACTTAAAATGCGGAATAAAACATCAAGTCATTGTAAATCTACTTTACGTTAACTTTCTCAGATGCAAGTTCTTTAGAATGGAGTTGACACTCTGTATTACACCCTACACTACAAGAAGAGTGAAACGTGTGCTGAACACATGAGTAGGACGTTCATCCAGTATTTTAACTATTTTATTAATACCACATGTAGTGATGCAAATGGAATTTATTATTTATTAAAAATGACTAGATCTTTTTTTTATTTAAGAGAAAAAATATACAACTAATCGACTGTGGACACAAAATTTCACTGCCTGTAACTTCCTTTTTCGGGCTTAAAATGAATATTTTCAGTAACGATAAACAATTTACGGAATTCTGCCCACTTGTGATAAAAAAAACTTAATGAGATGATCTACCATGGGATCTGAACATCATTTCACCACATAAATTCTCAGGGCATGCAAAGGCTTGGCCCCCGGCAGCCGCGATCGCCGGTGATCTTAAAAAATCCGAGTTTCTTCAGCGCGATTAACATGAACTTCTTGCAAAGACAGATTTCTTTTCGTAAGAACGAAGCTGCTCAACATAAATCATCAACCCTCTATGTTTCCTACGCCTTTTGACATAATTCCATCTCAGTAAATCAAAGTTGTCTTTGTTCAAGCAGAATCTCTTCATTGCTGTCGTTACAAAACAATGTTAAGATTCTCAAGAACAGAAGGAACTTGACTCAGGATTTTGCAACACATTTTAAGTTCTTCTGGGTAGACTATTTCGTTACATAACACGAGCTAAATAAAGAGTCATTCATATTTCTGCACTCACCGCCTGCCATAATTCGCACTTTATTGAAAAAGACTTTTCAACATCTTCGGCAATCGCGTCTCGTTCTTAACACAACGAACATGAGAAAGTCTGCTCTAGTACGCAAAAATTCCCTGCAAAATGATTTCAATTACGCAAAGGCTTCCAACTTACAGACATCACATGTCCCTCTACAGTCTAGAAATTTATCTAAATCTACGGGGCACTGCCTCGACTTTAATTACGGTTTCAACTGCTTCACCAGTAAATCATCCGACGATGGAAGCCAAGCCCGAAACGGCCTTAACGCTCATCCAATAAGAGCCACTCTTTATGAAAGTAATGCATTAAAATGGACCAAACTGAAACTTTAATTGGATCAGTTATATTTCTAAGACTGAATGTAATTCCCAAGATTTTATTTACTAAAGCATCGCTTGATTGACTGAGTCGTGTTTACAAGAATTCATGTGACACAAGGGGTGTCCAGCGTCGGCTTCAAGCAGCGAACTCAAGTGTTCCGCGGCAAAACACCATTAAAACGTAGGTGGCGATCAAACTACATTCGTTCGTTCGTTCGTTCGTTCGTTAGGTGCGGTAAATACGCGATAAGAATGAGGCGTGTAGCTTGTACCAGGGCAGGGATGTCCTCCAGCATTAACGACCGGCTCGAAACTGATAAACCCGCCACTGCAACGTATTTGTAACAAGTGTCAACGAATCCATGATTGCGTATTGGACATAAACAAATTTGCGTGGGGTCACTGACCTCTGAGATCTTGAGCCGATGCGACAATTCTTCTAATATTTATTCATCCGAGCTTCGCTATCACAATCACCTTCACGTAGTGTCAAGGACTTGAAGCTATACCTCCATGCCCCTTATACGCCTTAAAGATTTGCTCCTATCGAGATCACTATGTACAATCGTCACAACACGTCGTCTGTGATTGATGCAGCGTTGTTAAACAGTTCAAAAATGCTGTCCCGTTATCAGCAGAAGCAGAGGTGGCCTCTGACAACCCTGCCCGAAACGTCGCCACCGAACACAAATCAGAAATAGACGGAAAGAGACGGACGATTATACCCAGGCAGTGGAAACCTTCGCCTCATTCAGGGCTGCCAAAACACACACACACACACTCGAAAAGTTTGGGTTTGGAAATTTCATGGGAGACACAGAAGTTTCAAGATGGACGTCACTCCCAAGCACGCACAAAATCTTAGTTTGGATGCCGCGTGCAAAACAGGCGCGGGTCTGATCAACGGAAATTGGAGAAAGGACTCGATGTTCAACGATGACTCAAAACGCACGTCGGAATTCACCTAAAATCACATAAACGGCGCCTCCACGTTCGGATGGGCTGCGCGCGCAGCTAGAACGCGCGAGACACGGAACGAACGCGGACGTTTTTGGCGGTGACACCTCTGGACAATTTCAACCGAAGCGAAGACGAAAGGATAACATTAAAATGGATCTTAAAATACACGGGGTGGGCTTCTGTTACAGCTACACAGTCGGCAAACAAAGTCGGAGAAGGGCTTGCCACACAAAACGTTATCAGAATGCGCCAAGGCGTGGTGGTACTCAGGTACTCGAGGAGGGACGGACGGACGGACCAACTGAAGGGTCCACAGTTCGCACTTTGTAGCGGCAGCAGGCTTGCCAACCGATAAGGCGGTCAGCCTGCGAGCACGTGACAAGGGTCAGTGCTCCTAGAGCGCGGCCTTCTAATTGCGTCGAGCAGTTATTCTTCAGAATATGACAGTTGCTCAGCTGGCTAAGGAAATATCTATCCCTTATGGAAGCCAAGGGTTCATTACCGCGTTCACAAAAGCTAGTATTCTGCTTTTCTCAGTCGGTTCCTCGGCCCGCGGTCCCTTTCTGGTTCGTAAGCATCCGCGTTCCAGCAAACCATTCTCTTAGGAGATGTACGGGTATCACAGGTCGATTGATAATATTAAGTTCTATCTTGGCGAAGAGCATGCTGACGTAGCACAAGGCGTACTGAGCTTTTGTTGTGTCGATGACGAACCTCTCGGTCTCATCAGAACCGAAACACTGCGAGTGTCTCGGGATGGGCGGGACTGGGGGTGAACATTCCGAGACAGCGCAAAATCTGCACAGCTATGGAACTGCCTACGTTATGCCAAAACGCAGTTGATTGACGATATTCCAACTGCATAGGTTAGGGTCAAACGTCGAATCTTAGGACGATTATTGATATTACTGGACCATTTTGAGAAGTGGAGTGGCTGAGGACAAACAAGAAAAGTGTCACGATTCCCAGACGAAACATACCTCACCAGTGCCGTCGTGCCGCGTGTCAAGGAGTTCCGGGGAACTCGCAAAATGACGCATTCCTGGGTCAAGGAGCCTCAAGGTTAAGGGTGCTGTGACGCACAGAGGAGTTTGCGAAAACAACAGCAGAAGAAGATGAAACCGCGAGAAACTGATGTTCAGACGACGCACTGAGACAGATGGACCACATTGATACGAAAGAATTTCCTGCTCTTGAACTCCGTCTCATGAAACACGGCTCGTTGTTTCGGGAACGAGAAGTTCAACATCGACCTCACAAAAGCCAGCCACGGGACTCCATCCGATTTTAGGTACTCCATGTCCTCACGCCCTACTTGTGTGAGACAAACTTCAACAGAATCATCCTCCCACGAACGCCTAGGGAAAAGACAATGATTTCCCTAATGATGGAGGCATCAAGTGCCTCCGAAACGTCGGCTTCTACCAGGCTACACGGCGCTACAACCCAGAAGACGGCCACATTCACAGTCGCCGCCATGAGAACTCCAAACCCTACCTAATAAAAATCGAATTATGGTTAATTATTTTCGAAAACTCCGTCCCATGCGAAACCAAATCCTTGGTGCGACGTCGGAGGAATCTATGAGGATCAAGAAATCTTATGCAGAGAAGGAACGGACAGACGAAACACACCAGTGTTCAGTTTGCTGTCGGAAACATAAATCAGGCCGACGAGATTAATCACGATTCTCTGGAAGATGACTGGTCAATTGTACGCTCCATTTCGATCTCTGCATTGCCATGGCGACGTCAGTAAGTCCACAAACGTTCGTCAGCAGCGTTATCGGCTACCCCGAACAAACCTCGTTTTAATCTTTGAATCGCATCTTCATTTTGTTTGTAACAAATCTCAAGTGTCACTGTGTATGACGGCCTAAATTAACTTCGCGTGTCGAACCGAAGTCAAATTTGGGTCAGAAACACGTGACGAAACGTCTGGAACACACATTCACGTAACATGACGTGCGACGATAAGGTTGCGCCCGGTGTGTTGCAGGCAGCCAACAGTCGTAGTAGAGCCGAAAGCTTTCTCCCTTCAGGGTTTCGAACCCGGAAGTGTTTGCAATCTTGCTAAGAATCTTTTGTCTTCCCGACTGCTGTCTAAAAGGATCCAAGATAAGAGAACTATAATTTAACATTTTCTTTTGTGCGGGTGTGAAACCTGGTCTCTCGTCCGAGTTATGAGCACAAATTGAGGGATGAAGTGGCCGGAGGGCGGGGAAAACTTCAACGTAGTTTGTGAGCCACTTCCCGCCAGATATTAATGCAGCAATTAAACCAACGAGGGAGAGATGAGAAATGCTTATAAAATTTCGCTGAAACCTAACCACAAAAGACCAATGAGACGTTTAATACCAGGGCAGACCTTAAATGAAAGGTTCCAGCGACTAGATCATGTAAACCTTCGGGTACCATAAACTACGGGAAATTTCTTGAGGCGCTGAGCGACTGTCAGCTTCTGAGGAAGGACTCTGCTCCTTGGAGTTGGTTACATTTTAATATAGCGCCGATCACGCATTCTCCTCAGCGTAGCATGTACCACATGTCACGAAACTTCAAAGTCATAGACTTCGTCTTTCGTCCATCCAGTTACTACGTGTCCGGACTGATGTAATCTCTTGCGTCTGGCTGCCGTAACAACATTTCGTGTGGCACAGGGATATCAATGACGTACAATCCCACTTCGTAAACATCCGAAAGCAACGTCAACTTTCTCGTATCCAAATATTTCTCTTCGCGTTTCGGTTACTGTCCTTTGTTTCGGAGATCCAAGCGACTGATCCCTGGACGGGCAACTGCACAAAGGTCACGCTCTGACCTGCAGCAAAGAGCAAGACGTCTTGTCCGGGAATGTGCGCATTCAGTGGGGGGCCTTGAAATTTTCGGTCTGGTACCGGACTGACTGAGGTCCCTCCTCCTCAAAACAGTCAAAGGCGACCAACAGGATAACGACCTAAGATACGCCACGACAGATTCTTCCCAAGGTCCTCCCCATCTCAACGTCGGCAGTTTGAAATTAAAGGATTTCTCATCTTCGCGACACACGATCCACCCACCCTCGCCATGAATGAATCACTGTCCATGCAAACTACGAAAAAAAAAGCTTAGCTTATACAACGACATCGTTTCAGCACTCGAGAATAATAGCCGTGAGTTCCGAGGAAAATTTAATACTCGTCTGGTGCGCCCACCACGATAAGGTTCCGACGGATGCCTCGCCATACCGAAACGAGACCTCGCGTCTTTGTCATCAGCCCGGGACACAACATGACCTCCCGATCAGACAAGCGTCGTTATCGTCTCTTCTCACTGAAAGCAGCTGTTGTCAACGCCTCGCATCGTCAATATTACCCTCCCACTTTCCTCTCGGTTTACAAGAGTTCTTTCAGTTTTCGCTTCTTTAATTATCGACTTCCCGAATGCCTCACTTTATAAACCGTTGAACTATTTCATAATTAATTACTAATAAATTGCAAAGGATATGGAATAAACCTGCCGTGGCTTAAGGCACTGAAGGAACCGAGGGGAAAAACCCTTCGGACAGGGCAGCGGTTTCAACGGATGGCTCTCCCGAACAATAATCGATCGCCACTTGCGGGTTTCCAAAAAAGTTCTTTAATCATTTCTTGTATCCATACCCTACCTACATTGCCAGCCCATTGCATCTCGTACCACCACCAGGCGACTTTTGTAAATCACGGAATTACCTGTTACACAACATCGTGAACATATTACTTACGGCACATAATTCTACTTCTGTGCACTTTGCCTCCAAGGACTTGAAAAATTCGTAACGAACTACCGGGAATATACCGTCAGCTGATCTCCGTCTCTTCGGTAGGTCGTCAGACGACGCGGGGCCAAGACTGGAGCTGAAGGACGCCTTCTTAGACCACAACTACCTTTTTCCTTCAAATAACATTGCAAAATAAGACACGTGGGGACGAACGTGGCGTACAAATAAATCCTGACGCAACATCGAGGGCTCTTTCAGATACGCCAGTGAGACGAGCGATAAAGCCGCCCGGCGTCGGCTACCGTCTCTCAGCTATCGGCGAGCAAGCGAAGCACGGACACTGAAAGAGAACAACAAGACTGTGACGACAAGATGATTGAGGAGGTCACAAGCGCGAATCTGACCCGAAACACTGTGACCTCAACCACGAACCCTCCCCCACTCTGCTACGTGGCTCCGAATTTCACAGAGGCGCGTTCGGGACGGCAGGACCAATCGGATGATCCGCGCACAAGGGAGTGTTACCCCAGAGGACACGGGAAGCCGAGGCTCCAAGGGTGTGTGCTCTTCCCCACTCCTTGTCTAGTGTCAAAGTCCTTCAATAATTATTAGTATAGGACTGACATGTCCAGTCGGTCTGGACTTAGTCGTCAAGAACGCTGTTCCCAGGACGTACGTGTAAGAAGATTCCTCTCCAGATCGTCAAGGCTTCACAGCAACGAAGACAGTTCACAAATCATAAGTTGTTCGTGGCCTGTGTGAAGGGAAGTATTGGTTCACTCGAGTGACAATAAACATACACACGCACGCACGCACGCACAAGATATAATTCGGGAAGGTTTTGTCTTCTATGGCGAAAAGCAGTAACGACACGTTCACACAAAGGTACAACATCGCTCTGTTCTTTGACAGTGTTAAAGAAAGATTTTGGTAGGAATAACTTTTAAAAAAAAGTCTCAGAATAACACAAAGACCAGTTCTTTGAGATCCTCTAAATTCTGCTAGACTTTACAACATTTTAGTTTCGTTATAAACAAAGTCGCGTAAACATCGTCAAGGAGCGAGGAACAGACGCGTAAGGATGTCAATGAAAGATTTCTCGAAGCGACAATGGCTGACGCTGGTCGTCTTCAGCATCGCCGACTTCTGCAACGCCATCTGCGTGTCTCTGCAGGCGCCATTCTATCCAAAAGAGGTAAGTTCAACTGCATCTAATACAAGGTCTAGTCGGAATTGCGTGTTATTGATAGACGAGCACAAATTCTGGGTTTATCAAACCGCATTACATTTCTTAATACTCCAGAAGCAGATTTAAACGCAGAAAGCGAGTTCTTTAGCAATGCCAAGTGCAAAATATTTAAATAACAAAACTGATTAAATATTTGCAATCTGAATTGTTATACGGCAGTTCAAGGCTAAGAAATAATCTGATGCAGGAGTATTTAAATGTCGCGACCATTTAAAAACCGCTGATACAAACGTCCTTGACAGTACAAACTTCTCCCAAAGATGAAATAGGACTATTTTTTTTCATATTTTAACCAAAATCAACAAAACGTCACACCTTCGTCAATCAGTTAAGAGCACAGAAATAAAAATACCTCAAGGCTATTCAGTGCAGGCGCGTCAGACCAGTTTTAGTCGAAATCGAGTGACCGCGAACTTCCCCGCTCAGAACGCAAGAGGCAGAGACGAAGGATTTACTTTTTTCTCTGACTACAACGTCGACCGTCGATGACTGACGAACAGCAAATTTGAAAGCACGTTTCAGGAAGTGGTCGTGGCCGAATAATATGTTCTATCTGGGCGTTTGCCAGGAGGGACCGACGAGGACCTCAGCGGGCAGAGATTCGAACTGGGATCTCACAAAAAGGAAGCAGTGTAGTGTGGTCGGTCACGTGAGTGGGTAGTGTGGCAGTTGTTATGAAAAGTGGGAGAGAGAGAGAGAGATGACGCAACAAAGGAAGAAAGGATGATGTAACACAGGATGCCTCGACGAGACGCCTCCATCATCAGGGCGACGTTGGTAAACTTCTACCAGACCACACGGCGCTACAGCCCAGAACACAGCCATCTTCGGGCTCACAGCCGTGAAAACCTCCACTCCTAATGCACCAGTCGCCTGTAAAATCTGGACAGAAGAAGGAACAGATAAAACTGAACCATCTTCAGAACGGAATATTCTGACGCAAGCAGAAAACGGAAAACATGATAAGGGCTCTGTTTATTGAAAGTCGACATACACGGAGACGGAACACAACTTTGGACTCATATGACTTAGAGCGCCCTTCCACGGACAACACAGAAGTTTGGCGACAAAGAAATTGCGTGAGGACATGTAACGACGCTGTTTCTGTCACATCGGATACTTACTTCCGAAACATGTCAGGTCGCACTCCTTGGTACCAAGCGACTGATGAACCGTGTGACCCAGTAAGGATCAGATAGCGAGAAGCACGCACCAGTCTGATTCATTTGCGTCGTAGATCAGCAACTGGGTCCTTCAGTGACAGCTTCCTTTCGAGCTCTGAAATGCTGCTTCACGAAAAGAACAAAACAACAGAAAACGCTGCATAAACGTCGTAAGAGTCAGAGAACAGCCAGCAGTCGCTTCAAATTTCTTAATCGTCTTTAAAATTTGTAATTTTGAAAAACTCAGTACGAAGTCCATTTCCTGATAAATATGCGGCGAAGTCGCGAGAAGTGCGAATGTTTCAAATTGTTAATACTTGTATTCCTACAACAACAGATCGCCCTCAGTTCCTTGCGTGGATGCTAAGCGACCATCTCGTCCGAAACACCGTCGCCTTGAATCAGCAGTCGGCGCGATTTATTTTCAGGACGAAGTGGGCATATGCAAGTACCACGTAGATAAGATTGAACGGGAGCGTCACGTTGTAAACCGGAGTTCAGACATGCATTAATTCTGTCTTTGCACATGAGAGGAGCAATTCTTCTCCCTTCGCGTTTTGTACGCAAGAGCTCATGCTTCGGTCGGATCGGCCCATCGCCACCCAGAGGCCAACGTAACATCACGAGAAACGTCCGGCATGAAAACACAGAATCCTGTCGAATGTGACTTGGTGTCGCGATCAAAGAGAGGGTCTGGCGCATTCTAATCTGTTCCTACGTGGTTACTCCGACGAGTACACCCTTCCACATTTGTCTCTCCCTCCAAGCCACGCCACAGGCTTTTGTGACGACGGTGATGAGCAGTGCTGCAGGGACGACCGAAGTTCACAGTCACACAAATGCTCGACCTCAGCGCTGAACGGATAACACTGATAAGGTGGCATCAGTGTCGGAGCAATCACAGCGCGTTTCTGCCTACAAATCATTTCTCTCTCTCTCTCTCTCTCTAGGAGAGCCGAACTCTCGCGTGTGGGGAGAAGAAACGTTAGCACTCCTGTTTCAATTTCGGATCATCCCGGAGACCGGATATTGCGACCGAGGCTTTTTCTCTGTCTCGCCTGGTACAAAAGTTCCGGGCAGTATCTTAACTAGGGCCATGATCGCCTCCTTCCACATCCTTTCCCATCCATTATTCACTGCGGATTCTATCACTCGACACTGTACAAAATGAGCTACTGAAAGTGTCGTCAAACAACCAACTCCGCGTTTTAGATAAGGACAGGCCACGATTATGAAGTTTTGACGCTTCTTTTGGAGTACATAATGCCCAGACGCTGCGCCATTTTCTACCAAAATGTTAGTTTAATTCAATGCAAAATTGTTTTACTAAAAATAAACAGATTTCCCCCGCGTTCTGCGGGATTTGCAGACGCAGAGTCCAGATACTCGAAGCCCAAGTGCCCAAGAAACGGAATATTAGAAATAATTTCTCACTACGACAAATCAAACATTGTCCACTGCGTGACCTCTCGGAGGTTAGCAAGCGACCCAGTAGTTTTATGGCAGGCAGCCAGGAGGCGCCAGTGAAGCTATTGAACCGATACTGTGACGCCGCACGCAGTGTCGGAAGGCCCCAAATCCCGTCACATTGAACCATCAAAGTTCACAATCAGTGTAAGAGAAATGTCTGATAAACGGATCTGACTGGCTGCTTCTTGCAGATTTAGATGCAGAGATACCTCGCCCCGTCTCCTGTGTCCGTGTTTCATCTGCTCAAGACCTTCCGCAAATGATCACAATGTTCCTTTTCACAGCCGGACTCAAAATTTGCTGGTACGCTACGAAAGCAAAGAACACGTTCTGCACATATTAAGAATCGGCTGAGGACATTTTACATCTCCAAAGAAAGTTTGTCCGCGAAGGTCCGACTGACTTCACGACCTGGTTCATCGTCTTACTAAAACAAATTTAATGTGAAGTTATGAGGACAATAAAATAAACTGAAAACGGCACGCGTGTCCACTGTAGATCGCGTTTAAAATTCCCAGCCACTAGACGTCCGAACGTTCAATATCAAGGGCTGTGTTCCGAGACGAATGTGGATACAGCAGGTCAGTTATCACACCGGCCGTGACCCACTTTATCGCATTATCTGTGCAACGGATCGGTCGTTACACATAATTTGTCAGAGACAAACATACTCAAGTCTCTGACATCAATTGGGAGGCTGTTCTGTGTGGACCAACGCGTAACTCGCTGCAAAGACGTGTATCCAGTGAGGAGGGTTAGGAACGTAGGCTCGGAGGGGGCGAGGGCGGGGGCGGGGGCGGGGGGGCTCTGTTGTATACCTGTAGTCTTAGTCTTGGAGCCGACTGGCATTTAAATTCAGACACAAGAGATGATGCACCGTGTAACATTTAAAACGAAGCGACTGTTGACTTGTTCAAAGGTTCTGCCATGGAATTCAACCGCGAAGCAGTTCAATCCAGTCGAAACCTTCACGCCCTACTTATTTAAAACCAATGTTAATACCATCCTCCTACGCACATCTTCCAAGTTCTCCCTTCAATTTTATCGTGTACATATTTCTTCTCTCCCCCCCCCCCCCCCATGTCCCGTACATTCGATGTTCGATGAGCACTACAAAGCTCCTCTTTTCTCTACGTGATCTCCGAGGCATAGCCATCGAGTTCACTCCAAACTTCTCGTATCGTAACGTAAAGTAACCGTAACTGTACGTGATGTTGCAGGCCGAGCGGAAAGGGGCGAGCGCCACGGAGTACGGACTGGTGTTCGGCATATTCGAACTCGTCGTATTCATCATCAGCCCCATCTATGGACAGTACGTGAGTACAAGAGGGCGGTGGGAGAAAGTAGAGATGCATACAAAATTTTCGTAGGAACATGAGAACGAAACAGGTCACTCGGAGTGCAATCAAAGAAAATATTAGAATGGATGATAGACAATGAATGAGAGCGCGGACTGCATGTAACACGGTTCCATAAACGGCGGAGAATTTGACTAGATGAGCGACTATAAGCTTCTACAGTAACTGTGTCGTCTCTCACGTTTCAGCTCAACCGGATAGGCCCCAAGCTGCTGTTCAACGGCGGCATCTTCACAACCGGAGTGTGCGCCATTTTGTTCGGGTAAGCACCTGCTGTTACAATGAAGTTGACTCTGCTTTTCAAAGTTCTGCAGACGCTAAAAGTTGCGGTAATGATGCAGGTTGCTGGACCGAGTTGACGGCCACTACACCTTCATCGTACTCTCCTTCCTGATCCGCATAGTGGAAGCCTTGGGCAACGCCGCGTTCCTCACCGCCAGTTTTGCCATCATTGCCAAGGAATTCCCCGAAAATGTCGCCACAACCTTCGTAAGTATTCCTCGCGGCCAGCAACCTAACCTAACCTAACCCAACATTACGGAGCAGTTCGACTGTCGCCTTTCATGAAGGAGTCACACGAACTCCTCAGATCAGCCAAGACCGTTCCCTTCCCAATTCGCCATTCACTGATAATTCCCTCGTTTAACGCCGTATAACCCGTGTTCTTTAAAATGTTCCCGACACGCGCTCGCACAGGAGGTCCGTTGTTAGTGTCCCGTCTCAGGCAACTCGTGATGTAAAAAGATCTGTTCTCCTTCTAGGCGTCACTAGAGACGTTCTTTGGACTGGGGCTGATCGTGGGACCCACAGTTGGAGGGGCGTTGTACCAGGTGAGTCCAGTTCAGACGAAATCCGATAACCGCGTTGTGTTTCGGTTAATACGGTGTTCTGAAACGCTGGTCTCGAATTTCAGGCCGGGGGATACACGACGCCATTTGCAGTGATGGGGTCGGCGCTGTTCCTTGCCGCCATCATGACGGCCTTCGTGCTACCAGACCACGGAGACGCCGAGGAAGACGCCCAGCAGGGCTGTGAGTGTCCCCTTCGACTTTCCGTCCCCCACACATTGACAAAGAAGTCGCTTAAAAGTGGCACGTCCACTGATTGATAGGCAACTCACGATTGCGTTCCAGCGAGCCTGCTGCAGGTGCTGAAGATCCCGGGCGTGCTCCTGGCTGCGTCCAGCATCATCGTCACGTCCATGAGCATAGGGTTCCTGCAGGCGACCCTGGAGCCCCATCTGCGGCAGTTCGAACTGTCCCCCATGGTGCTCGGTCTCATGTTCGTCATCAACGGGGGCACGTACGCGCTTACGGCCCCCTGCTGGGGTTGGCTGTGCGACAGGAAGCTTAATCCCAAGGTGGCCACCGCAGTCGGCTGCCTTCTCATTATCGTGGGCTTCTCGCTCGTTGGCCCAGCACCCTTCATTCCCACACCCACGTAAGTCTCGATGGGTTTCATTGCACGCATTACATTTGAAAGACGTGTTAAAGCTTTTCAGTAACAGGACCACTACTTTGTTCCAGGATTCTGTGGGTTTCTATTCTGGGGCTCGTGTCCCACGGACTGGGCATCGCTGCTCAACTTGTCGCCTCTTTTACTGACGCACTCAGAACGTCCATGTAAGTCACATCGTGTAAACACGTGTAACCTTGCTCTTCTGTCCTCGCCTTTGAGGTTCCTTCTTGCTCCAACCCATACGTCAGCGCTCGTGATTTTATTCGCCGAGGGGCGTTGCCCCCTCCATGCGACTTCGGACATCTCCACCGTGAAGACATTGTTTACAAAAAAAAATCTTCCACAAAATGCCAGCGTTACTGAGGGTGAAATTCAAAGGAGGCAAATGTTTCCAGATTGTGTGGGTTCCCTAACAACCTCGAGACGTACGGACTGATCTCCGGCCTCTGGACTTCGACGTTCGCCCTCGGCGCCTTTGTGGGGCCCTCCATCGCGGGCATTCTTTACGACAGCGTCGGCTTCAGGAACGGGACCATGTTCGTCGTGCTTCTGAACGTCATAGTGGTAAGCGACCTCAATATCTGTCGCATGCCATCAGTATGATTAGCTACTGACTGTGCCACTGGACACCTGAGTCACCTCACGACCACGGACTGGGGGTGCCAAGGGGGCATAGGGACAGGCGGATGGAAGAAACTACGCAAGAAGGAGCTTCATAATTTGCAGGCCCTACTTTCTGCCAAATATTCGGGTGACGAATTACAATTCTAATCTTGATATCAGACAGGAAGTCGTAGATTCAGTTGGCTCAGGATTGGGTCCCGTGGTAATGAACCTTCGGGTCACGAATAATATCAGCCTCTCTCTGTTGGCTGTTGCAGGGAGTCTTGGTGGTGATATTTATCTGCTGCTCTCGCCAGAGGGTCCCGTACAAGCAAGTCCTGCCGGCAGAGGATCTCAAGGTCAGCATGACGACGTCCGGTTCGCACAGTTCCAGCAATGGCCACGCCGGAGGCAGTGCCATCGCCATCGAGCGTCCTCCGGGCATGAACGGCATCATCACGTGCAACAGCTATAAGAACCGACACGGCACTTGGCATCGCAGGGAAAGTGGGGCCGTGCTCATCGGGCCGTACAGCACCAGCTACGGCAGCTGCGAGTCCAGGGGCTTCCTCGAGAGCGTGACGTAGGGCGAACCAAGACACAACCACGCCGCCTGGCAGCATTCTTCTTTGCAGATCTTGGTACTTTACTGGCGTCCATGTCTACAGCTCAGCGATGTTCTTGTATTCAAACGTCAACGGTAAAAAAGGACAATCTCATAAAGGAGGGGTCTACAAAATGTGTTCCTTGGAGATAATCAAGGGTCGTACACGTCCCTTTTGTCGGGAAGAGAAAGAACGGCAGAGAAATAAACGATATTAAATTAAAAAGTAGAATTTGTGGGTTTTCACGGCGGTGAGAGTGAAGATGGATGTCTTCTGGGTTGGTACGCCGCGTAGTCCGGTAGAATTTTACCGACGTTTCGGAGGTCCTTGCTGCCTCCATCATCAGGGCGATCGCCTTGATGATGGTTGTAGCACGGACTTACCAAACGGTACCTTATATCAGACTACACGGCGCAACAACCCAGGAGACATCCATCTTCGAAGTTGAAATTCTTAAACTTGTATCATCTATTCATCATTTGTGCCTTTAAGGGATAAGAAAACATTTTGTAATTATCGGGATTCGTTGTCTTTCTTCCTCGATCTCTTTTGCGTTCATATTGCCAATATTCCCCCACTTTCAGGATACCTCAAGAATAGTTTTCTCGTGCATCTTCGTCACTGCTATTGGTAACAAAGTACGCGGTATCTGCACAAATAAACTTTTAATTTGTGTAGCGGAAGCACAAATCTGGTCGTGGCGCCGTGGAGGGTCACATCCACGTAGCCAGAATTTACTGAAAGTAGTCGATCATGAGACAAGAGAAGGCTGTGGGACACAGGCAGTGAACGAATGAATGAATGAGTGGAGTGAATGAGTGAAAGAGAGTGAATTCCTCTGGTTTATAATTATAATTTAATTCTATTTAAAGAATGAGACATGCAAATACTTTGAATAAATGACACCTGAAAAGTCCTTAGTAACAGAATATACAGTAATTATTGAACGAGTGTTCCTCGCTTTCATCACGTTTATAAGTGTTACTTCTTACTTGGACAATTTCATTTAATCGTGCCTTTTAACACTAACAAGGATCAAATAATGCAGGATAACTGAAATGAAATATATTCGACCTCGCTGAGTGAGAGTTCAATTTTGTTGCTCTCGTAGCAACTGGAAGACCTGTTTTATAAATCTGTACCCAAACACAATAAAACACAGACGTGTGTTCATACAATTTAAGTAAAAACTGGGGGCCATCACTGGCTTTGTCTTGAAACAAATTAATCCAGTCCACTTTAATAGTATCATATGTGTAGATCTCATCAAATGGTCTCTGTTCAAGTCAGGTTTTATTTAAGAATATATATATTATATAATGGATAATTATTCATATTTTTGTTGAATATTACATGGAAATTCACAGATCTATAATTCTTCCTTTGATTTAATTAATATAACTTCTGAATTTCAGTCATGTCTGTTACATCCGAGGCTGAAGATTTGTCTGAGTGATTATAGCTCACAGTAAAAATTATACCGAGATCTCGTAATTGGCTTTGGGTTGGGTCACTAGCTATTCATATTGCTCCCTTCACCATTGCCGCACCTAGAGTAATTCTGGGACCCACTCAGCCTCCGATACAATTTGTGCCGAAAGATCTTTCCTCGGGGCAAAACGATTAGAGACAGGATACAGAAGTTTTCAGGTTATGATTCTCACAAATTTAGAAAATAACTTGTATCAGCCAATCTCGGTAAGGCTCGTATGGTAGCCATAATTTCTGAGGTTTACTACGTTCTTGCCTTCAATTATTTAACTGTGTATAATTTACACACAACAAAAATTTTACTTTGTCAGTGTACAAACTACTGTTCAACTGTGCTCCCATCTGGTGGTATTCATTAAAATACTGAGGTGCCGTATGCATTTATGTAAGTGCTGTTTTTTGTCACTGTAAATATTCCATCCCTAGTCATTTCAGTACAATCACTAACAAACACTGTATGTTTGCAATCATAAATAAAATATACTGTCAAAAATTCATGTTTCATTTATGGTTTGAATACCCAACATACATACTGCATTCTGTATTAGTTTATATGGCACTGAATTAATTTAACCTTTTATTTAAAGTGGCCTTGTTACACAGGCTAAACAGAAACAAAAACATAAAATCTTTCACTGGAACAACTACAACAAAATATCATGAAGACAAAATGGGGCTAACTAACATTTGGTCACAGTGTACATGTAAATTAACAATGGCAAAAACTTTCACAATTTAATTTAACTTCAATTTTGACATAACAAATTTTAAGAAATGTTATACCACGAACAAAAATTGTGTTAATCTAGGTATCGGACATAAGGATAAAACAATTGAAACAGCAAAAGAAAAAAACAGATTTCTTTGTCTACAAATTGACAATAACTTAAATTAGAAAACATATATTCATTACATTATCCCTAAACTAGACACAGCATGCTTTGCTACAAGGGCTGTCACACCACTCAAAAAAACAGAAACTTTAAAATATAAGAACAAGATACAAATATAACCTTCATGTGTTAAACAATAATCTCAGTAAATATCAAAAAGGGGAATTCCTATACTAGAATTAAGCTATTCAATAATCTTCCCCCCTCATCACCAATATAAAAAGTCTGAATCAGTTTGTTCTATAAGACATGATCGAATGGAAGCGAGCAAAGTAGATTAATTTTAAGTTTCTGTTTTCATGAGCGATGCGAGAGTCCTCATAACAAAGCAGGCTGAGCTTAGCGTACTTATAACGTATTGAATACGTGTTATCCATTTTAAGTTACTGTCAATGCGTAGGCCAAGAAATTTAGTTGTTTCTTCTTCTTCTTCTTCAATTGTTATAACCTCATATCCTACACTTAGATTAACACAGTTCTTGCTGATAGTAGGAAATGTCAAGAAATTTCTTTGTCAAAATTTAATGCAGGTTACTTAGTTTTAATCCCTTTATTCGAGCGAACAAATACATCATTAATTTGGAATCAGTCAATTTCTGGATGTGAAATTATAACATTAGTATCATCTGCAAAAAATATGGGTTCAGACTGAGAGTTAACAGTTGGTGATAAATCATTGCTACATATGAGGAAAAGTTCAGGATCAAGCACTGAACCTTGAATAACCCCATGTTTTACAAATCTCCAATTTTAAAGGTGCTATTATTTCAATCTGGTGATTTAATTGTTTGCCTGTTGCTTTCCGCCATGAAGTTACTGCTTAAACCGCTGAACAGGTATATTTGTAATTAAATAAAAATGTAGTTTTGACAATAACAATTCATGGTGTAAACAATAAAATTCTGAAGAAAGATAGCAAAATTGTTCACTTGCAAGGTAAATGTTTGCTTTTAAAGTCTCTTACTGTCACATATATGACTTTCTCAAACATTTTTGGAAAAAAAAACCCTGTAAATAATTAAATTCGTGTGTAGTTGGATGTGCACGATTTTTCAACTTTGTAAAAGAAACACTGTAGGTTACACAGCTTTTGAGAGAAGTTGTTCATATGTCATCATAACCTCAATAATAGAACCTAACAATGAATTTCCTGAAGAAAATAAAACGAAAGTAAACGTGATGTATCAGTTCCTAGTGTAGGATAGTATTCTTGCATAACCCTGCAAACATTTTACAAGGAACCTTATTGGTAAGGCTAAAAAAATTTAAACTTACTTACCTTAACGTGGTACATCGATGTCGAAAACAATCCACCAGTGCTAAATATGATGCGTGATACACTTCCTGTGATAATATATTCTCTATCCATGACAAGTACGTTGCGAAAACAAAGTCATGCCTTTATGTCATGTTTCGTACAAAATATTTCAAATCGCCATTTTGGAACAGACGATTACACAAAAATCATACCACCTCACTAGATACCAAAGATGCCATTCTACATACCAGGGTGTACACTGCAGCGCGGAAATTCTCATACATTTGATTTCTAGTTTTCCGTAACTAGTTACCAACAACCATAAAATACTTCTAAAGACTCAAATTCCCCTGTAGACACATCTTACTACAGGCCTGCTTAGAGCATTAATGAAGGAACCTATAATTTACAATTCAAGTCCCTCTTGTCAATCCCATTTCCCTCATTGTAATACAAGAAATCCTCCACCAAACAAATTACCCTGCATTGTTATTACAGTACTGGTTCCACACATCCTAGGAGTTTGTTTCTGGACTACGTAAATTAAAGTTTTTTTGTCTCAGTCATACTCTTATTTCCTCAGATCCAGTATTCCCTAGGTTTGCATTTGTTTCCAGTCACTCTGGCACAGATGAGGTAAATTTCCACTCACAATCCCATTTACTCATCGATATTGATTACCAACTTAGCAGCCAGCTGCATAAATTTCTCCACTCCTGGCTTGATATATGTAACTATTTAAACGTTATGGATGAATGAGGATTTGAGATTGTCACGGCAGTGAATACGTATGAAGATGACTGTCGTCTGGGTTGTAGCACTGTGTAGTTTATTGGAAGTTTACCAATGTTCCAGAGGTCCACCAGACTACATGATGCTACAACCCTGAAGGCAGCCCTCTCTGTACTCACTGCCACAAGAAACTCAAATCCTACTAAAAATTAAGGCATAATACTTATTTGTGTAACTGACATCATGAAATATAGAAACAAGAGCTGCGGCTTACACTGTTCAGTTTCAGAGAAAATGTTTATACTACATCTCATGTGGAGGTTCAGCAGGCAATAAATTATCTGAAAATGGGGAGAGAAGATAGTTCAGTTCCTGGTGACCACAGAGTAAGATGTTAACTATAAGAATGTTCAAAAAGGTTTCATATAACAATCTCTTGACCATTTATCTTTCACAGGTCTAAATATTTCCTCAACACAGTGATTTCAAACATTGCTATTTATGTTCTACCATCAAAGTACAGATGAGATCTTTAACAATCAATAAAACTACAGACAAAATTACAGTTCACTATGCCTTAACCATTACTGTTTCAGGTTTAAAGCAACTATTAATAAAAACCAGAATTTACAGAGTAAGCAGATACACTGCGCAATAACCCAAATATCATTTCATTACACCACATACAGACTGTGCAGTATTCTTGCACTTAAAATGGTACTCTCTCTAACAAATTCATTCCCTCAAATCAGAGCCATCTTAAAGGAAGTGCATACAAAGTGCACTCTTCAACTTCTACTTTACATTCATGCCCACATTACAGACTGGCAAGAACACATTATGAAGAAAAAGCACTAAACAAAATGGATACACGATGTATAAACCACTGTTACATCTTAGAAAAGCATTCTCATCCTACATTCGCATGACCTCTGTTATCATGAAGGATAAGTAAATTTAAGCGCAGTAATCTGATACACAAAGCAAGTGCGTTATAATTTTTTAAAAATCATTAATCCTCGATTATCAGTCTGTGGCCTGAAAGCTTACAACTATCCATAACACATTATTGAGCATTATTAAAAACACACTTCATAAAAGTGTGAAGGAAATAAATGTACAGACAAATCATATAAAGTATAATTCAATCTGTAACAAATATCTAACTTATATGGCATTCTTAATCACAGTAATTAGTACTAATACAGCTCAGTCAACAAAGAGGCTGATTAAAACAAATCAGCTAGGCTTCGATGCTGGACGTTTATTTGTCTCCAATGGACCAGCCATGAGGATACTAGGGCCTTCTTGCCCAGAGATGCATCACAGTCAGTAACTGAAGCACATATTTTCCCCGCAAACTGTGTCAGCACTTAGAATGCATGGAGATCTCCCTCCACGACCACTGACATTTCACAGTGCCACCTCTCTTAGTATTGCAATTACTGCAGCACTGAGTAAACCAGATACTGGCACTGTTACCAACCACGCAACAACAATATTCCTGTGGAAACAACAATAAATAATTTCATTCAAGAAAAACTTAGGAATCAGAATTAACAGTTTTAAAATACGGTCAGTAGCTGAAAGCTGAGAAACATGTTTGTTACTCCATCTGACTCGGTGCAGAAGACCGCAGAGAAAACTGAAGACGAGGAGGTGCGGGAAGACAGAGACCGGCGGAGATGCTTGGTTGAAAGAGCAGCCTCTTATAGCGGAAACATCTTAATAATAATAAGAGCCATAAATGTATTCCGAGTGTTCATGCAATCTGACGCCGTGAATTAGGCATATACAAACCAAATGAGAGGAAGGAATGAAGTGTACCAAGTCGCAAGACTCGCCTGAATAGTTTCCAGTCGACCCCTTCCTTCGTGGCATTGGCCCAGCCAACGAACACGACGGATCCGACCTTGCAGTGTGTGGTGCTGATGGGCATACCAATCTTTGAAGCCAGTAAGACGGTAAGTGCGGCCCCAATCTCTATCGTGAACCCTCTGGAATGTAAATTACAGCTCAAAGACAAGTAACGACTGTGCCAAACCTCAGAACCGGTATCAGCAGACAACCGGCACATTATTTACCAGAGCAAAACTGATTCCGGAGGCCTGTATTATGTTAACAAGGTTCTAAAGACATCTCCATCTCAGAATACACAACGCTTCCAAATACTACGCAATTCGGCATGCGTGAGTGTGTGACAGATCTTCATATTCAGTTACTGCACACAGACAGTCAACATGTTTGCATTAAAAAGTCATTTTTTCCTACATTTGATCAAATATACACCACACTAAAGTATGTTTCAAATAAAACTTATCATACCTGAGCTCTGAACTTGCTACACTTGTTTCATTTTAACATAGAGCACCTTTAAACACAGTTTTTATAAAAAGCAGCAGCTGCATTTGAGTTACAATTGTTAGTATAAAACTCCATGTCATCAAAATATATCATGTAACCTGGAATCTGAAATGTATAGATGGACAGATGTGGTCACACAAATATCATATTTTTTCCATTGTATATATTTTCGTCACCACAGTTACGTTATCTGGAAGGTGACAGCGGCGACTTATGTTGAAAATAAATCAAATGACAGAAACATGTCAGTTAATAGATGCAACAGCTGAAAATGCACAGACGTGAAACAGAGACACCGGATCGGTTTTAATGTATATTTGTAAATGACCCCACAACAAAAGAATGCGCTGAATTCAGTAATATAAGAAATGCAAATAAACAGCTGACAGCAGTTGCACTCACATCAAGTCTGCTTCGAAGAAAATCCCACAAATACATAGGATTTAAAGGTACAAAGATGCACACATTTTACTTGTCTGAACGTGCACTCACGTGGAAGCCGCGATCTTCGTGAGGTCCTCACCTATGGTCTTCATCACTCTCTGACCATACACCCACAGACCAACAGACATGCCAATACCTCCATAAAATAAAATGTAGATCGGAGTCTCCTCCTTCTGCTGCACAGATCCTTCGGTGTAGATCAGCCACAGCGCAATCACTGGGCCAATGGCGTTACTGAAACAAAAGAGGCACAGTGAGATCTGAGTTGATTCGATGACCTTAAAAACAATTAGCAAAGCGACAAATTATTAATCTCATCTTCACACAGTTTTCTCCACCACCTTACAGACATTTTTCCAATTACAATGAAACCTGTCTAGCATGTGTACGCAGTATACAGCATAAGTTGTGACATGAACATATGGAACACATCTAAATGTAGTTCGAGTGTTAAAAAATGCGGGAAAACGCTCAGATTCCAAAATCTGCTATACGTAAGTCCTAGTACCTCTCCCAACCTCAAGTCTGAAAGAAGGTCGGAAGATTACCTGACGTCATTTCCACCACGTGCAAATGAAGAAAATGTGGCAGCAAGAATCTGCAGGAATGAGAAGAGTTCAGGTGGGGCTGCTTTATCCTCTGAGGTTGGCTGTCCTGTGCCATTATCAGAGGAGAGACCTGAAACATAATACAGTACCACGCAGCGTTCGGAATTTGATCTGCTTTTTTGTATGAGTGTGAAACATGGTCTTTCATTCTAAAGAAAAAACAGTGTGATAAAAATATTTGTATCTGTTGCACATACAAATGCTAAATTCTGTATTTCGACAGGATGTGTAGCATGTAACTTGCCAATCTTGGCACCACCGCACAGAACCATTCGTCTGGTTCCTTATTTTCGAGACGTCATATTTATAACACCTCTTCTAGTTAAGGTTCTTACACCGTCCTGATCTCTTCATGACTATTAAAGGCCAATAATTCATATTTCAAGTCCGAGAACAAATATCGCAGGGTCAGTCTGCTCTCACTCACAGGGCATAATGAAAATGTTGGCCGGGAGAGCAAATCATGGCAGGTTCTGGTCAAAGGCAAGTGACGGAGAAAGCATGCGAAAAAATCTGCACTGCACCTTGAACCCCGAACCCCTGATGAGCAAGCACCAAGAACATCAGATTCCATGAAATATTACATTTATGCCCGCATATACGACACAACTGCGAATTGTAATTCTTGTCTTCTCCCAAAATAATTACAGTAATTCCAACATTACAAAAACTAGTGACTCACTGAAAGCTAGGTTGTCCTGTCCGTGTTTTGCCACAGCCCCGGGAGGTTCAGTTTCCTGCAATAAACAGAGATGTACCAGAATTATCATAGAGTGCTTGTCACAAAGGACCACAACATCTTGAAACTGTAGAACAGGATACTACTTACAATTTCTGTACTAGTACCCGTCCACAGATCCAATGTTCACCCACATATTTACGTGACTGTAAAACAGTACTTTGCTTTGAAAGTACTGACTAAATGAAATAATCATTTCAGCTTTTGCTACAAAAATTGCAAATACTTTCATGGCTGCAGAACATCTACCAACTGCAGTACACCGTCAAACAAAGTCCTGACAGTTTACTTATAGAACCACAAATATAAAAGTTATGTCGTAATTCTCAGGTATCTGCTTTTAAATATCTTAAGCAGGCGTAATCAAATTAGTATGACGAGAAGAGAGTATCTTATCGGCATGAGAGGATTTTCAAGATGAAGAACACATTCATACGTGTACTTTGGTAGAAAGTCGTTAGATAGTACACATTCTGCATAAATGAAAGTTATGCAAACAGAGAGACAGGATATTTGGGAGAGTGGTTAGGACACCTCATTCCAGAGACCAGATATCCCGACGCAGGATTGTGATAGCCTTCCCCCAAATATTGCTGTAATAGTACCTTCAAATTAGACTGAAACTGCTTCCTTCCAAATCCTGCCAACTCATTATTGTTTAATAATTCTATCGTTCCATGCTACATAATCTGAGCTTCTGACATCACATCAACTACGGTCCACAAGTGTCTCAGCACTACGCACCTTGGGATTTCAGCCAGATGACTGGAATGCATCTGGCAAATATCAGTGCTTACCTCATTGCTGTTTGTCGTCTGTGGGCCCTCAGAGTTAACAGCAAATGGTACCATCTTAACAGCGGGTGGTACCATATTGTCAATGATCCCTGTCAGTGTCCCATTGACCTCGGTGCAGGACGAGTCGACTTTGTACTCGTCATCTCTCGTCTTTTGCGTTGAACCTGTTTCTGCAAATTAAAATTCATAAAAGTGATTATGTTTATGGGGTGATGAATTTCACCAAACATTTAGCATCCAATAATAAAATGAAGAGACACAACTGTAGTAGAGTCTCCCTCCTTCCCGGTCACCCCAGCCACTAACCCCTAAAGTCTACCCACTGTTTCAAGACTGAAGCTAGGTGTATAAGTCATAAAGATGCTGACCTGACTGACCACCGAGCTTCCGCTTCATGAACGGCACGAGCACGAGCTGCACAGTCAGCATAGTCACTGCTCCACAGCACAAGCTGATGATCAATGTGGCCCACCAAGGGATTCGATCAAAATACAGCACTGCAAAGGCGTGGAAACATCACTCACTTGATCAGTATTATTCAATGTAGAGAATCAATAATTATATTGATAAAAAAGGCTAATAAACAGTTCATTACACTCCAGCGAGATATAAATTATCTGTCATATTTGATTAAATAAAAGTCAGGGGAAAAAAGAGACCTCTTCAGAGACACAAGCAAAAATGGGAGAAAAATATTAATGTGGATATTACAGAGACAACGTGTCTGGCTACGGACCAGAAACAACTGCCCATGAACAATGGCTTGTAAATTCAACAAAGCATTGGAAATTTTCTGACCATTAGCTTCTAAAGAACTCTGCTTGAATACTGCAGTTACCTCGTTATTGTGCACTACATACACAGAATTATTAGAAATATTTGTTCTAATGTGGAATTCCTGCAAAACTTGGTTGAAATATTTTGCAACATTTTACATTCAACAAAGAACTTTCATACTTACGCTAATTAATACATTCACATTATTCTCGGACACAATGCAACGCACTTACATGTCGGACCGTCAAGGAAGATGGAGAACACGTTGATGAAGACAGTCACACCATAGATGATGGGCAGACTCAGCAAACCTCGTACTATGGGATTAGGCGCGTTGAGGATGAAGTGACGAACCAGAGCAAACAGCGACACCGATATCACACCAGACAGCACCGGCGACAGGAACCAAGATCCCACTGCAAAGTAACCGGATGCAACTGCAGCTGACAGGACGAGAAGCCTCAAACTTCATCCAGACACACCAAGTACATGAACCTTGTGTAGCTTCTTAAATACTCAAAAAATTAAAAATACTACACGCTACACTTAGAGAAACTCCTGACATTAATGTCCCACGTTACCTGCAATGTTTACAGTCACCAGATTTAACTGGGCTCCTACAAACAGAAACCCGTGTCAACGCAGACCTACCAATCAATCCAAGGACTCCCCAGTTGATGCCGTCATTCCCGCGGCAAACCAGAGAGAAACCAAGAGTGGCACCGACGATGCCGTGAGTGGCTGATACAGGAAGCTTCAGGAATATTGCAATGAGCAGCAACACAGAGCTGGAAACTGCAACAATAAAAGAGTATCAACATGTGCCACTCATAAATCAATACAACCTGCACCATCATATCTGTTTAAACAGAATTTCCCCATTTAAATTTGTACGTACTTCTTACTTCACCCATATTCTACATGCGCTGTAAAAATAGACCACCTGGGATCATTCAGTTTTAAAATTCCAAAATGCCATCTTTCTTGATTCAAATATATTAAACACATTCTGTAACGTGCCACTTACTCAGGACTGCGAACATTCCGAGCATAAGCTCCAACTCAGCACCTTCGTAAACCGTCAACTGCAAAACACCTTTACGCACTGTTCCCGACACTTTGTAACCTGCAACGCAGAAAAACCCATCGGACACTGTGTAACTCAGCGGGTATCAAAAGGGTGCAGCGTTCAAGTAGAGTGGAAATAATATAAAATGGAACCTGTTTTCAACTGAAAATTTCTCTGGTCCAAATAAAAATGGCCCAGTGAACCAAAATTAAGGTAAATATTAAACCACTTTTCTGGTAACAGGGTCCAAAGGCTCTGATGGTTTCCCAAGTCCCATTTTATATATTTATTTGCCTTCCAACTAGAACATATATTATCTCCATTCAAATTCACCAAATGCATTGCGTTTAGATGAAAATATTTTCATTAGCATTTCATGTTCAAATATTACTGCCATTGTTCTCAGAGAGCGACATCAGAATTACAATTTCATGTTCCTTCGTCTTCGATGCTTTGAAATGCAAATAGGGGACAGACAAAAGGCACAGACAACTAAGGAAGAATAAACTGCAGAATCCAACGGACAGAAAACACGTTCCACTCACCTAGCAGAACGGATCCAGCGATTTCACACACCGTTCCCAAACAGCATGCCTGCCTGAGAGTGAGCACTTTTGATCCGACCGAAGTAGCAAATGAGTTCGGAACGCTGTTAGCTCCAATGCCAAATGCCAATATGAAGGCTGTTATGAAACCGACGATGACAACCCACAGGACGTCAGTCGAATATGGGTCAATCATGATGAAAAGCTTGCGGATTCTTCACACAGCTCGTTGCAGAGACACTTCGATGTTCGTAACAGTTTATAAGAAGCAGTTTTCCCATTCCTGATATCCGTGCATTACGCTACCGTCGCTGTTGCAACTATGTAGTGTCACAGAACTTTTTCTTTGCTTGAAAACAGCGAACAACAAAACAAATTATTTTAACAGCGCCTGCCCGTCATTTTGACAGCAGAAAAATATAAAAGCCAGCTGAGACACTGATCGAATTCTTCGCTGGACAATGACCTCTCTCCTTCGTGACAGTCCCCGAGCGTCACCTGGAACACAGAGAAAAAAAATTCTGAATTTGCTTAAAACACTGAAAAAACTTCAAAGCTAGGATCGTCTTCAGGCTTCATGTTCTGTGTGTGTGCGTGTACATGGATTTATAACTGAATGATGGAGTCCGAACAATGCAGGGTTTGAGGATTTCACGGCGGCGAGTCTGAATTTGCTGTCTTCTGGGTCGTTAAATCGCCCTGATGATGGAAGCAAAATGGACCTCTGAAACGTTGGTGGACATCTACCAGACTACATGACACAACAACCCAGAATTATATTATGGATGTCATGGCGGTGTCGGATTAGAATATGTGAAAATACAATACAGGAAGTGAGCAAAATGAAAATAAGCAAGAGTTTTCAGAATTTAATCTCAGCTGAACTTCTTTGCAAATGTAACTGTGATTTGTTACTGTCATTACCACAAAAAATACTAAAAAATTTTTTTTACTAAAATGTAAGTTGTCAAAGGACAGCTGTTAATTATGAGAAAAATAGCAGCTCTAGTTGGAAGAAATCTTCAAAATGCACCAGGGGTGATGACAGTCCTCAGCTAGCGGATTCCTAACCTCGAAATAATGAGTTTCGGGGACAACGCCTTGCAACAAAACCTGAACCACTCGATGCTACTGCCAAAAGTGTCCTACATTTCTGACATTGTTGAAGGGTAAACTGAATTACGTAAGTTTAAATACTGACGGGGAATAATAACAGAGCTCGCGTGTTCAATATAAGTGCATGAAAGGCTCACGCCAGTTCTACAAACAAACGCGAAGTGGCTCGCCTTTGCACAATCCGAGACGCCGGGTCAACTTTCTTTTCGTTGTGAGTGTACGCACACAGAACAGAGCGCGGCCGAATATTTGTCGTCCCGGAACGGAGTCAGGCTGTGCAAAACACTTATTTTGTTTTCTCAAATCATCAACACAACAATGCAGTGCTTACTAAACTTATTTGTCACTCGAGTTGCCATTCGGATCCTACAACTGACGATGTGGCAACAACTCGCGCTCCTATGCACAGTTATAATCGGTAACGAAGGTTTGCCGAACGACTGAAATATATTAAACAGACTTAGAAAACTTTAATTACCTTCCACGCAATGTGGGCCTTCAAATATACCAGGACAATACTCGGGAAAAACTTGTAATGTGCATCGATCGGAATTCATTAAAATGTCTCAAACGACTGACTACTTGTTCCTAACTAAAACTGAAATGGCTCAACAAAAATGTGGCGTAAGTTTTTCATACCGAGTTCCGTCGAAATCGGTTTCGCAGTTTTCGGTGGCGGTGCCCGAATAACTGTGAGACGAGCATGATACCAACAGACGCACTTAAGACGTTTACACAAACTACTGAGGGTTGTAACTCCCTAAGCGCTATGGATAGCTCGAGTCGAGTTGCCTCGAAAGCAATGTCCCTGCATTTGTTTTCGAAAGTCAGTTTGAATGACCTCGAAATGTCGCCAAAACCAGTTTAAAATAACATTAATTTCCATAAAATTATTTCGAAAAATTAATTTAAAAAGTTCACAAACCTTTCCTTAATTTCGTTTCGCATTCTGATGTTGGCATTAATTAAAGTAGCATTACGATAGAAACGAACTGACCTTGTCTCACCACGGATTCTTGGACGATGCAAACTCCAAATTTGAGGTTTTCTGACAGACGATACAGCTCACATTATGTACGACTTTACAACGTAATAATCACACTTTGTCCTTCCTGTGATATCAAAAATCGTGAAACGCAATACTGACTTCTATCCACGAACCAGTCTGACGAAAACTAAAAATTATCCTTTCCTCAAACACCCACTCCTCACTCACACTTAATAGCTCGTTCGTGGAATTACCTTACCACAGGTAAACACGATGTTTTTCCCGCTGACGAAATAATATCTGGGTAAAATTTGAAATATAATGAGTAATAACGTTACCACACTCTCTCACTCCATCGTGCAGTGTTCTTTGAAACGTCGATTGTTACTCGGCTTTTCAAAGAACAGCCCACTTTGTTATGGAACCCGACTCTATCCTGACTTAGACGCAGGTAACAAAAGACAAAACTGTTACCAACTATGAAACGAAGGAACAGCCATCACGCTGCACGGCGAAAAATGAAATGATCTCGTGAACTAACAAGGAAAGGGAAACAATGCGCCGAACTGGAAAAACAAATGACGCACTGTCGACCGCATGAAACTGTTTTGCCATGGACTCTTACTGGCAAGACGGGACATGACACCGAGCATTTTTGCACTCTTGATTGACTGACAAACAAACAATGGCCAAACAACACACACACGTATTCAGACGAGCTCCGTGACCATTTAAAACATACAAAATTACTAATAAAGGTTTGTTTCAGTCATAACTATTTCCAAAAGTACAGAATTGCTCACGTTTGTTTAAGTCCCAAACAGGATGTTTTCAAAACTTGTTTCTAAGCACCAAAAAATGGCGACAGCTTAGGGTTACTGGAGGATGCTGAGTTAAGTTTAATTGGATTAACATTAACCATGCGCTCCATTAAGGGCACTGAAGAGAACATTTGGACCAAGAGACTGTGGCAAATTGTATAATACTGAGCTTCATAATTCGTACTCTTTGCAAACATTAGCATGACAAATTCGAGAAAGACGTAAAAGGCAAGGGATTTTATCGTATAATAGGGAGATAAGAAATGCATGCAAAATTTTGGTTGGAATGGCTAACGACAGGGTATTTGGAGCTCTAGGTGAACTTTCAGCCCAATGAGCTACCAATAATTAATATTATGCATGCGTATGAAAAAAATGCACTGACTGGTCACAATGTCGACCTCCTCACATGCTTACCAACCATTTATAAACAACATTTCAGGCGAGCTATGGTGCACACCCAGATTTTTGATTAATCAGAACTCTCACAAGGGACTGAAATTCGTGTTTGTAGGTTTAGAAAGTGATAATGCATATGGAACATCTAAATGACGTAACGTGTAATACTTACTGGTACATTAATTGGCCACATTTCCCACTGTAAAGAGTCTGAAGCCGACCGAGATGCCCGAGGACACATACAATTTCATGGGTGTTTGGTGGCGTGGGATGGGGGCAGCAGCAAAATGAGCACTTTATGAAGGAACGCAACAGTTTATACACTTTTCGTTTTGCCTCAAAAAGTGTTAATCACCTCTTTTATTTTCGTAATTACACATGTTACACGGAAAAAATTATCTTAAGAAATGTCAAGACATGTTACGAACTATGTACTTTATTTCCATGGCATAGTTCTGTATTTTAAAACAAATTAATTCCCTGTAATTAAAGTAATTTCAAAAGAAACCACGCTCCTACCTTCACATGAAGTGACGCACCGTTCTTATTCGCAGACCCCGAGCCAGTACAAATTATGAAGCAAGCACGCGCTTAACTTCACCACTTGGTGCGCAGATGGCAAGGGTTACCTAAAAATTCTGGTATTAATTCTTCATGCTTTTATCTTCTCTGTATCACGTCACCAGAACTCATCCTGTATTTTCGATTTGTATTCACAACTGGCAAGCGAATTCCAGTTTTGTCCGCACTGATACGCGGTTAACCGTTATGTTAAATTAATTTGAAATAAAATTCTACAAAATTCCTAATTCTGCAGAGAAACGGTACACGGTGCAATACGCGTCTTTAATTTGTAACACGCGCACATTAAGCGAAGTGTAAGAAAAATAATAATTAAGTGTATTACTTGTATTGTTAACATTTAGTATAATTCCACAACAAGAAAGCATCCACTGAATAGTTTCAGAGGAAAAAGGACGTATCACCTCCTGTAACATTTTATAAAAGCATTCTCAACGTACGTTCTCAGAACCTCTTGCCCTAGTCTGGCATCTTGAAGGTTCGCTGTAATCAACGGTACAGCAAAATGATACACAAAGGACATAAGTTGTAACTTCTAAAAGACTCAGCAATCCTTGATTGTCAGACTTTAGAGGTCAGAACTATACATGCCGCATTATTCAAGTTGTCGTTCATAAAACTAAGCTGATAAAAGAATTATATAATAAATTACAGATAAAACAAATTCTTGAATTGTTTGGCATTCATAACAAACACAGAGTCGGCAGAACCACACGGTTCGATGTTTCTAATACCAAGGCCTGCCACTGCACGGAATCCCGAGCCAGTTCCATCCACTTCCCATCATCACAACCTATTTCCGCAAGATAGGCCGCAATACAACGCCGTCATCTCCTTCTCAGTCTTCCAAGTGGACGTTTTTCGAGACGTTATTCCCAACAACCTTTCGTGCGTAATCTAACGTCAACAGTAGAGTCAGTACAAAGACGACAACTGGAGTCTATCATATCCTCAAACGCTGCACCGTCGTCAGTGACTGAAGCACATATTTTCCCCGCAAACTGTGTCAGCACTTAGAATGCATGGAGATCTCCCTCCACGACCACTGACATTTCACAGTGCCACCTCTCTTAGTATTGCAATTACTGCAGCACTGAGTAAACCAGATACTGGCACTGTTACCAACCACGCACCAACAATATTCCTGTGGAAACAACAATAAATAATTTCATTCAAGAAAAACTTAGGAATCAGAATTAACAGTTTTAAAATACGGTCAGTAGCTGAAAGCTGAGAAACACGTTTGTTACTCCATCTGACTCAGTGCAGAAGACCGCAGAGAAAACTGAAGACAGAGACCGGCGGAGATGCTTGGTTGAAAGAGCACCCTCTTATAGCGGAAACATCTTAATAATAATAAGAGCCCTAAATGTCATCCGAGTGTTCATGCAATCTGACGCCGTGAATTAGGCCTATACAAACCAAATGAGAGGAAGGAATGAAGTGTACCAAGTCGCAAGACTCGCCTGAATAGTTTCCAGTCAACCCCTTCCTTCGTGGCATTGGCCCAGCCAACGAACACGACGGATCCGACCAAGCAGTGCGTGGTGCTAATGGGCATGCCAATCTTTGAAGCCAGTAAGACGGTAAGTGCGGCCCCAATCTCTATCGTGAACCCTCTGGAATGTAAATTATAGCTCAAAGACAAGTAACGACTGTGCCAAACCTCAGCACCGGTATCAGCAGACAACCGGCGCATTATTTACCAGAGCAAAACTGATTCTGGAGGCCTGTATTATGTTAATGTAACATGTAAGTGATTGACACCTTTCTGCAGTCATGAAAGGAACACACAGCAATGAATAGCTATTAAATACCAAAATTCAATGTCCGAATATAAGAATTGCGAAGCGCGTGGTTTATTTTTCTTTGGACATGTACTCACGTGTAAGGTGTGATCTTCGTAAGGTCCTCACCTATGGTCTTCATCACCCTACGACCCCATACCCACACTCCAACAGTGATGCCAATACCTCCATAAAACAGAATGTAGATCGGCGTCTCTGCCTTCTGCTGCACGGATCCCTCGGTGTAGATCAGCCACAACGCGATCACTGGGCCAATGGCGTTACTGAAAGGAACAAGAAGCCACCGCTGTTCACTTCAGTACCATTAAGTTCGACAAGACCTGAGCTTCAACTCCGTAATTTTCAAACCGAAGCTCGTCTATTTATCACTTCCATTAATGGAAATTAAGGAGCTTTTGAATTTGCAATAAAATGATACAAAGCTTATTTCTACCCAAAATTCTCAACTTTGGAAATTTTATATAATAAAAGTAAGAATTTAAGTTGTTTAAAAAGAAAGCAACATTCCATAAAGTGGTGTAGCTCCACGCGTTAACCTCAGCCCTGGACGCTGGTGAGTTAACAGCGTCATGCTTTGATTGCTGTACCCCTGGGGGGAGGGGGGAACATGTAAAAGTAATATTACATAAGAACTAAATGTCGCCATGGCAATTTATTTTGTAGTCCCAAGTCTGAGAGAATCGTACCTGACATCATTTCCGCCATGAACAAATGAGGCAAAAGTGGCCGTGAGCACCTGAAGGAAGGAGAACAGCTTTAAAACCTCTGGTGGGTCCTCTTTTTCAACCTTCTCCACTTTTTTGGAACCCTCTTTCTCCTCCAAGGATGGCTCTTTTATTCTGTCATGAGAGGAGAGGCCTGCAATGCAAATATACAGCGTCACCTGGGACAAATCGACAAGAGTACGCAGCGGCAATATTTCATTGTAATTCCAACGCTACAAGATATGAAAACTCACTGAATGCTGGGTTGTCCTGTCCAAGAGTTATCACGGCTCCTGGAGGCACAGCAGCTTCCTGCAAAACACAGACATAACACGCATCTGAAAAACAATTGAAGTGTGTTCTTTCAGACACAGTTAAGTTGACTTCCAGCTACAAAGGCAGACCATCATTCTATCAGCAGAAGGGAGAGTGCAGAACGAAGAATCGTAACAAGTAACGGAAAGACAATTATGAATTCTCTATTTCCTCCTCAAAAAATCAAGTGTTGTAATTACGCAGTGAAGCCACAGCAAATTTGGCAAACGTCAATACTAACCTCACTGTTAGTGGGTGGCGTAAGCATTATCTCATCTGTTTGAAGTGGGCCATCAGAGTTGTCGCTCAGATGTCGTATCTTGATGCTGGTACTCGTCACCGTCCCATTGCCCGCCTCTGGACAGACTATGTCAGTCCTCTTCAAGCCATCAAACGTGACACCGCCTGTCGTGTTTTGCGTCGATCCCGCTTCTATAAATTACAATTTAACTTTGATATATAGACGAAAAAGTCAGCTGGAACAGTAAGAATCCTGTTTCAATAAAATATGTCGTCCGACAGACAAGCCACCGCACAAAGCCGGGTCTAATCACCAGTAGCCAGAGCAGCCGATGCGCCTCTAAACCCACTACTACTACAATTCTTCACGGGCGTATCACGTGGTATCATCCGCATCTTGCGCTGCTTCCCTTCCCCCTTCCTGAGAAGCCATCAGCTACCAATCAGTTTACTTCCGCTGCGGCACTTCACAGCCCCTTTATAACAATGAGCGGGTCAAATTTGAAGGAAGTCGCTAAAATATGACAAAGTTTACCTTCGATCTTCCTCTTCATGAACGGCACGACAAACAGCTGTACAACCAATATGGTCACTGCTGCAATGACGACGCTGAGAATCAGGGCGCCCCACCACGGAATCTTATCCAAATACAACACTGCAACAGAGTAAGAAATTCGTGCGGTACTGGGAATTCCTTGCGGAAGTTCCTTCGCTGTCTCCTAAGAGGAGAGGTGAAGCAATTAAGCACACCGGTACTGTAACGACATTCGCTTGGACTGAGTGATGGATTGTTACGTTAATTTAAGAATTACAGGCTGTACGTTACAGTACGGTGATGGCGTACCCCTTACCTTAATTGGTCATGCAGTTCTGAATTCTGATGCACAAGACCAGAGGCACCATTGTTCGAACAAACGTTTGTACAATGGGATCCGAGAGTTCCCATTTTTGCGCAACAATCACTTGTGATAACATTAGCGCAATAATGACCTCAGATCGTATTTGTGCATCCTACGTGATGTGGAATGAAGAACACATATTGAATCTGGGCGCACTCCGCACGGCATGCCTTTCCGGCCTCGTCAATAACAACCGAGGATTGGGCCCTTGCCTGTTCTAGCTCCTCCATCTCTTTCTTGGTCATCTTCACTTTTGCCCAGTAATTCACGGCTTCTTTTGGGAATATTCTGTTTTTCCGTTGCTTGCACATGACCAGAGCATTTTGCTTTGTATTAAAATATTTTATCATATTCTGTAATCTGTTCAACCCTTGCCTGATTTTGTATTTTATTTAATCTTGCACACACTTTAACTGCTCTTTAAGATTTTCATCTCGGCACCCTGAATTTGATCAGTTTCTCGTTTAGTTTGTGCTCAATTTTGGTGGGCACTAAGAGAGAGAGAGAGAAAATGCTTTAGGACACATTACAACGCACTTACATGATGGACCATCATGGACGATGGAGAACACGTTGATGAAGACAGTCACACCATAGATGATGGGCAGACTCAGTAAACCTCGTACTATGGGATTAGGCGCGTTGAGGATGAAGTGACGAACCAGAGCAAACAGCGACACCGATATCACACCAGACAGCACCGGCGACAGGAACCAAGATCCCACTGCAAAGTAACCGGATGCAACTGCAGCTGACAGGACGAGAAGCCTCAAACTTCATCCAGACACACCAAGTACATGAACCTTGTGTAGCTTCTTAAATACTCAAAAAATTAAAAATACTACACGCTACACTTAGAGAAACTCCTGACATTAATGTCCCAGGTTACCTGCAATGTTTACAGTCACCAGATTTAACTGGGCTCCTACAAACAGAAACCCGTGGCAACGCGGACCTACCAATCAATCCAAGGACTCCCCAGTTGACGCCGTCATTCCCGCGGCAAACCAGAGAGAAACCAAGAGTGGCACCGACGATGCTGTGGGTGGCAGATATTGGAAGCTTCAGGAATGTTGCACCGAGCAGCATCACAGAGCTGCCAACTGCAAAAACGTAACTGTCTCAATATGTATCAGCACATCCCACTTTCTCTATAGTCAATTTAAATATTACTGTCACATTTTCAGGACTCAAGTTACTTTCCAAATGCCAGGACAAGATAAAGTGTGACGCAGTTCCTCTGCATCAGACTTTGTCCACTTTTAAGGTCCAGCACCTCGCTCACCTTAAAACTTCATTAATTTCACTGCTACTTCTTTCTGAAAGACCAGGATTTGTATCGACATGGACGACAATTTAAAGAACAAAACACTGCAGTCACCAGCACATACCCCAAGAATGACTCACGGGAAAAAAATAACTTTGTAATCATAATTATAAATGATTTAGCAAAATTATAGGAACACCAAAAATTCAGAACACACAGACGGAAGATTACATCAAAACATCCAATTCTGCAAGATATTACAGGCCTCACCCGCAATAACATGTTACATGCGCTTCAACTTTTCTTCACATCTGTAACGTGCCACTTACTCAAAGCCGCGAACATTCCGAGCATGAGCTCGAACTCGGCATCTTCGTAAAGTTTCACCTGCAAAATTCCTTTACGCACTGTATCAGCCACTTTGTACCCTGCAACACAAAATTACAACCCGTGAATGTCTCGAGATGGCACGACAGACACCGCTCAAGGCGTACTGAAACTTGACAGCGCATTTCTCCACCTACTTTTTCAAAACACTCGAGATAAAGGATGTACAAAAATTTTGAGGGAAGAACACAGATTTTTCAGATAGGACGTGCGTTCCACTCACCTAGCAGCACAGATCCGGCGATTTCAAACACCGTTGCCAAGCAACACGCCTGCTTTGCAGTGAGCACCTTTGATCCGACCGAAGTACCAAATGAGTTGGCGACATCATTGGCTCCAATGCCAAATGCCAATATGAAGGCTATTATGAAACCCACGATGACAACCCACAGGACGTCAGTCGAATATGGGTCAATCATGATGAAAAGCTTGCGGATTCTTCACACCTCAATGTTCGTAACAGTTCATAAGAAGCAGAGTTCCCATTCCTGATATCCACGCATTACGCTACCGTCCCTGTTGCAACTATGTAGTGTCACAGAACTTTTTCTTTGCTTGAAAACAGCGAACAACAAAACAAATTATTTTAACAGCGCCTGCCCGTCATTTTGACAGCAGAAAAATATAAAAGCCAACTGAGACACTGATCGAATTCTACGCTGGACAATGACCTCTCTCCTTCGTGACAGTCCCCGGGCGTCACCTGGAACACAGAAAAAAAAATTCTGAATTTGCTTAAAACACTGCAAAAACTTCAAAGCTAGGATCGTCTTCGGGCTTCACGTTTCGACCAAGTAAAACAGCATCAGCTCCAACTGGCGACTAACGAGCTTCAAAATGCACCGCTGATAATAAACAATTAGGAAAAATTACGCGAATGTAAACTTTTGTGACCAACTGCAGCAGCTGCCTTCAGAAAGTGGGGAAGACCCCAACAAAATTCCGATCAGGAAAGCCAGTCTAGACCAGGACACGGCCTCTGTCGTTCTGAACGCAGAGCAACTTGACTTTCACTCTTCCGCCAACTGCAAATCTACATTTTCACCTGTCGTCATTGAGGCCTCAATGGGGAATAGTAAGTTAAAACAAGCCACGGCCACTTCCACTACAATGCGTCCAAAATCCTGCAACGCTGTCGTTTTAATATCATTCAGCAGGTGATAGGCGTTCTTTGCGGAGTTCCAATGTGACAGGCCGAGTGTCCATCGTACAATACGACTATCACGAAGTTCTTTTTACAAGGATTTCTTTTTCTTAAATAAACACCACCCCCCCGAAGCCTTAAAACAAAACAGAATCTCGCAGCGAAATAGCCATTTCCCAGTTCAATCGCTTTTGGTTTATTTTGTCTGAATAATAAGGACCACGAAGATATTTATACTGTGATCCTCATACAAGCCGCCGTGGGAACCTGAAATCTCACCAATATGCAGCAGTCAACATGGCACAATGTCTCTGAACGCGTCAGACGTTAGACAATTAAAACCATTTTTTTTCAACATGCCAAAATACACAATTTTTTATCGTATAAAAATTTAACATTTTTGTGGGAAATAAGCTTTTTCACTATCAGGAATGAATTTGCCGCGTAAATGTTACTTTCTCAACACAACACGAAATACAATCAAATTCGTTGTGGCAAAACATCGCAAAATGCCTTTCGGCACGTAAATTATCCGCTAGTTTTCGCCATTACAGCCGACGGATATTCGAGTGCAGTCACTCACCGTATTTCGCACCGAGCTGCCAACGTCTTGTCCCACGAAGAGCCACCAGTCCTCACTTATGAGACTGCGACGACAACAACAAATTATTCTCTCGTTTGCCAACACGTGCTAAGTGGCCTTTTCAACAGAAATGAACCATGCAGCAGTCTTTGTGCGCGCTAAATGGGTCAGCACCGCCACGCATGTCCTGAGCAACAGGTTCTGATTCGCCGACCGGTCGAGCAACAAATGTTTTCTTATTCTTTTCGCAAAGACCGGTGAAGTACAGCGCAAATCTGATCACGTCCGAACATGCGTAATTCATGTGGCATTTCCGTGGCTGTGATCTTGCAAAAACCTTCCGCTAGACTGCTCAATCGCGGAAAAACCCAGAAATAAAAAGGACTTTACAGAAAACCTCCCAACTTAGGTAAATGCTGTTATCTCTAACATACCCGAGCCAAGATTAAAATGGATCTCAAGGCATTGAAGTCTGAAACGGTGGACTTAATTCATCAGTAACAACATTTCAGACAGATCGAGTGCCATCTCGTTTCGTACTGTCGAAGCAAAGCGGCAGATAACAGCGCCAACAAAAGAAATTCCTCGTAAATTGCCTGATTCTCAACCAACAGCGAGGTAGTGGCAACAATACGCAATTTAACATAGGTCGAAACAATAGCAGGCCATTCGTCTGTGAGACTGACACTACAACAATGTCGTGTTTAAAGAACGGAACTGTTTCATTAGCACAACAATCAGCCCTTAACGAGGCATACGAAATAAAACAAAAGACGGGGGGGAATGGGGAATCACGCGGTATGTTATGACACACATTCGCCAACTCGAGGCCCCCGTACCATTGTTTGGTACCAACATTACGAACGTTACATTACTCGCGGGAAAGAAAACTGCAAATGGTTTGCATTCTGAGACAGCTCAGCTCACACGGTGATTTACGAGCACCCATTTTAATATTATACCGCCCCATTCATGCGGTGGTCTCCCAAACGACACTTTTAGCTGCCCCTTAAAATGCCTCCATGCCAACGAAGCTGAAGGTCCGCGTAATCCAGTCAGGCATAAATTAACTGACATTCCAAGAGGAGCTTAGTGTCTCAACCACAGAGGCAGTAAGCACCTCCGAAACGTCAGTCCATTTCTACGAGACTACGTGCCCCGACACTCCAGAAGTCATCTTCATAGAGGAGACGAACTTATTAAATCAGGCCTCTTTCTAACGAGTGCGTCCAGACGTGGACACGGTTCAGAAATTTTCTTTGCGGAATGTTTGCAAGCAGGATTCAGGTTGCCGCTCAACGACCAGCCAAATGAGCAAGGTCAGCGGCTTAAGGCACGGCAGGGGCAGTCCCCGCTGGCACTTTCCGGGAAAGGACGAGGAAGGTTGCATGAGGTCGTGGCAGCATGCGTCATGCGAGACCGCAGCTACGGAATACCAACCACTGTTGTCGAAACATCTGAAGTAACTCATCCGTAACATATGCAAATAGGCTAAAAGTTAGGAGACGTGAGATTTGAAATGCTGATCGCAGTTTTATCATCGTCCTGATGATGGAAGGAGCAGATGCGAAACACTAAGATACGTCTTGAAACAGTACCTATACAATGTTTCACAGCAAAATACCCTAAAAGTCCATGGAGCATCACAACACGGAAATTGTACAACAATGCAGTGACAGGAACGAACATTTAAATGTGTTCATATCAGTTAAATACACCAACAAATAATCCTAAATCTGTGCAGTACTTGGCAACAATGCGAAAAGTCAGAATGACCACAAGAACGAATTAAAATTTCGTAAACTCCTGTTTCTACTCAGCTCAGAACATCTCGCCACTGCTTCCCGTCGATAAACACAAATACAGAATAACGCAAAGAATGCCAACATATTCTACGAGCCAATTAGATTAAAAAGGTGTTTCTTGAACACCAAAATGGGCCTTACCCATGTTCACAAACATTTTGACCATTTTAATGTTTAAAGACTTCCAACGGTATTCTGTTCACAATTTCACGACTACCAGTGAACCAGTTGAAATTCTGTTGCTGCGACAAACCCATACAGAAACGCGGTTAAACATTGCAGGGACACGAAGACAAGAAACTGAGAATTGGCACGGCGCTTACGTTAGTAACGCAATTTGACATCTCTTCTCTCCACAAAAGTTAGTTACAAGAACTCGTAATACATATTTTGCATTTCTAAATAACTTACCAGAGATGAAACTCCCTAGTTACAGCAGTAATGGCAAAAATGAATCTTCAATGAGCTCAAAAATGATTCCATGGAGTTCTCAGGTGATGAACGCATCATTCATCTGCAGAGGCCTCTCTTCTGAACAAGCATCACTGCTGCGAACACAGCTTTCACGTTTCTTAAAACAAAACACTCCTGTAGGCACAAATCGCTTACTTTGATATTAAAATAGAGACTTAACTCTGACATGCAACTTTCCCTGGCACAAGACTTTTTGTTCTAGACAATGAACATTCTCCTTGACATGTTCCAAACATCACAGGCACGAGCCTCCAGCTGATACACAACCTCAAAAAATCTAATGACAAAGTGAACTTTCAAGGAACCATGTGAATTATAAACTGAACTGCACAAGAACACCAATTTCTGAGCTCAGGTGACACATCGAGACGCACACACGATAGAAATATATACAAAAAAACTTTTCATATCAAATATATTTTACAATTAACCTTTCTGCTTATGACGCCTCCAATGAAACCAACAAACACAAGAAGTGTTGTAGTGACAACAATCTTTGTTACCAACTTCAGTTCGAGAACAACTTTGTATTACTCAATCAATCAAAGCGACTCACCTTAAGCCCAACTGCTGAGAAGAGTCGTCAGTCACTTCTTTCTGCCGACATACGAGGCTAATTCCAAATTTGAGCCTAAACGAGGAACAGAAAATTGACACCATATATGCACACTTTGCTATATACACATCAACGTTAAGTATCCTCTCATCAACAAAAAAACATGTTACAAGGACGAGCTCTGTAAAAGCCAGAAAAAATGTCAGGTTAGGTACCAATTTCACACGTGGCTTAAAACAGCAGCATTTTAGTATCACATCTGAACAACCTTTCTTCAAAACCTAGAATCCGGTTTTAAGGGAACGAGGCAAGAAAATCAATGCTAAATTCCTGTCTTCTGGGTTGTTGCGCTGTGTAGTCTGTTAGCTAACATCGACCAGACTACACAGCGCAACCCAGAAGACAGGAATCTTCATACTCACCGCTGCGGAAACCTCAAATCTTAGAAATCAATGCTAAATTTGTAAATATTCAAGATCTTTTATATACGTGTATACTCTATTAACAATCTCGGAGAGAGCAGATTCCTACAAAATGTAACCAAAGTGGATGAACGGAAGGAAGTGTTCCTTTACACTCCAGCGTAAGAAACAAACACCATCTGTCAGCCACACCTTTAATCACCCCGATACAGCAACAACCTTGGGTCTGGCTGTTCCTTTGATACCATTGATGGATTTGCCATTCCCTTTGGTGCCCTGCTGACTTCTTCACCTGTGATGTGGCATAAGGAGCACCTCTGGAATTTTAATATACATTTTGCCGGTCTTATTAAAGCTGTAATCCTGTTGCAAAAAAAAAATGGCAGAACATGTGACATGCCAGGTGATTGAACGTAAATGTAAATGTACAAACAGTAATTAAACAGAGAACAGTAATGTGAGCTCAATTAGAAGCTACCCATTTCACACATCCATCTGCATCAAATGTACCCGGCAACAGGACGAGCGACTCGGAATCTTGACAGTACCTCTGAGGAGCCGTGACACTACCTCTGAACGTCACACTGCAGCACACATCAAATCAGGAGACCTGGGAGTGTATCACTTCTTCTCGAGGATAACCGGACACTAAATTCACAACCCCGTCTCCTTTTTCGAGACGAGAGATAAATCATTCGCCAATAAAGTAACAGTCTCTCACGCATTATGCCGTCACAAGTACGACCAAGGGTAGAGCAGCAATCCTTAAAAAAGAAAGGCGCTGTCACCCAGGAGGATAGTGTGGGACAGGCTAAGAACAATCATAGAGGCAAAATGTAATTTCCACATTTTATTCTGGGAATGGGGAGACCAATTGACATATTTAAAATACTGTAACAATAAGTAATAGAGACTCAAGGTTGTAAATATTTTTTTGCACAGACATATAATACATAACTGTAAGGCCAAATGCTTCAACATTTCATTTAAAAAAATTCTTTCTTAAGCACTAACAAACAGTTTTCTGCACTAACCAGACGTCCTTCTTTTAAGTACTTAATTATTTCAATATCATCTTTCAGTAAAACCAGGTCTGGTTCATAAACATTTAAGAAATTGCTAAAGTAGCGTAACATTCGAGCACATAGTTACGACGATAATACAATAAAACATCCGCACAACAAGAAATCTCAGGTAACAGCACCAAATATCCGTCACTTACCGTATATCAACTATTTTAAGACAGAAAGCACGTACCTTGGATAAATGTTCCAGCCCGCGACACCTCACATACTCAGCAAATAATCATCCATTCATTTTATACCTTTATCAAAGTAAAATCCAACTGTAGACTTTGCATGGCAGCCATTGTTTTACATTGTACAAGGAGAAGAGGTTACGTATGTTTCAAAGATATATCAACACACAAAATTTCAAGATTTCAGGTTCTGACGGCAGCAAGCATGAGGAGAGCCGTGTTCTAGGTTCTAGTGCAGAAGTTTATGGACTTTTCAGAGGTACTTCCTACCTCCATCGCCACCCTGTTGATGCGAGGTTATCAAATACCTCTGAAATGTCAGTAAACTTCTACCAGAACCCAGAAGACAGCCATCTTTAAAATTTCAGAACCATACATTAAATATTGCTAGTCACTTGCGTTCACGTGGCCATAATACTGGCAATGCTGAAGGCAGGCAGGAATTAAAAATGTACAAAGATAGGCTGAAAAGTACACAGTACTTAGACATTAATACAGTATGATTGAACCACCATTTTCCTGTGACAGATGCTGTGCAGGTATTTTACTGTATTACCATTCAAACACTTATAATGAGCAACTAATGTTTTATTTTTCACAACGGCGAGGACAGGACCAATTCATCAGAATTATCCCCACATCTCTCTGCTCTATGTACACACCACTGGACCATGTAGTAAAATATGCACATTTAACATACAAGTTACTGTCACTGTTTTCATATTGCTAATTACATATGTATGGGCACAATCCAAAATACTGTTACAACTTGAACCAACGAAAGAAAACCTCGAAAACATGACTTAAAACCTGGTTACAACTGGCACATCACTTACAGCAACTAAAAGATTACTATAACCTCATGCAAATGTAAGAAATTTTGCATCTGCATTTCCTTCTTATGAAAAACTTTCTCTCTTGAACAGCTATCATACAAAATGGCAGGTACGACTGGCCAAAACTGCAGTGAGCGGTAGGAAATGCAGACTGACATGTCAGGTGACCAGGAAACTCAAATCGTTACTGTTTGCTCGATACGCAAGTAGATTTTGTACTTGCGGTTCATGACTTCCTATCAGACAGAAAGTGTCGCGTATTTTCCCTTTGCTGCTGGCTTTATAGCACGACTCGGCTACTGTAGTTCACAACTCTTGTTGGTGGAAAATCAGAAACAGCGCGCATACAGTGACTTGCAAGACCTCGTTTCACAAAATTATTTCAAAGTCCATTGTGTGGATTAATCACAATGAACAGACAGTTTCAGTTTTCTTAACAGCACTTCCACTGCTCTTACATCACGTTCTTCTGTTCTTGGCCAGTTCTACATAGTAAGCAAGAAACAGTTATAACCAAATCTCATGTCAGTAAATAGTTTATACTAACCTATTTTCAAGACGTTTAAACCCGAAGTAATCAGAAACTGCGTAGACATAATTAAACATGACTACAAATTAATAGGAATATAAATTTTGGACGAGATAACTTCATTGTGCGCTATATGTATTAAAAAATAAATTTACAAAATAACAAAGATGAAAGTACTTTATATGCCCTGAAATGCATATTGTTTATAAAAAAAATTGTTTCCTTAAAAAAAGTACAAATATGCCTTGATTTAGATGTTCAGGCATGTTTGCATGTCGCACATGGCTAAACCTCCCATGACACTAAAACATTCAAATAGCTTCGTAGTGGAAATGGAAACAGTTAACAGATCATCGGGCTGTCTACAATATTGTAACAAAGCCTGGCCTACAGTCTTGCGGTTACACACACCAACATTTGTCAACAGGAGAGCAACGAAAAGCACAGCAGACTTTACGAATTCCTCTGCAGGAAATCTAATTCACTCTCTTGATACGATACTCCTCGAGCGATGCCGACTGCTCAAGACACATACATGCAACAGCAGCGTGCAATCTTGTTGCTCCCTACAAAAACTAGACCACTGCCATCTCAGAGGAGCCCGTCAAACCCTCCATTCATTCAAACCATCTAAACTACATGAGTAGCACATCTGTTTTTGATAAGATGTCATCTCAGCCACAGACTGAACCCAGTTCTCCCGCTTACAATTCTTTGTCATGCCTTCTTTCACATTTACACAATGTTCAAACTAAAATAACACAACGCCATTTCTCAGTTCCACACGACATGTTGTGGGCAAGATAAACTGACATCAACATACGAATGATCGCACGATAAAACACGGTAGTTTCAGGGGACATGGAAAGCAATGAGAGACAAAGTGTCGATCAAGCCAGGCAACAAATTTGGGTCACCATACAAAGGGAAGGAAGATTTCTGCCGCAGCAAAATGAGATGTTCATCGAATGTAAAGAAATAGGAAGTTCGTCAACATCGGCACACTCATATCACAGAGCAGTAAAATCAGTACCGTGTGTTGAGGACAGATTTCAACTGCAGTGTTGTGCCTTACTTCCCCAAAAAACAGAGACATCATGTAAAAGCTGAGAATGTCTCCACAAAACGAATAATTAACTACACTACACACCTGAATGACATGACAAAATCCTACCAACAGGGGAGCACCAAGGGGAAGACGGTGCGAGATATTGGCATCTGATCAGACTCTAGGAAGGCCAAGATATCTGCATTGCCAGGGGGAATGGACCAAACACACAAAAATCTGCTTCTAGATATAAACTCTGGGCCTCAAAACAAAACTATTGCATCTCACTTCAAGTCCTCTCATTTCAGCAGCAGCAGAAAATTTAAGAAAAGAACAGCTTCACTTAATGCCTCACATCTGGCACACGCCTACCAGGACGTAATTTCTGCTTGCCATAATGACACTTCTGAACGCATGACATTCATAAACATGAAGTTTACATTAAAAGCAAGCGGCAAATGTCATTCTGGCCTGTCTTAAGTTCAATCCCTTACATGCAAAAGGGCAAGCATTTTTCTTTTATTGTTACACACCCAAACTAAAAAATGTTTCATATGAACGATATGAGGTCTTAACCCATTAACTGCTGGCAAGGAGCACAGGTTCAGAGCATTGTGCACTGATCAAAAAAAAAAAAAAGGAGGATGCTCAGGCATAATTTCTTTACGGCAATTTTTTGGGTCACTTCAGATTGCGTTGTTTCGGAAATTATGCGAAGATAACGGGAAGACTCGTTTCACTCAGAATCTGCTGCCAGAAATTATCTTTGCTAACATAACAGATGACGTATCACTTATATGATTCAGACGATACAAAATTACTACAGATGGCAGAAGTTGCCAGTGAGTTACGCACATCATCTTTTTACAAGTCAAGGCATCCATAATAAAAAGGCAAAGTGCCTGATGTCTTAACATTTCTAGCAGAAACAGAAAGGGACGATGGGGCCGCGACATGTCCGACATATCACGCAAGGCGTGAATGGGGAAACGACATAAAAGTTTCACGCTGTGTGCAATGTTCTGTACACATAGCTAATCCATAAATTTGTCTGTCCACTCACTTCAGTCAAAGTACACGTTCTGGGTCTCTGAATCATGTACAGTTTCACCCGACAGATGACAGAAACAGACTAGCCCTCTGAAAACACTGTATTAACTTTTTTACACAGAAACATATGGAAGGCTGGAACTGCCAATGTGAGAAGTAACATGTCTTAAGGTCAGGGTGAATAGCAAACTGAAGCTAGTAAGACATTGCACACCAAAATTTAAATAGAAAAAGAGAATGACTTACACAATAACAGTCAAAATGGTGCAGCTATACAATATTAAACATAGTGGCCCAAAGGTTAAGACGACATGCCTCTCTTCAGCCCGTGCTCCCAACCGTGTGGCAGGCAAGAATTCAGAGGGTATTGACCCATCCTTATGTGCACATTCATAACAAATATTGTATTTATTTAAATAACTGTTATAGCACCAGTACCAAGAATGTATTCTGTTACCTCATCACCTGCCCTCCAACACATAATCGCTTCAGGATGCACTCATAAAAACACGTGGCTATAAAAATTTTAATGCAAAATAAAAAAAGGTGACCATTTTTGGATCACACTTGCTCCTTCACGGAAGCCGCCATTTCAAAATAATCACTGACAAAAATTGAGTCATCATTCACCGCACACTGGAAACACAAACATCACTCACATGACAGCAGCGCAAAGAAACAAGCAACATATGGTGGAAGTTGTTTTAATCAATACCTGTGCACGTGAAACCATCCCAACAAGCAAGCACTAACTCGGTTTGTTAGGGCAGTATTGCTTTCACCCCCCCCCCTCCCCCCCAAAGCCTCTCGGACTGCTGCTGATGCATTCAACTTAACTACTATTATTACAACGTGATGAACGATGACACATGATGCGTACTAAGAGCGTTACCTTTGCTTCAGTCTCTCAGCCAAGGCTGAGGCAGGCCTAGAGGGCAACGGCTCTCAGTATGACCATCGTGAGAGCGCTGAGTCCAGCAGCAATTGGCACTGTTACCACCCATGCAAAAATGATGTTCCTTAGGGGAAAAAATCAACAGTAAGAAACATTGACAGTTTTGAACCTCTCACATGCACACACACAGAATCATGTGGCCATTATTATCTGGACACGGTCCTTTTGAATGAGATACAGCGGATATGCCTCAGACAGTGGACAGCATTCAACATAATATTTGAAAAAGAATAAAAAATTGTCACATGGCTTTAGTATAACATGTAGTTTCTATGCGCTACAAACTGGTCTTCTAATATGCCGATTTCAACTCAGTGAAAGATGCAACATGACTGAAAATAAGAAACGCAGTTGAAGTAGGAGCATAAGACTTCTTTACTCTTTATATTTCTCCTCAAAAACAAAAACACACTCCGTATTAACGTAATGCTCTACACAAACACAAAACAAGGATTAAAAGAACTTGTCAAGGCTACATATTTTAATGGCCTGAAGGATCAGATCATAACACACACAAACATGAACGCCATTCCTGAGATCACACTCTCACATGGATGTCATCATGTGGCAGAAAAGCAGGTTATGGGAAGAGAACAGGGACCTAAAAAATAATGGTGAAGATGGTACAAAGAGAATGAAACACTGAACAGTGGAGAAGCTGTGGACAGACATCATGTATCATGTGAGACAACAGATCTTTAGTCAGAATGCTTTCAATGTCACTAATTTCAGGTTAGAGATGAACTAACCTCCCCCACTGGACTACAAGAAGTAAGAAAAGTTTCAGAATATCAATTACTCATCTGCTTTTAGTACCTGAAGAGTTTCCAGTCAACTCCTTGTTTGGAAGAACTGGCCCAGCCCACAAACACTACAGATCCAACCTTGCAGTGCGTTGTGCTGATGGGAATGCCAATTTTTGAGGCCAGCAGGACTGTGAATGCGGCACCTATCTCTATTGTGAACCCTCTGAAACGAGAAACATCGCCGCAATGTTGACATTTACTCGAATCAGTATAACTACAATCTGTCAGTTTTGGAAATACTGTCTTTATGGTGAGCATCACCAAGCTGCTTAGACAACGTATTCAGAAGTCACCTGTCTCACTGTGAGACAGGGCACTGGCTGTCTTTACTGAAGTGTTGCGTGGTGAAACATCACAACCATCCCTCCTTGTATGAGATCCGAGTTTCTTAGTGGTGAAGACATCCATGTTGGTCGTATGGATTTGAACATGGTGACAAAACCAGGAGACCACAATGACCTCAAATATAAAATAAACTTAATTAACTGACGAATGAGTTGTTTTGGAAATGAAACATGGACAGACAGTAGACATAACTCCACTATGAATAAACATTATAAAATATGTATAAAAAACACAAACAATAATTGGGCAGTCAAAATTATAGAGAGACATAGAATCTTATTAAGCCAAAATACATTCCAAGAGACGCTCCGCAGTTTGTGCAGAATCTGGACACCATATGTTCGCGCATCCTCACCATTTATCTACATGTTAACTGACTCACGTGGAAGATGTGATCTTCGTGAGATCCTCTCCTATTGTCTGAATCACCCTGCGGCCCCACATCCACAACCCAATGGAGATGCCGAGGCCCCCGTACAACAAGATGTAGACGGGCGTCTCTGACTGCTGCTGCACAGAGCCCTCCTTATAGATCAGCCACAACGCTATCAGTGGGCCAATAGCATTGCTGCAACCACAGACAAAACAGTCACCTCAAAACACAATGGATCACAGAAAAGAACAGAGGAACCTCTCGGGGCTACCACATACTGGACAAGTTTTTTTATTTATTTATTCTTCATTTATTGAATACTTTCAACTTCATCACATGATGGGAAGAATAAAAAGAAGTGAATAATAAACTCAAAATTATGTGACAGAAAGAGATTTCATCCCAGGATGTCTTGGGTGTGAACCACTTGATTATGATAATCTGTTGTACTACTGGAATGGTGGCACATTATTTTATTTGGAATAAAAATTCTTTCCTTGACTTGATACTGATCACGAAAATATTGCAACTGTTCCAGTTAACACCACGATTTGTACCATGTCTGATCCCATAAAAAATCACTGACAACTACAAACTCACAAATGTACCACTATGATTTGTGACTACCAATAAATTTATAAATTAAATTAAGAATGTTTAAATAAATCTGAAAAGGTGCTTGCAATGTTCACCACAAACACCTGATCAAATATTAAAAAAACATCTTAATATGGATTACAAATTCCAGGATTAGATACAGAAAATGCCTGACCACACGTTCCTCACCTGATCTCTTCCGAGGCTTAATCAGTGAGGCATGTTTAGGGTTATTAACAACGCACTTTATTATCATGGCAAAAAGTTCAGTCATGCAGGTCAACTGAAAGTAATACCTGACATCATTTCCTCCATGCGCAAATGATCCAAAGGTGGCAGTCAAGATCTGCAGGAAGGAAAACAGTTTTGCAACCTCTGGAGGGTCTTCCTTCTCTACCTCCTCTATTTTTGAAGCAGCTGCTTCAGGATCAAACTTGTCATCTCTTACACGTTCTTTAATTAGAGGCACTGCACTACTATTAGGGGAGAGACCTGCAAGAAAGAGGCCTCATTACTGAGCGAAAATCTGCCTGAAACAGGACTCAAATATTCCGTACTGAATACTTGACCAAATACACAAACGACTTCAATGGATTCAACGCACACTTTTTTGTGCACCAAAAGCCAACCTACACCCACTACAGCACCAGCATTTAAGCAGTATTAAACACATTCACTGAAGATACACACGTTTAAAACAGCTGGTATGATGGAAGCACAGTATCGGTATACTTCGGTGGATTTTGCTGGCAAAACTGAGCAACACATTTTAAATCCAAAATTATACGCAGGTCAGTGTTCACATATTCTTACAAAAAAAGTAAACAAACAGGGTAAAGTGTGGTCCTCAGAGTTATATGAAAATGTTAGTGACATCATCCTCCAAAACGTAGGTCACCACCTACAAAAAACACAAACCCAGAAGGCCACAGACCCCAATTTCAATGTCACAAGAACTTCAAATCTCAAATACAGCATCCAAGAAATAACGTGGTAATTACTCCACACACAAATGGAAACATTCACAACATGGTGAACGCCAAAAGCCTTACCAAGCACAGGCGTAACCTGGCCACTTCCCGGCCGCAGCGGATCAGGGAGAAGCTGCTGCTTCTGTGGCTGCACACTGCCATTTCCAGGCATGGACATTATCAGATTCTCAGCATCAATGGAAGAGGCAGAGTCCTGACAAACAAAAGTAAACGTCATCAACACTTTAAGCACACCGACTGCGTCACTACAGCACGAAGCGGTATGTCTGCCTACATGCATGTTGCATCTTCAGAACTAATGAACACATTTTTATTAAATTCTGATAATGAAAGTCTGCATAAAATGTGTAAGCAAGAATCCATTTTGATCCATATCAGACAAATACAACACTTACTTAACATCAGAGCTCAAAGCAAACTTCAATTTTCTCAAAAGTGCTTCATCAGAAAAAGTATGTGGAATAAACCACAAATTTCAACAAGATTTTAAAAATTCTATTAGAAACATACTTCAGTTTTGTGAACAATTCGTTAAGTACATGGAAAAATAATTTCTGAGTCAGGAGCGTAAAAAAGTATAATGTGATTACCTTTGTAATAACAAACGAGGTACATAAAATAATGAAGAATATGCATAATCCAATATGTGTACTCTTCTCCAATTTATCCTACATCTGCCCAGCGTAATTCATTTACATTCTAAAGGTTTTGTAAAACTCTACTGTCCACACGCAAATACAACATTCGTCGTCGGTGAACTAATAAACGTAATCCACGCTTGCAAGTTATACAATACTACCTTGTTATTTGAGGAGTTGAGAGTTGTTTCAGCCAGCAGGTAGCCATTTGACTTCGTTGTGGCAATGTTTGTCTGTGGGATTGGAAAGCAATAGGTGTGGTTGGCACCCTTGTTCGTCCCATTTGTCGAGACAACAGGAGGAAACTGCACCATCTCATTGTTGTCACTCAGTGCCAACACTTGTTTCTCCTGTTCGCACGTCTCGGTTATAACCGGCAGCGTCTTCTTCATATCGTCTGTTGAAATGGCTCGAGAAGTCTTCGGGCTTGGGTCCCGTGAAGATTCTGCATTACAACACCACACACATGAAAGTTAACTACTAACAATGCACACCTTGAAATGGCTTTCCACAATACTCTGATACAAGGCTAAAATGCACAGCTCAAAGAAATCATTATATTTCAACAAAACACCTGGAACTTCATTTGCAGGAAAAAAACTCAGAATGCCAGACACATTAAGACAAATAAAACAAACTGAAATTTTAATGTCATAATGGCTCGGCACATACACAGGTCACAAACACCCTGAGTGTCGGGTTGGTCTGGCGCTGACACGCCTGTGCTCACTACCCTGACAAGACAGAGACACTTGCGATTCAAACCTGTGTAATCCCCACGCAAGGCGACGGTCAGATCCGTTACAACACATTTACTAAAATTAAATTTTGTAAATTAATCTCCAAACATGGAATATTCCAGGTACATATTATATGAAACTCTCCATGCGAGAAAATTTTCCTTTAATTTCGTGGTTACACAAAGAGTACGGTTAAAAGTGATCACAACATGGGTCTCCAGAAAGTCACAGCCCAAGACTGTTTTCAGTCTTACACAAAAGCTTATTAATGCCTTCATTCTTAGGTTAGGATAACTTAATTTAGTATAAAAGGCATGATAACATAACCTGCACCAACTCCGCAACGGCCATGGATCACCATTATACTGGTATTAAATATTCCACAATCACCAAAGTATATGCCTTTTACGTTTTATAGCATCTAAATGTTCAGTACTAGCAAGTGTAGGGGATGAAAGTAATTAACACAAATGAAAATTATTGAATTTCTTAAAAACAAATCTTTGTACATTTATCTGTGGAAGCTGAAGTTCTGAGACATCAGATATTAGTTCCTAATCTTAAACAATAAGAAAGAGTGAAATCGGGTTCTAATTAAATTCACATTTGCCATACGAGTCACAATTTTATCGCAGAAAGCCATTTCATTGAAAGTAAGGTAACAAAGTATTTCTGCTGTCTGCATTTGAAATTCTGCTTGAACCTCGTACTTTCATCTCATTTATAAAGGTGTACACTTACATGAACGCTGCCAACTGCAGAATACATTACTGGGACCAGTTCATTTACATGTGTACCAACCAAGTAATTGATGCCAACATTCTATCTGCTGGAGTAACATAACCCTCAAATGGGCAAACTACTAGGACTTCATTACTACCAAAAAATACATATAAATTATCGTAAGTTCCAGTGAGAACAACAAATTAAAACTATAAAGCATTTCAGACAAATTGATATTAAAAATAAATATTGAAAATTTCCAATTACTGCTGTTAAGATAAAAAGAATGCTTTCATACTGAATATGAAATAAAAATAGCTTGTTTGTATTTGAAAACAAAAAATACAGTACAGGCTCTGTGAAATGTCGGCCTCTTACTCTAAAATGTACACTATTACCACTAATGTAGAATTTTCATTTAATCCAAAAAAATGAAGTGAAAAATCTGGAAAATACAGGATGCACCTGATAATCAAATGGTCTGCCAACATTTGTATGGCAATGTTAATGCACCCAAAACATCAAATTATGGAAATAATGGCAAACCATAAATAATAAGCTGGGTATATATCCAGATTTATTTTTAATGATCAGTATATGAACAATATTAAGATGAAATAAGTGATAATGTACATGCTGGAAATGTATGTAATAAATGATTGACAGAAGAAGATGCTATGAAGCACTGCCTCACTTGATTCATCTAACATTCACGAAACTCAAAATGAGAATAGGGACTACAAAATGTTGCCAACATTAATTAAATTTCATGAGTAAAATTCCCACTGTAACTTAAAAACGTAAGATGTATGAAACACTGTACTAAGGGTGCAACTGCCACACAAATGCTGCACTGCACAGCCAATGGGGGAAGTGGAAGTGGTAGTAGCAGCAGCAGCAGCACGATTAACGCATTCTCCAGCATGCTCAATTGCCATAGCAACGTAACATAATACCTTACCCTAGGCATGCAATTTCATGTGATGCAGACAAGTCCTGTTGCACAAAGTGTGCTAGAAACTTGTTTCTGCCATCACATCAGGGTGAGAAGTGATTCATAAAGCAGTCACTAGCACATTCAGTAATAATTTACGACTATTTCAGTAACTGTATTATCATTATATTGACTCATAATAATTTAATGGGCATACTTTTAAATAAACTCTCTGCTCTTTTTGGTCATACTCAATGATTAACACATTTAAAACAGAATCACTTCTATGAAACTTTTAAAATGCATAGCGATTAGCAGAATTGTCACCCATCCTGTGAATAGAGTCTCACTTGGTAATTTTCGTTGGAAATGCTTAAAACCTAATTTTAAGTCTAAAAAAAAAAGTCTTTCTTTTTTAAAATTTAAATCATAAATATCAACAATATTTTCTGATGTACGAAATATCTTCAAAATAACTTTCTTGCATTAAGAAATGTAAATATATATATTATTTAGAAAAAAGACCTTTTTGCTTGGATGAAATAGAGGTTAACAGTTTTCCTATTAATATTACCTGTCGAATCACCAAATGAAAAACTGACGCCTCGCCCCTTTTCTTTCCTGAACAGCTCTGTAACACAAGTTATCACGATGCTGTAACATTATGGCATACACTTCTCACATCAAGGAGTATCCTGGCCCTCACCATCAATATTGACTTAACTCTAGCTCAGCAAACACCATTAATTATGTACAACTGCTTCCACCTAATAAAAGCGTATCAGATCTGAACACCACCACAAATGAGGTTATGTAGGAGGGACCATTTCCAAACTCCTTTATCCAATTCATGCAACAGAAGTACTAAACTGCACACAATACGACACCAGACCACTGCAGAATACAACATTCTGGATCACAGTACGAGTGCACTTCTTAGCTGAAACAATGAGTAGATTATTCTGTCAAATTCATACGCACTTCTGGGCTGATGTTATCGCATGTAACCTGTGGCTGCGTCATTAATGAAAGGGGAGGATGATTCAAGAGGACACAACATTGAAAATTTATCGCAATTTACTGTGGCAATTAGAATGGATTTACTATTCAAACCGAATATTTAAAATAACCTTAGTAACTTCAGAGAGTTTCTCAAAGACCCACAAACAGTACGCACATCATTTTTTCACGTGCCCCTCTAATTTTAGTTATGATTCACTGCGAAGACTGAACAAAGTACAAACAGTTTCTTATACATGAGGGCCACGTGTGGCCTGTGGATTAGGTATAGATAGTTTTACAGCTTTGGCATATTCTTCGACTGTCCTTAACCCAAATCTAGCTCCTTCTTCTCCAATAATATGGACAAAGCAGTTTTTCAGAACCGAACACCTCACTGACAAAACTGATAAGGAGAAGTGCGTCCCTATGAAATGAACAGTATCGCAACGGAACCTGTTAATATCCTCGATTTTAATTCCCAATATAAAGGCACATTAACAAAAAATCTCAAGTTGTAACTTTCCCAGTTTGAACTGACCATGATTTTACTTTCAAGTCGTATCTGTAATGGCAGATGGTATTTGCTGTCTTGCGTCCTTGCGCAACTTGCGAAGCAGCGGCAGTGGAAAGCGAACGCCTGTTTTTGAACTTGCTACATGAAACTACAAGAAACATTTACTGATTCTGTAACATGGATCAGGTAGGAGGTGGATTTGGTAGAGCTCCTACAGCTGACAGGAACAAAAGGAAATGATGCTGAATTAGCCATCATACTTGAACATGCCTTTCTACTAGAAACACAGCATACTGTGAAATCTAAAAATCATATCTAAGTGCTCACTTAGCAGTGGTGCCAACTAGGTAGTCAATATTTACTATTTACTGTTCATAGTCTGTTATGAGCATCATTAGCATGAAGTGCCTTGCAACACGCCAACCCACTGCAAAGAAACGAGCATCTACAAAGTAATGGCATGTCCCAGCGCTACAGGTAATTCAAGACGCAGCTGAAATGCATTCCTGTTCTTTAACACTTGTGATCAACTGCTTTGCCATTTGCACACCAGCTGTTGCGTACTGACTGCACATCCTCTGGGATCCTAACAACGTAACGGCAGGAAGTTCTGATCATTTTGTGGTTGGAAGCTGACTGGGAAAGCCATGACAATGTGGCAAAGGGTGCGATGACTTCCCACAGAAAGAAGCTCGTATTAGTCGTTTCTTTGCGGGGGGGGGGCTCTCGGTAACAGCCGGGAGCAGCGAGTCTGTGTCGGAATGCGAGTGTGCGAGAGAGCACTCACCAACAATCCGCTTCTTCTCATACGGTACCAGAACAAACTGGACAAGCATCATGGAGATCAGGCCCACACCTACACTGATAATCAGTGCCCCCCACCATGGAATGTAGTCAAAATACAGCACTGCAACAAACCAAATTGCAGTTAGTCAACCAACAGACAGCAATCTTTCCATGAATTAATCAGCACAAAATATTAAAATTAGGGGATTAACTGGCTAATGAGAATGGCGACATGGCAGGCGAGTGACTTTCTAAACATACTAATATTCAACGTATCAAAACTGTCTCAGATTTGTCACAAAAAAAAAAAAAAACAGTACATACTAAAAAAAATACCATCCCTGATACTTAATTAAGCACGGCACCATAAACATGTATGAGAAAATGGAGGAGCATCTCTGCGCATTCTTAACCCTGGCAATAAATGGGGTTGAGTGGTGATCTTCGCACTTTAGCCACTGCCACTCAGACCTCTGCAAGAGAGAGAGAGAGAGACCCAGTACTCGCTGTACAGGAGACTGGGTGAGCCCCAATCTTGGTCTAGACATGACAGGTATGAGAATTAAGCCTGTGGGGATTAAACCATGGCCATCGACACTACCGCCAACTTTACTCCACTGCAGTCTCTACCAATTACTCTATACTGAGGCGACATGGCATAACAGTGAATCCATATGGACACGCGGCAGTCCGAACGTACTGAAGACATTATCCTGTAATTAACGCAGGCAGAACCTCTACAAAAAGACCTGAGTCAGAACCACTCCACTGGGAATCTGTTCAATGTCTGACTGCAGCATTACCACCATAACAAACTTACCGTGGCACATCCTTGTGTGGGCTGTAAAATGGTTCGTTCTTCCTCATTCATGGAACAACCATCTGTTACAAAATGTTCCATAAATCACAAAACAATTTTAGCGATTAAAAATGCACGTATCAGTCTTTACTTACAAGTGTAAGGTTTGCTGGCATCTGAATGTTTCGCACTGAAAGTGTTAGCTCAGAATAAAGTTCCACTCACATTTGGGTCCATCGTGGACAATGGAGAAGACATTGACGAAAATGGTTATCCCATAGAAGAACGGAAGGGCGCGTAAGCCGGGCACCAGGGGGCGTGGCGAGAGGAGGATGAAATGGCGGATCAGCTTGAAGAGGACCACGGACATTAAGCCCGAGAGTACCGGTGAGATAAACCAGGACCCCACTACAAGAAACAAACACCAATGTTATTCAGTCTGTGAGTGAATTCAGTGGTTCATCAGGTAACAAGAACACAGTTAGCTCAATTCTCACAAAGTTACAGAAAACCACCAGAGTTCTTCATCCTTTGCGTCCCAGTCCGACTAGCAAGCTGCTAAATCATCGATTGAAAGTTAGGTTAGGTTGGCAGCCCCGTAGTATGGGGGTTTAAATAACTTTTTCGCCTGCGATAAAGGTTAAGTGGATTAACACCGAGTGCAAATGTCAAAGTTCATTCAAGTTCATCTCTTTTTTTGTTCCGCGTGGAAGACTGACGACGATGACTGACAGATTTACAAAGCTATGGTCCAAGAAATGACACGGTACTTCACGTGTATGGGAAAGAAAGGAAGAAAAAGATCATTTTAAACCATTTTTTAGGTTACAAAAATTGCTCGTAACATTCATCAGTCGCCCAGCAACATTCGTGATGTTGGGGGCAGCATCCAACGGACACTGGGCCAGCCACAGGACCTATGGGAAAGCAGCTGTGAACAGAACACTAATTTCCATCAGATCCAGTTCAATATTATCCTCCCATCTACAACTAGGTCTTCCAGGTTTCTTCCCATACAAAGTTTGGATCCCAATCATTCCACAGACACGTGAGTTACGAACTATCCTCCACGACCCCCATGTGTCATCCTCGTTTGTTCGAAAATGCTCACCAAGTGCCCGTATTCATTAAGTTACGAAAATGTGTCCTCCCTAAATTATAAAGGGACGCTTGAGTACACTTGCACCAAGGCACGCCATGTCGATGTGACCTCTCAGCAAATGTCACTGCACAACTCGAAAGAGGAAACTCATTCCGTCCTGCCCACTGGACCGCGACCTACCGCCCGCGCAACACGCGAGTATGAGAAGTTGCAGAGTCATGACCACGACGACCTGTCCAATTATCCGCCAGCAGTCACAAGCAAATCAGAAAACAGAACAGAACCGACTGAGCTGCATCGGCTCTCAAAACGATCTAATCCTCCGGTTTCCGGAAGCTTGCAGGTCCGTCCGGTCTCTTGCCTTTCGCCCCGAACTGTACAGCCGTGTCGTCACTTCGCACTTCACTCGACGCGACGCGACGCGACGCGGTGTCTAAATTTACTCCCGCATTCAACCCACGGATCCACCTATTTCCATTAGAGCCGAGTTTTCGGGCCACCCAGTTGTCACAGCAGCGGCGCCCGCCTCGTTCCAGTGCACGAAGCAATTTAGGTCGTGGCCGACTATCTTTAATGTTCGCGGTTTCCTCGTACTTCGATGCAGGCCACGGCGTATTTAGCGATCAGTGCACGGTTTTCGACCAGAAAGAACCTAGTTCAGATCCCGGGACACGCTGTGGGTTTCACGTGACCAACCACGAGGGAAAGGGAAGTCTCCCAGAGTTTCCGTGTTTTCCTCAGTATGGCCCAATAATACGTGGAAAGCAAGTTTAAAAATTGGCCACGACCTCTTCTATATTCCGTCAAATGCACTACCTACAACTGATCACTCATCGCCACGTTAACGAGTTGATACAAAGTCATAAAATACGTAACAGAAAAACTAAAAGATTTCGATGATGAATCATCGGGAATTATGTCGGACTAGGCCCTGAAGATGGACACAGAATGTTTCTCCGAAACTACGGTGTCTGCCTACGAGATCAGACGCCATCAGAACCCCGAACCTTGCACCGAAGCGGATTTTTTATCGCCACAAAACACCAGGTCGTTCCGTTAACTCAATTACCACACGTCGCGCTCTGGCGGCGAATGGTTGAACGAACAGGAAACGGAAATCCAATCCCCGCCCGCCTTTTCGTAGTTTCAGCTGGCGGATTCTGGATCTTGCCCCACGTCCGACATTCGCGATTTCCCCTCCATCTGCCAATTCCGGAAACAAGAGACGACCTTTCGGGTCCCACGGGACAGCCGCGGCGTCCCCAAATCCTGCTCTTATTGGGGTCAGCGCAAATGACTTAAGACACAGCATCTCTGGCACCCGACGCTAAGCCACACGACAAAACCCACGACTGACAGAAAATATCGAATATGTTACCGATACTCACCAATGGTTCCTAGGGTTGTCCAATGGAGGCCTTCGGTCCCGCGACTGACCAACGAGAAGCCGACAGTAGCGCCAACAATACTGTGAGTGCCAGAAATCGGAAGCTTGAAGAACGTGGCAACCATGAGCCATGTGGCACTGCCCACTGCAACGAGACAGGCCTGCCTTCAGCTTTCTTCGGTGTCGTTTGAAAGTGACAGACACTTACGTGTTCACCGCAGGGGCCGACCTACCTAGTGACGCGAGGCAGCCCATCATGAGCTCCTTCTCCGAGTGCTCGTACACGGCCACTTCCAGGATGCCTTTCCTCATCGTGTCCGACACCTTGTAACCTGCAAGAGGAACCAACCGAGGTGAGATGCAGGTCCTCAAGGCGCCGTGCATTCTGGTAGAAACTGACTGACGTTTCAGGGGTGATTACTGCTTCCATCATCAGGTTCAGTGTAACAAACAAACATCGCCACGCGCGTATCCAACGAATGTCAATGCCTCCTATAACTGCGCCAAGTTTAATCTGTGCTCCCTTCGACAGAACACGTGTACTGTCCACCGAGCACGAGAAAATCCCTGCAAGGGGAAGTCGTTTCTGGTGCGGTGCGGGGGGAATGTTTACTGCCAGCTGGACTAGAGGGCTGCTATTGGTGGGAAGTGTGACACGTCAGAGTTTTACGCTACTACACAGACTGAAAACATCAAGCAGTTGAGACCAGCGTGTAGTGAGTGCACCTCTAATGTGTTCTGATAATATTCTAGATTAAATCGCTGTGCCGCTGTGAGGTAATCTTAAAGCTGTACCCATTAGAACACATGAAAGCCTGTCGTCTGTTGTTCGTTCAGTGGTTGTGGAACGAATGCTTTTAGGATGGGTCGTCACTCACAGCGAAATCTTGCGCATGCGCGTATATCGAATTCCTAGCAGGGATTTTCTCCTGGTCTGCGGACTGTACGTAATATTGCATATTTAGCAGACCTCTGACGTGTATCTGTGAATCTGGAGTTACTTATGAACAAATCTGACGGATTTAAATGCAAAGCAAATTGAATTCAAACAAAAAATACAAACTACACGGGATATCTGAGAAAATTTGTAACAAATTATAAAAATTATTAGTAGGAACATTTACATTGTACGCGTTCTCACAAGCTGCCCTTCAGAAAACGCCTACTTACGTAAATACATCGTCACATCAAAACAAATATTCTTATTAGAACGTTGTCCCTCTGTGTTCATCCCCTGGCCACGTAAAAAGTTGAACACGAGTACAAAACAATCATAAAATTACGAAACTGTTTTAATCTTCACACAGGTCAGGTTCTATACAAGAGAGTGGAGGGCGTGGAGGACACAATGACAAGTTCACCAACTGCCATCTCAAGACCAAATGACTGCACTTACCAATCAGGACAGCTCCTGCAATTTCGAACACTGTTGCCAACATGCACGCTTGTCTGACAGTAAGTACTTTTGATCCTACAGAAGTTCCAAAGGAGTTGGCAACATCGTTGGCTCCGATGCCAAAAGCCAGGACGAACGCCACTAGGAAGCCGACGACGATGAGCCACAGGACGTCCGGAGAGAAGGCCTCCATCGAGAAGGCGGTCGGAGTTGATGCTGTTATCGCTTCCATGGTGCGCAGTCGCAGACAAGGTCGTTCCTGGCCCCTTCGCGTCTTACAAAGTCTTTAGCTTCACGCCTCGGCCATCCACCGCTTGCAGACGACAAGTCCTCGACAGTCCTGCGCCCATTCTGATTCTCTATTTCTCTACGGCTAATATCACAGTTTCGTCTCCAAACCCTGAGCCTCCCTTCGTTAACTAACAGACACCGGTCAACAATTCACAAGTTCTTATTCCTTATTACAAAAATAAATTAGGACACCTTAAATTATTCGACTCTCTTAAATCACTGCCGCCTTCGTACCAAATTAATTTCTAACTTATTTGAAACTTTAGGCCTCTGGAATCTTCTCCTCTCAGTATTAATGTCAACAATTTCTTTGCCTCTGTAAAAATAATGTAACAGTAACAATTCCTTCAACAATGTTATTATTTCCCTTCAATTCTTCTTAATTACAAGTTCCTATCCTTGTCTTCTCCTCTATCCCTCTTTTGTTTCAAGAACAGAAAACAAAAAAGGGAATCGAGATCTTGGCCCTTGCAGCGGTGCGTTTATTCCCCACAGATGTCAACACATGTAATTCTCCTTTTCCAAAGAATCAGGAAGCCTCGCTTCAACAACTTCTGGTCGTGGGTCGATTCATCCTGTAAAATAAAACGGAGTCAGTGTCCTGCGAAAACCTCGACATTTCCATTGAAGGAGAAGTTTAAGACAGTGTTTTTGAAGTTCTTCCACTCGTATTAAGAGCTATAACAAAAAGTCTTACATCTCCCATACAAAGCTCGGTAAAGTGCTTTAAAAAGCATGGCGGAATGTCTGTGGCAGCTCCTGACAGTTAAAACGGTGGTACGAGCGGCTGCGAGACTGATTTTAGACGTAACACATGCACAGATATTTGAGGAAGAAGGTAAACAATTTATTCGTACAAGATTTGGAGCTCTCACGGCGACCGAATACAGCGACGTCTTCAGTCGAGTCACCGACCGCAAACAGGAGAACGAAACAATCTGCATTACTCTGTCAGTTTTGGTGCGTGCATCCCTTACTTACTTCCAGTAGACGCAAAAACTGAACAGAGAAGAATTTGAAACAATTTAACCACATAATAAATTGTAGTAGTGGACTCACCCCCAAAAGTTTAAAACTAGATTATCGTTCTTGATGACTTCTCTGCAATGTTATGAGGGTGAGGAGTGAAGGAGGAGACTTTGCCTCTGTGATGGCTAAGAAACGGACCGACTGTCCAACAGGGGGCAATTCCTCAATGCGCACTCGCTCGGTCCAGTCATCTGAAAAACACAGAAATATAACAAGATGCAAGATGACAGTCTGGATACGCTTCGCCGCGCCTCCGCAAAAGTATTGCTGGCATAAGACGACAGACGGAGCTGTTTCGCGTTATTCCTTCCCATTAACTGTTCCAAGAACTTACTAGTGTCAACTCAAAATTATTACAGCAAGAAACACGTCTGAGGAATTCCACGTGTGTTAAAGAAATCAGCAGATTTTAAGCTGAAACCCAGCATTGAAATGCCACAAACAAATATCGAAGTTTTGTATCTGTAAAATGTGCAACGATAAATTCAAAAATTCCCCCCCCCCCAAAATAGATGCAAGTTCACCCTACACTTTCACCACAAGGAAATGAAAATTACTTTTAAGATTTTTGACACTAATGTAATTTGCATCCATGAAATAAGTGCAGAAACTTATCAAGAACGAGGCGACCGAACCTGGTGAAATTATCACAGAACATTTCATTAAGGTGCAATTATAACTTTTCAAAATTAGTGGCAGGCCACGTGACGCAAATCTGAAATTTATGGTGACTTTTAAACTACAACAGATGAATCATACCAAAAATTTTGATGTTACTTTCAGAGGACAAAATGTTTAATCCAATTTTTCTAGTCCACGCACTGAGAAGTGCAAATTCAGTCATGCTCAAAACCCATCTGCATCTTGGTTAATCGTCGGAAGTTCCTGAAGATTTTCCCCACCACAATTGTCTGAATTCCCAATCTTCCTCATCCTAGCTGCATGTCCAGCCCATCATAGCCTCCTACATTCCATTGTCGCGTTCTTTCGCGATGTTTCATGGCGACATGAAAATGGCTTTCGGGTTCCACTGCTCACAAATTTCCCAGATTGCATGGGAAAATACGAGCAATCATCAAATCGCCAGGCGGAGATCGCCAACTGCCATAACAAAGCTTCGTACTGTGTAATTGGACTTAACGAGATGATGAAGCCTGCGTTGCCATGGCATCGGCTGGTAGCCAAGGAGACCGCGACTCTGCAGGAGGCCATGGTCACATTTAACATAAATGGCTGATGTCGAGTTAACAAGCCGTCAACTGCGAAACTACTTTTTACACTACGAAGATAACTCAACATCAAACGAAATGTGGTCCATTGTGAGAGAAACAGCTGTGGCTGGTTGTATACATTTCTTGTTTATTAAACGACACCATCAGCAATTTGGACTATACAGCGTCAAATGATAGATCGATTAATGGATTGGAATGGATATGTAAGGAAGAGGTCGTGGACCAACACACGGTACTGACGCAGAATTTGCTGAGGAAAACCACGATCCATCCTCTGTCCCGGATTCGTACATTCAAAATCGTCCGGGACCAGCTCTGCTTCCAAATGGCACGCGTTACTTTGGGGTAATGACTAACCCCAAGGTCTGCGGCCTCCCAGCACAGCAAAATGAGGTCAAGCTTTGCACACAGCGTGCCAGGACAGATGGGCTGCCTACACACAAGGGGGACACGACTTTTTCAGCAACGAATTACATAAGCCACTCTTCCACGAAGGACGCACGTAGGAAAGCGAGATTCAGAAATCAGCAGCAAACACGAGGACGAGAAGTCGATTCGAAAACCAAAATTAACCCAAACGCACCGGCAATACGAAATGAAACAAAAAGAGAAGAAAGACAATGGTGAAAGAAATTACATAAGGAGTAAGCGATCACACAGCAGGAACGGCGAGGGTCCACGAGCGCAGTGCGTGACTCACCCGCGTAATCTCGGCACGAATGGCGCAAGACTGCGCCGCGTTACGCAATGCAATCCGCAGTCCTGGGTCTGCCTATGCCTTCCCTCAGCCAACCATAACGAATTCTACGACGGCATCCCAACTCTCAGCAGTTGATATGGCGTCGTGAAACCATACCTGCACCACGCAGCTGTCTCACACCGGATCGGCGACTGTCAGTCGTTTTGAGCCTTTGTCCGCTGCTGCGTTCGTTAACATGGAAATTTAACACGAGGCTACTTCCTGACTGTGGTTGCTCACGTGGCCACAAACAGCCAGAAGAATCCAGTCCAAGCCGTCAGACCTTTCTCTAAAATCCAATTTAATATTATCCTCTCACCTACGCCATGCCATCCTGTGCCCCGTAAGTTTATCTGGTGAAGAATGTTTTTACGACCTCAGCAGTTTGCTCAACATCACGGGACGGCTGAATCAACTGCGCGTGCTGTTTACGCAGGCATCGAGGCGACACGCCGAAAGACACACAGAAACCAGCCCACCCGCGGTTACTCAGGGTTGCCTCTGCAAATTCGCTCGGGCAATACCCGCTTCTGCGACGTAAATCCGAGACAAGACTCAAGATAAATATCTGAATATTCGTGGAGGAAAAGCACGGAGCAGCCGAAACTCGCCTACAGAAAGCGAACGACTTCCCATTAAATAAATAAATAAAAATAAATTATAAAATCCCTGCCGCATTCTAACCGCCAATGAGACGGCATGAATCCCAAAATTGAAGAACGGGTAGGCGGGACACGATCCCGGAACCTCATAGCTGCCAGCACAAATCAATCCGGGGACAGTTGGCCAAGTCAAGCTGTGATGAAACTTTGGCGCGGTGCCTCAGAGACGCGGTGCGACTAAAATGTGCCGGTCCCTCGCATGAGACACCCTGGACGACGGCGAACAACGCACGAGGAGCTTCGTAATCCGCGTTGTTCGCAAAATCTGCTTAATCTTGAAACAGTTTCATATGAAATTTGTGAACACATTCCGAATTCCACGTGACTGCAAGCTGAAACACCAAACCGTGGCCGAGTCATTTCCCCTAGCGTACAAACGCAACCCCCACAACAGCTACACGCGGATGCACAAGATTTTAAGCAACATTTCAAAACTTTGGCCACCCTCGTGCGGGCAATGCTACAGACAACAACAAACTTAGGACCTATTCCGTTCTCTGGCGTGACCTCCACGCCGTTTCATAAACGTCGTTGTGGTAATAAGGGACCTGACGACGCCCCGGCCACACAGTGAGAGTTCTTATATTTTATTGGGGAGGGGGTGGAATTGAGTTTGCTCCCTTCCTTGGTTTCGTTGCGTTCGGGGTTAATCCTACCAATTCCATGAATTTCGCGCGATTTTTACCAAATTAGGATTCGTCCTAATTATCTGTCCTTGCCTGCGGACCTGAACTTTGTTATAGCACCGTCCTCAGACCCAGCTGGCCACGTGACAGTCGTGGCACGAGCTCCGATCGTGACTGCGGATTCTCGGACCGAGACGACAGGCGTCACCTCAGTAAAACGCGCGACATCGGACTGTGGGTCAACTAACGAAATCAACACGACGCGCATACCATGAAAACAGAAGCAGTACGTTCCTCGGAGCAGCTATACCTCCACTCCTCCACACGCCTTCAGATGTTTTAATTGCTTCTCCAATTAACCCAAGACATCAGCGGCTGATCGATTAATCGCAGAGCCACGAGGAGACAATCCCCTCACCCGCAAACTTCCCACTATTAACCTCATTATTCTTCCCTTATCCTGGGATCGGAGCAGACCGCCACTGACCGCCCTGCACGATCCTTCCATCCTTTTCTCTTCTCGGACTGGGACCTGTTCATATACGTTCTTGGCAGATGATCCAGAAGTGGTTTGCCATTGCCTTCTTCTGTGTGTGAATGGAATAATTGTTGGGATGCCACGGAGGAAAACTCCGTGTTGCCTAGACCACGGCCTTGCCCAACACAAGTTATAAATTCGAACCCGAGACCCCAGGATTACAAGGCCAGCGTTCTAACCGCTAGACCACCTCATCTTATTATTATTTAGTGTTCTGTCTGACGACAGGTCCATATGAACAGGATCCTTCCATCCTTTTCTCTTCTCGGACTGGGACCTGTTCATATACGTTCTTGGCAGATGATCCAGAAGTGGTTTGCCATTGCCTTCTTCTGTGTGTGAATGGAGTAATTGTTGGGATGCCACGGAGGAAAACTCCGTGTTGCCTAGACCACGGCCTTGCCCAACACAAGTTATAAATTCGGGCACCGCCGGGAATCGAACCCGAGACCCCAGGATTACAAGGCCAGCGTTCTAACCGCTAGACCTCCGTGGCTGTGTTAAGTCGCTGTACCAACTTTATTGTGGTCAACGAGGTCTGACAAGTAAATAACCGGACTGATGATCAGTTGGCACTCATTGGGTCACGTGACCCAAGATCACGCAGTCGTTAGGATTGAAATTGCAGAGAACCGTTGACGACAGACGTGTTGGGGAGGCTGTGGTACGATTTATGGTTACTCGGTGCTTTCCTTGGAAAGGGGAAGATAAGTTCACAGTCGACTTTCTCTTCTCGGTTACAACATCTCGAAGCCAAAGTACGCCTCGCAGGTTCAGCGCGGCGGGAACTTCGCCCAGATCCTCAATTCCTCAAAAATGGCCCGACAATCCTCGATCAGCAACTCACCAATTACATTCACAGCGAACTGCTTTAACCGCGACGAACATGAAGGTACAGCACCGAGAACAGTAAATGCAACGGGTGAGGCGTATAAGAGGCCGAAACCTCCCTCACACACCACAGCGAGATCGGACAACGCCTGACTTCTGAACAAACGAGATTAGTTAAAACCTCGGTATCTTCCTCTGTGGCCTACCAGAACTGTAACTTTATTCTACGGCACGCCACCTCACAGCATCGCAACATTAACGCCGATTACTAAAGGTCCGAGGTTCGAGTCTTACCGTAGGCGAGGAGCCAACTTCGCGCGGTGCAGAACAACGCATTTCCAGGGCAAAACCTGCGCTGCAGGAAGGACCTCTTCCGTCTGCAGTCCAGCAATCTCTTTTCACGAGGCTCCTTGCAAGGACTAACGAACTGTACTCCTTAACGCTAACCTGCGTCACCAATCCCACGTCGCCGTTCATAAACACACGTGCGCGCCGACGTCTCATAACAACGGATATGTTGCAATCTAGAGAGCGTATTTAATTACCGCCATTCAAATGAGGAGACAGGAATGGTGACGACACGTGTTGCTACGCAACCAGTTTATCTCCTGCAATCTGAATTAGGGTCTACGTTTTACAAACCTGCAGAGCTGCTGGTCGAGGAATTCCGTATTCTACGCAACCCCGAAAATTCATCACCGCCCGCCGGCTAAATCCAGCCTGCCTGTTAAAAGGCGCACAGCGACCAGCGGTTAGCAGAGGCCCTCCCCCCTCCAGCATCCACGGGGTCAAAGTGTGACTTCGTTCGTACCGGAGGTCTTATAAATGCACGTATCTGCGAGCCTGAACCGCAGCGCTGTGCGATCAGCGGAGCGACACAGAGTAATTTTCCAACTTGAATTAAATTCGATGTGAACATCGCGTCGCCGGACGCCAGAGAAATCCGATATTTTTATAAGGTCACGAGTTGAACATCGCGAAAAATCAGCAACTACGTTGACGAGAAATTTGATCGGGCTAAATAAAAAAAAAATGAAGAACGCCCGGGCGAAATACAAGGAGACTCTCAAGTGTCTGAATCGATGGCACGTGACTCGGCTGGTTTTCCGTCACCTCTGGTTCGTATCCCGGAGGTGCGAGGTTCAAATCTCGACCAGGAGCCCGGCTATTCTGAGCCTTTCGTGGTATGCCTCAGTCACTCTCCGTAGACGTCGGCAATCATTCCGCCAATCAATCAATAAATCGGACAATGAAACAGGTGGTGATAACGAGCACCACGGAATATCCCTTAAGCTGCATCCAAATGGAATTTGTTACAGAAAGTTGGTAGTCCTGGAACACCCTGTGCCGACCGCGAAGACTCAATTGCACCTCGTGACGCCACCAATAACCACACTTGGAGACAGAGAGGGGGGGGGGAAATTGCACTGTGATGTCGCAACGTTCACACAACAGTGGCCCGCGAAACAACAGAAATAAACGTACACGAGGTTCCACTTTTCAACGACACCTCTCGAATTACCCTGTGCCGCTGGTGTCAAATTCGTCAGCCAATGAGCAGCGGATACGGCGGTCTTCTGGGATGTAGCCCCGTGTACCGACGTTTCAGAGGTCCCTGCTGCCGCCATCATCAAGGAAATGATCGCCGTGATGATGGAGGCAGTGAGCCACTCTGAAACGTCGATAGATTCCTGCCAGACTGCACACGGCGCTACACCCCGCGAGAACCGAGAATCAAGCCAGAAATCGTTTCACGAAATACACTGATTCGTTCTTTAGTTAACAGACGACACGCGACGTAACTGTCATAATGCAGTGACGCCAGTCACGTGGTATCGATTGCCGTGTTCCCCGACCCTAGACGGATGACTCCTGCTGGCACCTATATTTAGTCTCAATAATTCTTTGATTCACTGTCGTCGCAGAATTTAAATAAACCTGACACAGACAAACAGTGGTTTAAAGCTCAGTTGGACGAGAACGAAACGAGCGATTTCTTCGCGTGTCTCTCGGCCTGCGGCCCGCGTCCAGTCCTTGGCACCCGAGCACCACGAAGTCGGCCCCAATTACTCACTCCGCTGGTTAGGTTCGTCTCGTGCTGACGCGCCCGCACAGGAGGTCGTTTCAGACGTAGCAAGCCCAATGTTGGAAGGAAGAACGCGTCGCTGATGTCACTTCATGCAGAATAAAACCGCGAGGCAAATGGACGTCGGACTCGTTAGACGGAATGACCAAAGCTGTTACCTCAAACCCACAATCGCCTCTATAAGCCCGACTGCGCTCCATTTTGAAGTGACAACCTGTCCGTCAGCGAGCTGGGTGGTGGTTGACCTTTGGCCTCGCTTTGCTTTCCAAAGGTGTCAATCGCGTGTCGAGCCACACGTGGCTAATACTACTAACAACAAGAAAACCCTGATACGAAGTGCGGAACGCCATCTCCACAACCAAAGCTGTCTAAGACCGAACTCCTAGCGTTACTTTACGCTAGTGGACAGACATCAGAACAAATTATAGCACACAAACAACCGAAACATTCTGTTCTTTCACGAATACTCTGTATAACGTGTAAGGCTGTCTGCTGTGTTATAGAGCCGTGTGTAGTCTGATAGAAGTCTGTCGACGTCATCGCCCTGATGACGGAGGCAGCAAGGACCACCGAAACTTCTACCAGCCGTGGTCACCTCAAACCCTACGTAACCTCTATGGCGCTGTTCTCATCTCAGACCGCACCCACGATGGACTCCAGAGGAAAGCAGATAAAGCTGGCTTTTAAATGAATCCACTGCAGTTCAAAGCAGCGGAACACTCGTTTTCGGTTTGCCGCATCACCATGGTTCGGACTCTGGCTTTGAGGCCAACACTCCCACTCACTGGCTATTAGCAGTCGCAAAAACATTGTCTCGTCACGAAGGTCACAACTGACAGTTTCGCTGGACCGCAACGCAAGCGTCAGGACGCGCCAAAATTCGAGTAGGACGAAATTACGTTTCGTGTGGCAGAACACAAATTCGTCTGTCTTTTACACGGGCGCGGAAAATCGTCTCTGTTACTATGACGGAACAGCGCTAATCTGCAACTGTTCGAAACCAGGAAAAGTTTTGATCTATGAAATGAGGACACTCCTCCTTCGTCTCAGGGAGGTCCCGGATTCAAACCTCTGCCCGGAAACAGGCCATCCTGACAGGTTTTCGAGGTTATCATCAGTTCCTCGAGGCAAATTCCGGGATAGTATCTTAAATTATGACCCCCCCCCCCAAAAAAAAATTCGTTATCCATTAGAAATTGTACAGGCGAACCTGAGCAACTGTCAGCGTCGTTGAGGAAACCACAATAAAATAAAGACTCAGCATCGCGAACAACTTTCTGATTCATGCGGGCCACCCGGAATCGAGAGAGGACACTGAGACACAGGACGACGCGATGGGCTAGAACGCGAGGTGAGAAACGGTCACAAAATTTTGGTGGGGAAGCGTCTCGCAAGACAGGCGAGGCTGCAGGGTAGCACGTAAGGAGGATCGCACCCCGTGGCGGCGTCCGGAGTTACCGGAGCTCGACAGCGGTAAACGTCACCGGAACGCACCGCCATGTTTGTTCGATGCGAGCGGACCCACGGAAAGATCAGAAATCGATGTCGCCCCCAGTGACCGGCAACAGGTGCAAATATCAGCAATTCGTGTACCAAAGAATCGGAACCATGACGTGCTTCTGGTAACCATAGCAACCCAGGGACACAGCTTCCAGACGCTGCCAAACCTGAAGCAGCTTCGGCCGAACAAGTTCCACGCAGTTTCCTTTCAACGAGGTATTAACAGACCCCAACACGCGTAGTAATCGCTTCATTTACGGACGAGAAGTAATTAGAATTCACGAATCGATCAACTGCTGGAGCGGTTTGGGGTTTATTTAGAAAGAATAAATTATCAAGTGGCGATCAATACTCCAGGTATCGGTCCCGGTAGATCCTTTCCGGGGACAAAGGATCTGAAGACACGATCGAGAGATGAGAGTACATTTGTTGCCGGCAAGCGAATTCCTTCTCGATTCAAGGAAGGGGGAAAAGTGGCCGAAACGTCAGGAGACGCGGACAGAAAAGGGGCCACGGGCGAAACCCAAAAACATTTTCAGTATTCGGCATCGTTCCTCACGCCTCCGTGCTCATATCGATCTCACATCGCCTAGCTACTCCGTTACGTGGTACAGCGTCATGTAACAACCCGGAAAAACAACCAACCGGCGCTGAAATTAGGTAAATTACGTAATAAGTAACTTTGGCTGACTGAACTCCGTCAGGCAACTTCAACTCCGGTCACTTCCGGCGAGGGAAACAAGAAACACGCGCGTAAGTTTGAAGGAGAACCCTCTCGGAAGCTCAACACGGGAGGATTACTTTATTACCGGGGTGACCAAACTACCGTACACTCTCGTTCTAACCACCACCGCGACGGCATTGCAACTGTGACGAAGGTCAAAACGCGCCTTTAACACCCTGAGAGAGATCGGGAGTTCCCGTACGAATCAACTGATGGAATATTCGTTCATAATTTAAGAACACTCCACAATTCACCACGTGCGTCACTTCGAACAGAACTAAAGGCCCATACCTGTATTACGGATTGGACCGAGCTGGCTCAATGCATGTCCTTTCAGTTCGCAGTGGCGTGGACAAGTTTTAAACGCCCCACAATCAGTGCCGCCAAAACATGAGCTCATTAACCCACTTCCGGCTCGTCTGAGCGGTGTTGCGTAACCAGCTCCTGGGATGTTACACTCGGAAAGCAAGAGTGGTCTACGTCGCATGGGGCCTCAGTTACTTGGGAAATAGAAAAATGTCCGAGGTCCAAACTGTCGTCACTTTCGACAAGGCAAATCTCGTGCTGAATTACGCCGACTCGCGGGCAGACAGCCAAGTGGGAGAGGGAGGAAAGCGCATTAGAACGAAAATCTTTTGCAGTTCTGTGGTGTGGCCCGGGGTTTCGGGCAAAGCGAGACGTCAGAGGACACATTTCAAGCGACTCCGAGCACGAAGTCCCGGAATTCAAACGGGCCGCGTCATTCACGACAACTTTGCCCAATGGCATTCGGCCTTGACAGACACCGCGTGACGTCACAGCACCTGCCGGCTCAACTCCGGACGTGCCGGTATCAAAAGGGGACGAGGGTTTCAGGTGGTAAAGCTGTGTTCTTGTCATACCTCGTATGGAGGAGTGGAGGTGTAACTCCACGTATTCTGAGCCACGAGGCTGTGGGAAACTTCATGGAACAGTCGTTCTTGAGAAGCTGACAGTCGCTCGGCCGTCCAGTAAGTTCCCCGCCCTTCGCGGAACCGTAAACGATCATTACCTTTGTTTATAATCATTTAATTAATTAATTAAACAATTATAATCATCACAATATGACGCAACATTATCATCTCATGATCATTACCTTGTTCGCAAACGCCAGCGACAGGGCCCTACCCCGAACTTCAAACCCCACTTCCGTTTTAATATTATCCTTCCATCCATGCATGGCCTTTCGAATAGTCCCGTCTACTCAGCTGATGTTCCTTCCAATCAGTAGTCACGCTGACTGCGCGACAAATCAAGAGTCTGACCTATCTCCACTCCAACGAGAGCTTTGAGCTTCGTAGCAGAGAACGAGGCAGGAGGTCGCGAGGTTCACTTGAACCAAACACCACACTCTTGTTGGAGTGCAAACAGATCCAAGGGATTGCAGGGTGAGACGCGGCCTTGCCAGCTTCCGTTCCTGCTCGGTTCTCTTCCGCAAACAGAGCCCCAAGGTTTGAAAGTCACGCGGGGCAATTACGACGTAATGAAGCCGAATCTCGTCCGAAAAATATTTAAGAAATCAGTCCGTACCGCAAAGAAAACATAGCTCTTCGCCATTACTGAACCTAAGAGAGCTGAAGTGACAAGCGAACGGCTGGAGAAACCTGCTCAATCATCTGTGATCTCAACCAAAAACTGGCCGACGTTTCAGAGGTGCCTACTACCCCCAGCAAGCCAGCTTCATGCCGGTCGCCGAGAGAACTTCTCATCTCAGAACATGCAAAACTGCCGTGTACTCCGACGTCGACAGATGAAGCCAATTTGCAACGCATGGCCCACGGTCGTTCACCCTCTACGAGTCCGGCGTGTTGCCTGTGAAACTGCGAGGCCTTCTTACAGGAACCCAAGAGCCATCACTTCGACGTCAGAACGCGTTACGGCGGCCTGTCATCGCACACACAACCCACTTTCGTAAAATCCATTTTACCAACGCCTTCTCCGCTGCACATTAGCCACGTTTGCTTATAAACGTACTTGTTCGGCGAGATCAAACAAAGCCTCGCGTTTTCACATTTCTGTACAATGCCCTCAAAGGAAAGGGTATTTTTTATACATTAGCCATGCCAGTACCTTGTGAGGTCCCCACTCTGTGAATATACATTTCAGACACGAACGATTTTGACATGCGCGCCTCTGCGCTCATCGAAAGGTCGCCGAAACAAGGCCACCCGCGACTCGTGTCGACGACGTGCTAAATTACTCAGTTCCGAAGCCACCGGCGGTAAACTTTGACCTATATCTTCCCCTTAGTCCAGGAAGTCGGCGAGCCGAGATTCTCGAAGTGGCTTAAGACTTCGTCTCAATTTTTTGTACAATGCCTCAACAACAACAACAACAAAAGCTGTTAAGTGTGGCGGTATTGATTTCTGCCGAGGGAAAATCCGGTTACCTGGTAACACGAGACGTTCTGATGTTTCACTCTCGAAAAAGTGCGCACTGCGCCTCTACGGAGAGAGACGTCCATCAAGTGCTCGGCCTAAGAATGGCCTCCACTCCCCCATACCTGCTTGGCGTGGCCTTCTACTGCTTCAGGATCGTGCAGTGGGTACCAGAGGGCGAACAGCTCGTTGCCCAGTGATGGGCGGGACATACAGCACGCATTGGCAAACCACAAACGCATACGCAATTTTAGTAGGAACACCGACGAGATTATTTTGGAGACGAAGATGTAGATGAAAGGAACGAGAAAAAAACAGGCTTCGCACTGGATTCAACTGGCTCAGGACACGGTGATTTGATGAAACTCTGAATGACCATCAGCCTCGTAGAAGATTCACAAAGAAAGACGCTACATGTTACCAGAACTCAGCCGAGTTCGAATTTACGCAAGCGCACATAATGTTCAGACTTTTCGTGTTCTTCCACAGACCCTCCATACTCACGCTAGTTCACTGAACGACTCGTGACACCTTCTTCAGGACGATGTGTGGCAAATGCCGGGTATCGAACTGAGGAATGCAGCAGCAACGTGTCTCTGCGTGACGTTGCACCCCTGTGCCGGGCTGGGGGGAGGGGGAGGGGGTGGATCAATACGGCGGCCAGGCGAGGGGCAACCCGGCGTCACTTGCACCGCCAGCTCTCGGACGGAAGAGGCACGGATCGATCATGGGACCTCCCGACACCAAACTGTGCCACACGGGACTCCCAGCATCTCTTCGACGTCCTCTGAGCGCGTTCCGATGTCCACACGCAGAAACCTCGAGCGACTGCCTCGATGAGCGGATATCCTGATAATGACAGCTCGCTCACGGTTTTCCTCAGTCCCTTGGAGCAAATGCCAGGACAGGACCTGAAGAAAGTCGCATTTGGTGCGCCCCAACAACTTCTAATTTCATCGTGCGACTGTGTCACCTGCCCGGTACAGGGAGAGCAAGTCGGAGCGCGTTACCATGGTTACGGGCTTATTTATGGCGACTGCCGCCATAAACAACAAATGTCAGAGCGAAAGGGGAAACCTTGAGGCCCGCGACAATTCTTGAGGCATTTGGTACAGCAAATGCGACGACACGACAGGAGCACAATTCCAGTCCATTCGCGCGGCGCCTGCGGTGAATTACAAACTCCTCAAAGTCGCCCGTCGAGCGAACCTTGGAGTTCACTCACTACGCGAGCGGCGACTGCGTCTGTCATTCGTGCAGGATGAACGTCTTTCCCGCTACATTTGAACACAGTGAAAAGCCGATGTTTCGGACTTTATTATTATTATTTATTATTGACTGCAAATGGGTTTATACCCGGTGGCAGTGTCCTACAATAACATACAAAACAATGAGACAGAACAGAACAATGAGATACATCAACACAATGAGACAGAACAAAACAATAAACAAAAGGACACAACAAAAACAATAAGACACAATAAACAATGAGATACATCAACACAGAGACAGAACAAAACAATAAACAAAAGGACACAACAAAAACAATATGACACCCAAACAATGGGATACATCAACACAATGAGACACAACAAAACAATAAACAAAGGACACAACAAAAACAATAAGACACAATAAACAATGAGATACATCAACACAGAGACAGAACAAAACAATAAACAAAAGGACACAACAAAAACAATATGACACACAAACAATGGGATACATCAACACAATGAGACACAACAAAACAATAAACAAAGGACACAACAAAAACCATAAGACACAACATACAATGAGATACATCAACACAGAGACAGAACAAAACAATAAAAAAGGACACAACAAAAACAACACATCCCACTCAAAATCAACCAACTCATAAATTACAAAACCATCCAACCTCAAGTACTTAACTTAAAAAAAAGAACTTAATACCACCTAGACATAAGACAATAACTGTAATGTATTACAAACGTCATGAACTGATGCACTCACACAACAATACAATGAGACACAACAATACAACATACCACACTCAAAATAAAACATCTGACACAATAAAAAAACACACATCCACTAATTAATCACAATACTTAAGAGTGGAATATAAAGTCCGCTCTCAGTACATGAAAATTTTATCCCAAAGAACTACAGCCCTTCATCACTTGGAGACTAAGACACTTCACTTCACTTATCACCATTTATTCCCAACTTAATAACCCTTAGCTTGTAACTACTTTTCTGACCCTCTTTCTAAAGGTGCCTAATTTACAGGGGAAAGACTCTAGCACGCCTGGAGGTAATTGGTTCCAGCTTCTTATGGTCCTATTTACAAAGGAATATTTGCCTACATCCGTTCTTTGTTTCCTAGTCCTAATTTTCCGAGTATGATCGTCCCTGCCCAGGTAGCATGGCTTTAATAATCTATCCTCTATCATTTTCCAAGCCCGGCCCCCCGTGTATGCTTTGAAAAGGGCGCACATTCGGGCTATCAATCTACGCTGTGCCAATGTTTCCCAACCAGATTCGTTCGTGAAATTAGCAAATTTAGCCGCTCTCTTCTGCACCCGATTTAGTGCTCTTACCTGTCCTTCCCTGTAAGGGTCCCAACACACAGTTCCATATTCAAGTATCGGTCTCACTAGCGACGTATAAGCTAAACGTTTCGTATTGTTATTTCCCTTTTTTAGTATACGCATTACGAAATGGAGAGCCTTCCATGCTTTAATTAGTGTATAATTCACATGATCTGCCCAGCTCAGATCACTGCGAATAAGTATTCCTAAGTACTTAAAGCTATTTGCCTCTGGAATTAATTGATCCCCAAAAAAGTAACTCAGCTTATCCTTCACCCTAGCTCTATTGAAGCTGACTGCTTTACTTTTACCTGGATTTATCTTCATTTCATTTTCTACCGCCCATTCCCATAATCTATTCATATCTGTCTGTAACTTATCAATGTCACTACTATCCATTATTTTCCTGTATACTATACAATCATCAGCGAAAAGCCGTATATTTGAATCAATGTTTTTCCAAATATCATTAACATAAGCTAGGAATAGCAAGGGACCTAATACACTCCCTTGCGGCACCCCTGACGTTACCCTGACTTCATGAGATAGCTGTCCTTCCACTCTTACTCTTTGCGAACGTCCTAAGAGAAATTCCTTTACCCATAACACTACCCTCAAGTCCACACCGGTTGCAGCAATTTTTGTAATCAGCCTATCGTGTGGGACTAAATCGAATGCCTTTGAGAAATCTATTATAACCGCATCAGTCCTGATTCCCTCGTCCAATGAATCAGCAACATCTTGACAAACCGTGACTACTTGACTTTCGCATGAGTACCCTGGTCTAAACCCATGTTGACCCTCATATAACCACTCACTCCTTTCCCAGACTTGCCTTAGATACCCTGCTATAACGTGCTCCATTTGCTTGCAAACCACCGAGGTTAAACTGACCGGTCTATAGTTCCCAACTACCGATCGATCTCCCCCTTTATAAATAGGGACCACTATAGCTTTCTTCCAGTCCCCTGGGATAGAATTGTTGTTCATCGTTACCTCCAGCAGACGCGCAAGGTATGGAATCATTCACGTCGAATCAACAAACAGCAGACGGACGGAAGGCGTCTTCGTTCAGGCAGAAGTCGAATATTTCGTAAATGTAAACGTCAGCTCGCACGAAAAATAAAAATAACATGCAACACGAGTGAACGACGCACAACCCGAGAATCTGACCGGCGTCCCATCGCATTCAAGGCCGAGGTCAAAATCAAAACCATCCCGTCACATGCCAATGTTGGCCAACCTGAAGCCACTACGAAGAGCAGCCGGCAATTTAAACGACTACCGTCCAGCTACTGTTTCCCTCTGACATCTGAAGAACGGACTCAGCCCTGGGCCTCAACCAATCAGATTCTGCGCTCGTGTAGGTGAAGTACCGTTTCCCCATAAAGTGTTCAGATGTGAATTATTTTGCCGTCCTAAATCGGCAAAGTCCATCGTTATGTAATTATTTACTCTCCGTCTCTTAGGTAAGAATATTATCTACAGTATTTTGTTTTTCAAACAACTCCAGTCTCTCTTTATTCAAGGTTTACACTCACGACAAAAAGGTTAAACTAAGGTTACGCGCGCAGAACCTACCGACTTGTAAGACACAGTGAAACAAAATAATCTCAAATTGAACTAATTACAGCAATTAACTAACTAACTAACTCCGCCGCCGGTCCAACGCCGACAACACCAAAGCCCGCAACCTGACACGATCCTGGGGTCAACTCCGTCCATTTTCCACCCTCACAGCCCACTTCCCTAAGATCCATCTTGATGTTACTCTTCTTGGTCTGCCCAGTGGACGTTTTCCAGGATTCCCTACCAAAATTCTGTGTGTACCTCCCCCCCCTTACCGTGTTGCATGTCCAGCCCATCCGAGCCTCCTAGATTTCCAGGTGACCCTACAATTCACGAAACTCCTCGTCAGGCAATATTCAAAATTCCCCACTTACTTCATCCCTCCTAGGCCCAAATATCCTCCCAGGCGCCCAGTTTTCAAACACCTGTAATCTACGTTCTTCCTTCAAGGCAAGAGACCATGTTTCACAGCCACAGAAGATAACACAAAATTATTGATTACAGCATTTAACTGAGAATATAATTTCTATTTATTCCTGCGTATCTGAGCATTTCACAATGTAAATAGAATAATTTAAATTAAGAATAGCTTCCTGTGATATTTTTCCACTCAGCCTCCTGATATCTGAGGACCTAGTCCCAAGACAGATGTCAGCTATCAGCTCACGAAACGAACTGCTAATCTCTTCCTGTGAAACCAATCAATTCAAACAAATCCTCGCACCTCCGCAATCAGATTTCCTAGAATTATTCGTTCCCGTTGCCTGGCAACGCTGAAAATTGCACGGGATGAGGGGCTCGTTCCTTTGTGACGGATCGCCTCTGTGGGCAACACGATAATTAGCAGTGACTGCTTTCAGCTTTAACTAAAATTTGCGTCTGTCGATAATTAAAAGTAATGTGTAAACATGAACGAGGAAAACGCCTTCCTAAAAAATTTTAGTGACACTAATTCACGTAAAAAGTTTACACCGAGTACCGAGTATCCTCAGGACTGGCTGAGAAGCGGGAAATTAAAAGACACATCAAGACCAGAGCGAAAATCAGAAATAGCAAACGGTCACATGTTACCTGCATTGCGTCATTCATTAAAAGTTAGGAAATTTTCGCCGAAGGGCTCGCTCAGTTACTGTCGCGAACTAATCGCCATGAGAGGTCGCCAGCTGCAGCTGTGACCTTATCGCCGTTCATCTGTAAGCGACCCTGACCCTCAGCTAACCTTCTCGGAGCAAACTGACCCCACCAAAACCTCTCTGCATTCCTTCCCCGATCCACTGAAAAGGTAAAACAGGAGCAGAGCCGTGGCTGTTAGGCAACTTATCCGTCACAACTGTGGGGCGGGACTGTCTAATACCAGGCACTTTAATTCCTGGAAAGCGCCTGAATAGAGAGAGACCTCTTGTTTCGTAGAACTTTCCATCGGTGAGGAAACATGCCGGAGGGGGATTATTACGAACTGACCGCGAGCCAGAGAACCTCGCGAGGAAACTTCTGTACTTTAGGTGGTACATACAGTTACCACTGCAATTTAAAAGTCGCATACGTTAAAAGACTGTTGAGACCGAGTTGGCAGGACTAAGGCTTGACGTCAGAGTTTTTGGCTAACATTCACTGGGACCGAATGCAAGGAGCCAGGCCAGATGTTTCGGACTGAAGACGCTTCTCGTTGCACTTTCCAAGAACAGCGAGCAGTTGGCGAGCCAATGTCACGTGACAGCGGTACTCGTCGAGACGGTACAGAACCCAGCTCCAGCTTCCTTCCTTATCCCACGTAAAAAGCTGTCAGTGTGCCAGCAGGATGACTCTACACGAAATTCTGTACGTCTCAAAATCGTGTGTTGTTTGCGTGAAAGCAGCGAGCGTGAACAAATGTCTGTTGCGTTAGATTACGACTTTTCATTAGCGACTGAGGTTCGCGTACGCTGAGCAGACATCGCCACTCAAATTATTCCTCTCCATTTCCAGTAAAAATATAAAATATAGAATTTTTCTGTTCGATTCAACGATCCTCATACGTGTTCGCCATCAAAGGGGAAATTTTACAGCTGAAAACAGGGTTCAGCAGCGAGAAACGAATTCATCTTCTCGTATTTTCAGTTTTATCGGGGGCGGGGGGGGGGGGGGAAGTGTTAATAAAATATAATTAAGTTACCACAAATCACGTAAACAAATCATGTCGAAAACCAAACAACCAAACTACGCCACGTTTCGATGTCAATTGGTCGTTTCCCAGGAAATGCCGACAGTCACTACAACAAAATAGCATCGCCCGAAGCCTCGACCTCGTGACGTTCCCAGTAATCCACGCGAAGCGTTGAAGGCCGCGGTCCGAACTACCAATCAGCGCCGAGGCAATCAGACCGCAATTTCGAGCGAACGCCAATCGACGTCAAAGAAATCTCACTGATGAAAGTCACCGAACACGGATCAATCAATCGATTCAAAGAGCAGAGAGACAGAGGCGTTCTTTACTCTCCTAGTCCGTGCCAACTCGTCCACTGTGCCCAAAAGCACAGAAAGTTTCTACTTCGTCTCTCTCAAAGCATGCGCTGAATTTCGTACCAAAACAATTTTTCCACGTGATGAAATTTCCGGCCGGGTTGGTTGCGGGTAAGAAACTAGACCAACCCCCCCCCCCCCCCAATAGGGGGTTAAAACACTCGGAATTTTTTATAGTAGAATAGACACTAAATCCATGTATCAAAGACCTACTTGAGACGCTAATGGTCGCTCAGCCAGTCTTGCATGGACCCCGAAGTTCACCTTCGCGTTACCGACCTCGAAAGTCTTCGGGCGGCAACTTCCTCGAGTTTTGGAATGCGTGACAGATGACGAGCGATGCGCGTCCCGACTGGCTCTGGTACACAATTAGCGACGATGAAACGTCGGTTGCTTTCCCCATGTAATAAAGAGTGACGCGTCGGTCGTTTTGCAAAGACCACAAATGACGCAGCGTCACTAAATGACGCGATAATCGCGATCAACCCCCAGCGGCAATAAAGTTCGCTCCGTAATCACACAGATCAGTTTACGGCCACGCGCCTTCGCCAATTAAAACGCCATGACGCGTTGAGATTCTAAACGGATTCGTGACCAAGAGCATTCAAACTGACGGCCGCTGTGGCCGCTGGGATTAGCATTATTTACAACGAAACAAATCTAGTTCCCTGTTCGGAGAGAAGAGTTAAACGTCAGACGTTTACAAAATAAAGAAAGTGGATATCCTTATCCACTTTCAAAGCCACCTACGATTCTTAAAGATAGAGTTGGAACGATCCCTTATCCGGGGGGGGGGGGGGGGGAAGGTTAATACCTGACGCCATGATAGGGCAGAGCGGGGACATAACACCAAAACTAAATACTAGTTCCTGTCATTTAAGTCTTTCGCGGGCTTCCTTGACAGACGCAATGTCTCAGACGCGTTCACCAGATCATCTGGCTCACTCACAGCTTCGGATTTCGCTACGCGGTTTTCTGGAGCAGTTCTGCTATGAGCAGCATCGTGCTGTTGAATTCGGTCTTCAGGTGAACTGGGTACAGAAGTGGCTTATTCTCCCTAAATCTGCCGCCGGCAACATCTCCGTGATAAGGACACGCTTTTAAGTACCTCCTATTTGTTCTCTCCTAATAATCAGGACGAAACTGGTAAATACGAGGTGCGATCGGAAGGTTTCCAGACTGCGCGTATAAAAACCCTTACACTTATCAAAGGTATTAAATTCATCCATCACCCTCGAAGTAGTTCCCCTGGGAGTGAACACAACGATTCCAGCGCCGCTGCCAAGCCTGGAAGCATCCCTGGAAATCTTTCTTTGTCAGCCTGTCAAGCACCATCTGCGATTCTGCCTGAATCTCTTGCCAAAGACTCGCCAAAACGGCTACGGAAACCTATGAAATGCTAAAGCAAGCATTTGGGGAGTCCGCAATGGGTCGTGCACAAACTTTTGTGTGGCATTCACGTTTTAAAAATGGCCGAACCTCTGTCGATGATGACGAGCGTTCTGGACGACCATCTTCGAGCACAACGCCCGAAAATGTTACGAAGATCGACGTCGTACCATCAACGACTTGTGCGACATTGTTGGGATAGGCTATGGGACCTGTCAGCTGATTCTAAAGGAAGAACTCCACATGCGACGCATCATGACAACGCGCCAGCGCACACCGCCCTCAAAGTTCGGCAGTTTTTTGCCTCAAACACCATGGCGAATAAGGAGGGTGCCTCCTTATTCGCCGCGTGACTTCTTCCTCTTCCCAAAGATGAAAATTCAGCTAAAGGGAAGGATATTTGAGACGATAGAAGAGATTCAGGCAGAATCGCAGATGGTGCTTGACAGGCTGACAAAGAAAGATTTCCAGGGATGCTTCCAGGCTTGGCAGCGGCGCTGGGATCGTTGTGTTCACTCCCAGGGGAACTACTTCGAGGGTGATGGATGAATTTAATACCTGAGATAAGTGTACGGGTTTTTATACGCGCAGTCTGGTAACTTTCCGATCGCACCTCGTAACTGTTTGATTTCCCCCAGTTCTATGTACACTTCTTCATGCCTCATGGCACAGCAGGCGCGAGCAGTTTCTTGTCGGCCTGCCCCAGCAACTGCAAATAACTCACCTGTTACAGAAACTCTTAAGCAAAAACATCAGACAGTCGGCAAAATAACTTCCCTGTGACTACAAGACAGCGCCTCAGGAGGATCCCATCATCCGCCCTTTACCCTAAGGCTAATTGGACGGCCGGTTCAACTAGAAAGACGTCCTGCATATTCTTTCCTGGCCAAGGGGCACTGATCAGGTACAACAGAACCTTGTATTCCGGAGGTATCCGGTTCAAATCTCCTCACCCCCACAATGAAATGTGCAAACACGAACTTCAAATTCTTGTCTGCTCATAATTAATTATCATTCATCGCCAAATAACCAAAGAGTCGATATCCACTTCAGTTCACAAACTGTGGTCATCTGCGTATTTTCGTACGTCTAGAGGAAGGCTACTTTGGCCCGGGCTAGCTTTTCTGCAACTGACCTGACCAGAAGGGTCTATGACGTGATAGCCGTCACAAGTTCTGATACGCCACTCTTCACGATGTTGATTCTGCAGAAGACTACAATCCGCGGCTATGTCCACTCAGCCAAGTAGTTACTTCACAAATCCCTTCGCACGCTCTTGATTCTAAAAATAAGTCTCTGGGATCTGGATTTCTTAAGCAGCTGAACGGGTGGGAATGATTATACAACCAAATGGTCCAGTTCCTCACTACCTCGAGAAACCCACTTTTAAAACCGTCCAATCAGTCTCCTATTCAGTGGAAACCGGAGTTCGGAGTTATTTCCTTCAGGGGCTTGAATCAAATCACTCACCTCCATCTAATGTCGCGGTTAAGTATGTGTGGAGCTTTACCTACCACACATCTCCATGGCTTGGTGTTGAGGTAAGCACCACGAATAATTTTATAATCACATGCGTATGACGCACCAAATTTGGGTTGAACATTTTTGTTGCTACGAAGGTACACGATTTTTAAAACTGCCCCACATTTCCACTACCAACTCTCTACGATAAGGACGAATCTAGACAAGACTATGTCTGTCTTCATTCTAGGTTGTTGCGGAGTGTAGTCTCAGCAAGCACGTCTGAAACGTCTACCACACTACACGGTGTAATAAATAACCCAGAAGACAGCCAACCTCTTTCGCAATCTAAACAAATATAATCAAAAAAACATATCCATCCTGTGAATCTTAAAAAAAACGCCATGTTGCCAGTAGGTTGAACTACTGAAGTGAAACCGAACATAACCGCAGTTTACGGAATATCACCTAAAATGTATGACGACCTACTTTAGCAACCCCTGTTATGAACGTACTTCGCCGATGGCTATCCTCCATTTTTACTTTGGTCGAATAGTTAATTCCGCTAATTGTACTTAACCCAACATCGATAGTACACAACGATATTACTGACGAAACCTCTTATCTTGGCGCCAATTTGATCGGAACAAACACTTCGTATCGATCGCAGACAAACTCTCAAACACTGAAAATGCCGTGGTCTGAAACTGCATTTCTGTTGCTTCGACGTACTTATTTAATGTGATTATAAATATAAAACGTATATCAGGAGTATTTCGCTGACAATACTGGTCTGCTGATAGAAGCAAAACACGTGCACTTGCTACAGCTCGCAATACAAGATGCCATCGAACTTAAAATGTATTCTAAAACATTACATTAATACGTGTCATCCCATACCAACAGCTTCCCTATTCTTTCATGCAGTAGTAGCCACACATGCAAGCTCAGTATTATTCACCTACCTCGGTAGTATTTATGGTGTAATGCTTCCGACCGGCGGACTAACAAACACCACAAACACTTCTACACCAAACACAAGCCGCTGCCGCCGACACCACACTCTGGTAGTGAGATCTCGAAGTATATTTAGCTATCGATAAATTTATGGTCGAAAATAAGTTGTGGAATCATCCGTATCGACGGACATACATCATACCCTGCCATCTACACATTGCAGAATATAACCATGTGATTAATTTGGTACGAATTTCTGTCATTGAGGGCAGGAAATTACAGTCATAATTTTTTGTTACCTCATTCATGCAGCTTTGATAGAACATTTTATCTTTGTGACTTACGATCTCTGAATTCGTGATATTGCAATTGACATATTTACAAAAATATGTGATTGTAAACATAAAAGAAAATCCTAATTGGAATTTAAAATTAAAATTAGATTTCCTGGAGTTCTTTCAGATCAATGCTCAGCGAAGTAATAAAGACAAAGTATCTATCCCCAAGGAGTTCATACCTGAAGATTGTCCAATTCGTTTCCAGCTACGTCTTGATATCACAATTCCATATTTAGTGGTGTGTAAGGACGAGGTTACAAACTTTTACAGGTTTATTTGACAACTACTTATTATAACATCCCAATATGTGTGTTGTATGATGTAATGCTGAATAATTTTAGTTATAGACAACTGTTTCTGAAACACCTGCTGATTTTGTTACAAATATTTAGCTTCTATATATTTCGTTTAATATGATGGAATGGCGTATCTCCTGTTAATTTTTAATTACCTCACAAATACATGGTGTAAATTTTAATATAATATAAGATTTGTTAATGCATGACTTGTCATATACGTACTTTCGACATGTATCACTTTTCTGAAGGAAACAACTTTTTGAAGTCAGTGTGAAAGTTAGGTTATGTATTTTAGATATTCGAAATTTTGAAAGGTTACTATTTAGGTGCCCGCTTCACCTCCTCCCCCCCAAAAAAATTCAGTTACTTTTTTCACTAGAGAATTGATTACCCATAAAAATGTTAAATAAATAACCAGCAAAGCTAAGGCCTCCCTCTTCCTGTCATTCTGCTGATTTAATGTATCATTTTAAAAGGTATTCAGGCTTGGCAAAAAATCCCAGGGACGGTCATCTGTTTCCATGATCGCTATTAACTGTTTATTGCTTAATAATGGATTGGCATTCTGTTTCTTAACCAGTTCAAAGATGCTGTTGACACAAGACGAAATGAAGGAGATTGATTTGATTGAAGCAAGGATTGTGGATCTAGAGAAACGAATTGTTGGAAATCTTCATTCAACGGAAAATTACGTTCCCATCGTCGATTCTCTTGAGACTACAAATTCCTTGATAAACACTTCACTGATAGGTAGAGAATCTGCTTCAATGTTCATGCGAAGGCTGGCCGAGCTAGACACACTGCTTGATCCTGCAGCTGAAGATAGGACACTGAATTTGTCAGTCAAAATGGAACAGGTGCTTGTCATGGAACCATTCTTGCAGCACAATGTGAGGGCTCTCAACGAAATGCAGCAGTTGGTGTCAGTGTTGGATAGCGAGGCCATTAAGAATGTTCCAAGTTTGACGCGTCGGCTTGAGAAGCTCACATTGTTTTATCTGGACAGAAAGCAAGAGACCGATACCATGACTGCCAACATAATGGACTTACTTCAACAGTATAATACAATCATCATGAATGTGACAAAGTCATTTGCTCAGTTTGAAGATGTCGTCACTAAGTGTGAAATTGCCACACAGCCCAAGAAGGAAGCAGAGTGATTATCTGCTTATATGGACATTCAAAAATTAACAAATAATATTCACTTATTTTGCTGTAGGTTTGAATATTCAGATTGTAATGACCTGCAATTGTTTTTTTATATCCTTCTTTCAGTCAGTGTCTCATGTAAAATGAAGTGTATCAAGTCCCTAATTGTTTCATTATCATAAGAACTGATTTGAACAGAATTTATTAAACATGACAATTTAAATTTATGTGGTGTCTTCTCTTTAAATACAAAAAGAATGACAAGCATTCCCTACTATAGTGTAATAATTGTAACAGATACAGACCTCATATTAAAAGAGATCATAATGAACATGGTATGTAAGTCTACGGTAATAATAAAACAGCTCAATTTACATTCACTGCATAGCACAGAAAAACTCCGGCTCCAGACCTAGTGTTTTGCTATTTCATTTTCATTAATTACGTAAATTAACATTGAATCTAAACTTTTATAAGGATAAGTATGAGTGGCAGATTTGGAAGGATGGTAAAGCAAACATTTGTGGTCTGTTTGAGAGTAGTGTGCTTGTAGGGAGAGAGGAAGTCCACAGCCTCTTCAGGATAGCTGATGTTCAGGACCAGACCTCCATGTGTCCAGTATCTACTACTTCTGAATGGAGTCAGGACTGTTGAATTAGTTACATAATGGCATTAATATTTATTAAAAATATATGGTTCACAATATTGTATGTACAGGATTTTAAATTTCTGAGTTATGGCAAATAATGTTCATTTACAAAATATATGAAACCCAGAGATGTATATACACAAGGAAATTGCACCAGAACATTTGGATAAACAAGTTCTTAAAAAATATGAAAACCTTCACCTCTTATTATTTGCAGGAATTATGTCTAGATTATGAGCCGTTGTTTTACACAGTTCATACTGTCAAAACAGTAATCATGTTGGCACTAGTTGTGTCAGTAATGAATAATGTACAGATTATTGCATAAAATGCAACACACATTCGATTTATAACAATCTATCGCTGGACACGCATCTCAGTTCTGTCCAAATGAGTATGTAAAATCTATTTACACACTAATCTAATAATGCAACACTCAACTGGACTCACACACAAACAAAGGCACTTATATAGTAAAGTCTGTTCTCAAGGCTTTAAGGCATTCTACACTTGTGAGAAAGGAAGATAACAGCAGTGGTACAACTGTTGTACTCAGTATTTCCCCAAATATCTGAAGCTGCAGTATATTCAGATCCTGCTCTCAAAAACAGGTTCACAAATTTGTTGATTTGTTACTTTTATTAATTCACTTAAATATTTAGTTTATGTCGCAACTTTTAATTTCTTCACAATATTATAAAAGTTTTACGTAGTCCACGTAAAATATTGGCGGGCCACGGGTTCAGAACTGTTCTACTTATTAAGAGATAAAAATACGTCATCTTAAAACCTAAAATGTGAAACTTCCTGGGGAAAGTATTTAAATGAATGGATTTATCTTATTAAGAAACTAAAATAAAAGATGGAGCAGCATCTATCAGATAAAGCAACAGAAAAATGGCTTATCATAAAAATATACACTTTAATGTATGTTAGTGTGTTGAAGGAATGTTAACGGTAATTGTATAGGAAACTTTATCAGAGGACCCAAAGAAACACTAGCTATCATATATTTATGGGTGTAAAATTTCATCCAAGAGTAAATGGACTGAGCATTCCCACAAAAAGGAGACTTATCAGCATTATGCTATTCATATCATACAACCTGCAGGAAATGTTTCTAATTAACCTTTATCCTACAGGAATAGGGGATTTAAATCCAGTCTTCATGGTTTAGCAGTATGCAACGGCAATGCACGGTCAACTGTACTATATGTAAGCTTTGACAATATCCGATGAAGGTTAAAAAATTAACACTCCTAACAAAATCAAACTTCTGGGACATCTTACAAGTACCATTACAACTGACTTGCGAGGCCAAATATGTTAAACAATTTCATAAGCACATGCCACTTTTTCCCTCATAACAGCATTTAAGACAGGCTAGCTGACTAGTGTCTTACTGAAGACATCTGCATTCACACACAAGCAGTCACACCAACTTAGTATGCACACAAAGCTGCACGGTGAAGGGCGCTACATGGATCAGGTGCATGTAGCATTTACTGACGGCTGTCAGTCCGTTAAGATCATCGCTTAACTTCTCTCTACAAAGGGCTGAGTAGTGACAAGTGTAAGGAAGCCAGGCATTTAACATGTGTCATTTTGAAAATAAAAAGGACATATGTGTTCATTATCTTTCATATCCTTCTGAGCACAGTAAATCTTTCATAACTACAAACATAGTTGATTTAAACGCAATGAACAACCAACACGCCATTGAGTAGCTCAGGCAATTGAGACACCTTATCAACATGAAAGTGGGTTCAATCCCATGGCAGTCCATGTCGGACTTCTGTTGGAAGAAGTGGGACAGTAGCAAATCTTTCTCACGGTATATCACTTTTTCCTCCCACATATCATCATTCCTCCGATGCTCAACACACTTCTATCACAGATTTTCTTATTACCTTGCTACAGTGTGGCAAAGGTCAAGCATGTTAATGTGTTAAAATAAAATGACTAAAATGTGGTAACAAGAACTTCAGTCCCATTTCTGATATTATAAATTTTCCACTTAACTCTTAATTTCAGATGATACAATCTGACATTTCTTTTCAAGACTGGCTAAATATCTCATCAACAGACAGTGACACTCCAGCAATGCTGAAAGGTAGGTCATCTACTGAAGCTTAAGTAGTTTTAGCCATTATCAGAATTCTGAGGAAAAAATATGAAAGTGTTTCTTTTTTTTTCAATTTCAAATATGTCCGACTATATGGCAGCACTGTGCAAACAATTTCATAGTTCAGTGAACGAAATCAAATGGCACAGCAACAAGAGAGGGTAATTTCTTGATGTGGACTAAAGTCAAATGCCACGCTATATGGTAATGGATATTCATTTTGACATCAGTCAAATATCGCAGCAAGGTTAAAGGGCATTAAGTCTGCAAAACAAACGAAGGCGGGTCTGCCTGTACATGACAAGTGACGAGCTCTACTAGGCACAACCATTCGAAGACAGAATCCCTCAGACATTATACTTTTGTTTGATATTTTTGGTCTTTCCATGCTCAATGTTGGTCCATTCAATGCATAATCCAAATTCACTGTGTCCCTTGGTAAGTACAACTGCCTACGGAGAACTGTTACTTAATTTTTAATATTAAGTAAAGTGCGTTTAAAATCACGAACAATACATGTTAAAAGGCAACAGGATACAATGATCTTTCTACAATATTTACATAAGTCTTCTAGTTTCTAGTAAGAACTATAATAAGCCTGAGCAAATACCATAATTCACTTTATCATCCACCTTCTTGTGCCAACCATTAGCTGTTCTCGGCCATCAACACATATATACATTAACTCTCTCTTCGAAACAGCTGAACAGATAACTCCTGCTACATTCTCTGCAAATAGCACTGTTTCATTAGGAATCAGATATTTAAACAAATCATTTGTGTCAAAATATCAGTATTAGGAAGCACATTATAACGTAGCTAAACAATTTTTGTGCAGGATAATGGCTGCTATTTGTCATCTAGAATGTCCCAAGAGGCATTCATCAACAAATGAAATTTGGATAACTCATGAGTTTATTGGAAAAAAAAAAACTTCAGTGTTTATTTGGCATAGAATCCAACTCACTTGTCACACCTGAGCTCAAATATGAACATTTCTGCACACAAAGATATATAAGAACTTTTGGGATGCACAGTATAGCTTAATCACTTCTGCAACTTCCTTATTAAGTTTCCTAATCATACAACAATTTTTCCATTCACATGCTTTTGGTTTAAAGCATATGAAGTCATGTCATTTCAATTCTAACTTTAATGTGGTTAATTCATCTGTAATAGGCAATGTGGCAGACAACTGTGGCACTGATATACATAACAGAGATGATGTATCTTAAAATGCTTACATAATATTAGACACAACAAAAGAAAATGCTTAAAACAATTCATCATCTGGAAGGTCAGCCTTCTTCATTCACACACCATTTTTCAGTACACACCTCACATGTAAATAAGGAAATTATTACACTTCATGCTTACTTGCATAACATCATAAGCCTGTATAATTTAAGGTAATTTTATATAAATTACCATTTAAACAATAACTTTAATTATTAAATATTACCAACTTAATTGGCCAAAAATTCATTATGAACATTTTATAAAACAAGCAGATGGACTTGTGTCCCGTGGATAAGCTACACTTGATCACAGGAAAGTATTTCAAAGATAGGCACTATGCAATTATTATTGCAGATTCTAGGGAGAATCTTCAATTAAACCTGAATGATTATAAACTTCTGTATCTGTGAAGACCCTTACTGTAAAGAGGTAACACTCCCTTGTCTAATACTACAGACTTCTGGAGGCAACATTTACTTACACATTTGGATGTAAATTTGTGTACTTACGTTGAATTCTATTCTAAAATTGTATTTCTTCGGTGCAGCTTTATCAAGTTCCTTTTGACACACACTCCTACAACAAATACTCTTTACACTGAATTTCCTTCCTTCCTTTGTGCCAATTTCAACATCTCTTCTCTACAATTCTGTTTCAGAATCCATCATATGAATAAATATCTTCCATCAAAGCCTATGGGCAGAATATGAAAAATTAAATTCTAACTTTCCATTCAATTTAATACACGTGTCATATAAAACTGTCATAACAAATATCAAACTTCTCAACAACAAATAACTGAAAAAATAGTAAGCATGAACCCCAAAATTGAATTCATAAACTTCCAACATGTAATACCACATATGCTGCTGACCTACCTGAAGTGAGAACCTCATGTTGCTCTTTGTAGCAACGCTGCATGGTTCAGTCACACAGGAAACAGATATATTCAAGCAAAGAAGTTTGCCACATTCATAATGTCGCTTGCTGGTGAACATCACAATACTGATGCCACAGTACACAATACATTTGGCACAGTACCAACTCTGGCACAATCACAGACAGACAGGTTTAACAACATAATTGACTGAAATGTAAATACCAAGCGCATATGACCTTTATTCCAAAGAAATGTATGATCAGACTTCCTAATATTAAAATGATCCGGTGGCATTTCATTATCTGCCAATACAGGGGAGGAGCTGCTACTCTCCCTTCCCCTAATTTAAAAATAGCATTTCTAAATCCCTCCTTCGCCGTACGTTAAATGTTGATTTACGCTCGAAACGACTGCCGACAGTCTTCTCGACCCAGGCCCTTACAGCAGTGATAGAACTGAATATGGATGGATGGTAGCCTTGTCCGCAGTTGCTATGATAGCTCAGCACTCCCTGTAGCTCCCACACACCCCCCTCACTGACGCACATCAGTGGTGCTCCCTCGTCGTTCTGCAACACAAATAGCCTTGGTCACAACTTGCAACTTTTACAATCACTGTCATCATTCTGCTCCTACTTCTGTCTGAAAACCACCTTACCTCCTGTATTTGTCGTCAGGATGCTCTGCTCCTGTCTCTACCTTGCATCAAATGGATATGTTATATTTGACTTATCAAACCAACACTCGATTCTGTTACCATGGCGTAAACAGTTACAATTCTGTCTTCGAATAAGGGAAATGAAGAAAGACATTTCGATGATCTCCATTTATATACAAAAAGAGAAACTAAAATGACTATAGGTTCATGTAACAAGAGGATTTTAGCAGAGAAACCTCTGCATCTCTTCAAACATACGCTGTTTCCATAGTGACAAAATGCAGTTACGTCTTCTTAAATGATTATCTGGGTCAGTATGGAGTGATATGACTGTTTTTCCAGGAAGATGATTGTGATGTTACCTATTCTAACATGACACATAAAAGACCTGTCTGTTGTACGGAGGTGGTATCCACCCACCACACATTCAAGTGTTGAACAGGTACTCACATAACAAGGAGACTTCTCTGCATCTGTAAAGCCAGCGCAGATCTCATCCTTGGTGATGAATCCTGCGTAGTGCTTGGTGCTGTTGCAGTCCCTGAGGTCAATAGTTGGTAGAGGCAAGTAATGCAGGTACTGGCTAAAGTTGATCTCTGAAGGACATATAACATACTCACACTCAGATCAGAAAAGCCTTTCACGCTGAGGTCTTCTGACTCAGAATAATGTACAGTTTCAGAAACACCCACAATATTACACACTGACACAACACACAAGACAGCATTCTGAACATGGTGAAACGTTCAAATCACAGAAACCTGAATACTGAAGCCTGAATAAACACAAGGTTAACTTATGAGAGGTCTTCTGGGTCTGTCGCAACGCTGTGTGGACACGTAGGTAGATAAAAATGTTTCAGAGGGAACACACTGCTTCCATCTTAAGGCCTGTTGGAGGCATATCACATAATGTTACAACTCAGAAGATCAACAGACATCATCACCACCATAAAAACATCAAAGTTCATGCCAAAAAATCATGAGGTCTCCTAAGATCACAAACTTAATTGAAAAACCTGCTCTCTGCTTGCATTTAACTGTACAATTACAACGAATGTCACATTTCAGATTACTGAACCCAAGCTGCTCTTTTTGACAAGTTTAAACAATTCAAGTGAATGAAACAAATCACGGTGACAGCTCACCTCCAGGAGAAGTGTATCCCCAGCCAGCAGTGACGCACAGCTGACGTGGCTCAATTTCCTTCTCTGGCAGGCAAATGGGTCCCACAGAGCGGGTGAAGATAAGTGGCTGGCTCAGCTCAATAAGGGCAATATCATTGTTGTACAGGAACTGGTTGTACTTCACCTGTGGGTACGGAATGATGGACCGCACCTCTCGTATCTGCGTCTCTGGTTTGTCTGTCTCAAACATGGAGCCTCCACCGAATGCCACCCAGCTATCAGGTGTCAGTGTCTTATCCCTGTCAGAACAAAGGGACATGCAAACTTAACTTTGTCGCCAGATAAGTGATGCAGACAGCGTTACTGACAAATCCACTTCTTATGCCAATTTTCCCATAAAATTTTTTACAGCTGTGTATAAGGGAGATGTTTACTTCACGAACTCCTGCAAAATGCTATCTTAATTTGGTAAATACTAATAATATATATTTCAAAGAGTACTTTAAAATTAACACTTATTTTGGTTGCTGTAATTTAAGAACACGAGGTTGCAATCTATTTTATTAAAAGCTCCCAGTATGAAATGCCATAAAAATGGTTGATAATTAATGATATACCTACCTCAGGTGGAGACAGTTGTATGAGGACAGGAGCCACTTGGGACTGATGATGCTTGCAGTGCAGCTTGACCTGTGTCTCGTATGGTACAGCAGAGCCACTGACGGCCACTGTCTATTGGTAGCACCATCCCCACCCACTAACCGAGCCGCCACCCCGTCAGCAAGGCCATGGCTACCACAAGCTGAAACATATATATATCACTTCAGTCTTGGTACCAATTTGATGGGAGTGACATCTGCAAACCATCCACCCAATTGAAATCTCAGCACAGTAGGAACCAGGAACACTGAGTATATTCGTTCCTGATCAGGCTGCAGCCCTTCACACAACTTCTTCTGAAGAAGTTCGTTTCCAAATTTAGTTGTCGGGCTGGGAAATGTCGGCCTGAAGAGATACATAAGAACTGTAATGCAAATCATACTGGCACACATGAAAATCTGAAACGTAAAATTTGTAAACTGTACATCATTCTCCCTGGATAATGATCTCTTGTAAAGTTCTCACATCCTCCTATGACTCAACTCTTTTTATCCTATCCAGTCCCACTTTGTCCTTTCTCCTATCATAAGAAACATGACTGGGAAGTAGTGGTGTTTTGTTTGCACTGGAATCAGCTTTGGATCATATGAGGGCAACACTAAAGGCAGATGCATTATAATGAGGTTTCATTATACTTACTGAATTCCTGGCACAATACTTCAACCATGGAGCCGGATATGCAGGTGGAATCACTGCCAGATTTCTGCAATGACGATGACAGCCGAGAACTTGCACTGCCTGACGGAGCCACAGCTCCTGGTTTCAGGGTATAATATTCACCGACATTGCCACTCATTGCTGGGTAGTCAGTGAAGGTGGATTTACTGTACCCCAGACTCTGGCAGGCGAGATCACTCCACTTGCTGCTCCAGTTGTCTCCACAAACTGGGTGCCATGTTCCCTCTGCAACCCTGCCAACATACATCTTTCCCTTGTAACAAAAAGATGGCCCTCATATAACCAGAGATCAACTTAATGTCACGCTTTAGAAGTTCCTCACTTAACACACATACCACCACCTGTATGTCTTTTAATGACTAATGTGAAATATTTTAGCCAGGCTTTATGATAAGGTGACAGGATTATAAATGAAATAAAATTAAACCAAACTATTATTTATAATTTTTTTTTTCATAAAATATCAAAGATTAAAATGTGAAGTCCTCATAGCATTACTAATTTTATAATTCAATAATTGGAACTCTTCCATACCTTATTTGCAACTTCATAGTGTCATTATGCAGACGGACACAGCCCCACTCATCACTCATATCTGGGCAGTGCTCCACACCGTCACACACCTGCGTCTTCGGAACGCAGCCTCCGGTGTTGCATTGGAACTGGTCCAGCGAACAGTCTGCAGTCACAGAAAGTATACCTTATTTGTACTCTATTAATTCTTCCATAAAGCATTAAACAGCATTTGGTGAAAAGATCAGACACTGACAGAGGTGAACAGAAATGCTCACCGACGAAGAGAAAACAGTGAGACTGAATTCTTGGTTAGGTTTTGGGTCCTTAATCTCGAGTAGTTAATTTTTTCATCTTTTTAACAGTGCTTTGTCTGCTGCTTCAGTTATATAGCCAAATGTGGAAGGTGTAAAATGAATAAAAGATTTTGAATCATGTGGAAGAAAGTGGTCACAGGCTATTTTAAAGCAATATCCCAGTATATGCGCAGAGGAATTGAAGAACTGCAGGATAAATGGTCCCCAGAAATTGGTAAGACCAGTTCTTTCATACTGCCCAATTTCCATATTTTTAACCTCACTTATTTTCTTATGTATAATTCCAGTGACTCAATTCTTAACCACCAAATTTTAAGGAGAAATGTTTGATAAACAAACATGAAAACATAGCAACTTACCACACAATTTCTCATCCTCCCCATTAGCACACTCAGCAATCCCATTGCACCGCCAGGTCATCGGTATGCACCAACGCTCTGGGCAGAGGTACTCGTCATTCCCACATGAACCTAGATTGTCACAAAAGGAAAGGAAGGAGGTCACTAACGAGGCTTGCATGTTCTCTCAAGTAATGGTTGGTTACCTGTCCACCTCTCTTAGATACAAGCTGTTTAGGCTGCAGTTTTCAATTTTAGGTTTAAATATGGTTTAAATATTGTCTTAGAAACAAATGATATATTTTAGACACTACTGTCTCAATACCGAGATGAAACGTTTTGTACTCACTCATGCAATTGTACTCGTCAGTGTGGTTGTCACAATCTGGTTTCCCATCACAGTGCCACAGGAATGGGATACAGCGGCCCGACGAGCACTGGAACTCGTCAAACTGGCACTGCCACCTCTCTGGAAGCAAATGTACTTTAAAGTGACACAACAGAAATCCAACTTCGACTGAGAAAAGATAACATATCATAAATATGTATCTCATACTGGTAAACAAAATATACAAAATGACACCAGAAACACTGGGCAGTTTGGTTGGATAGGGTTAGAAATCAGATGGGATGATATTTTCAAATCAACTACAGCAAATGAGATTCTACACTACTACATTCAAATCACTGAAACTTAATCATAAATGAGAGAAAGCTTAATCTCAAAACATTCAACTGTATGCATTCTCTGTTTTTTCTACAGGCACTGCCTCTTCATTTTTACACTGCACCTATGACCAAACCCAAACATGAAAAGTGAAACCAGCTTTTGATATTAAACAACAGCTCACTTACCACAGTTCACCTCATCACTGCCATCATTGCAGTCGACAATACCGTTGCATACCAAGTGTCTCTTGAGGCACTGGCCACTGGAACACTGGAAGTTGCCAGGGCACCCCTCTTCCACACAGCCCACCTCATCTGACCCATCTGAACAGTCGTTCACCGAGTCACACTTTGCCACCTGACTCACACAGTAAGCCCCCTCATGTGAAGTTCCATTCACACACTGGAACTGACCTGCAGAACACATCCATTTCCTCCAGGAAACAATATTGATAAAGAATTATCTAGATCAGAGGTTCCCAAAGTGTGGGGCGTGCCCCCCTGGGGGGGACGAGTGGTTTTCTGTATGAAAAACATTTTTTAAAGAAATATGGAGAAACATTTTTAACATCCTTTGCTTGGTTGAGGCAGTTTAGTTGTCTTGCAGTGCTGTAGAATTCAGACTCGTATAGCATCGGCGGTTTTAGGACGTAAACGGCAATATAAGTCTATGTACAGTTAGGGACTCAGATTTGTGTTGTGTTCACAGAAGCAATCACATCCATCCCATTAATACAGACATGAAGCGTATATTTTATTACAGTTTTTAAATTAAAGGCATTGAATAATATATACTAAATTATAAGAAATGTATACTCATAGCTAAATTTTATGTCAAATCTATTTGTTTTCACTTGTTATGGAAGGGGGGGCATGAAATTTATGAAATTTTTTAAGGGGGGCGCAAGGTATAAAAGTTTGGGAACCTCTGATCTAGATTATTATTCCTTACTGACTTTACCTTTCAAATAGATACCTCTATTACAACTGGGTCTCATACAATTGAAATTAATGCATCTTCATAAGTATTTCTTGATGTTTCCAAGTTTTACATTCATTATTCTACAGATTTTAAACTTTTCTGCTCTCACCAATTTAATAAAATAAAATTTTCTAAGAATATTTTGCACAGTTTTCTAACATTAAAAGCTTAACAAGACTCAAAACTGACACACACACATCTTGGATTTGAACATGAAAAAACAAGAATAATGAAATTCATGTTAAGTTCTAAATACCAAAATATTCATGCCAAGGAAGGCAAAACTTTTGTTTACCGTCCTTAAAATCACTGAAAGATAAAAAGCAGATTCAAACTTAAATGGCAATTACAGGGCCAGATCACCAAATACAGAAATCAGAAAAATAAAATATTTAAAGCATCAAGTATCCTGACCTGACTGCAGTATATGTGTTATTGGAAATATTTCACTGTGTTAAATGCAGCATAGGATAAAAGACATGCTTCATCAAATCCAGAAATTTACATGAACGGTATAAAATTACCAGCTAACCTGATGCGCATTTTGAGAACACCACAGGTGTCTCCCCAACTCCAAATCCACCAAGAGACGTCCCATTTCCAGATGACCACCACCGTACCACACTATCATTACGTCCTACTGGAGACATGTCTTCTCTCACTGTTGTTACATCAAAATATTTTGTTGAATTCGGTGCAAACCCAGTTTCCAATAACGTGCTTGTGCCTCTGTGTAATGTGGCAAAATAATCACTGAGTGTTACCACGGTACTAACATGGATTCCTGGCGATTTTGATGATGTTTCAACAGTAATATTTGTAGGTAGTTCTGAAGGGAGTTCTGTACTGGGGGCGTCAGGATCACCGACTTCTTGAGGTTTAGCTACCACAATTCCAAGACTAAGATTCATCACAGAACTATTTCCCACACTGTCCGATGTCAACGTGCTGGATTCTGAAGTCATGGATGGGGGAAAAGGAATTTCACTTGTAAAAACAAAGGCGACATCGTCTTTAACATTTACATTTCCATCCAAGATTTTCTGAGTGGCACGTTGGTTATCGGAATTCAGCAACGGCCCATCAGTCAGCAACGCAGTCGCTGACAATTCAGCCTCACTGGCGGTAACATTGGAAGACTCAGACACATTGCTGGTACTCTGAGGGGCATGGCCCTCAATGAAAGGCAGTTCTGTGTGTGTCAGCGGTGTTTCTGTCACGTGTGATGTTTCGTTTGCTCCCCTTGAAATTGCAGGTTCAATGCCAACAGCTATAGATGATTCTGTGTGATTTTTAACTTTGTATGTAGCATTGTCTGTCTTGCCCACAATGTCATTTCTCGGCGAAACTTGCTGATAGTCAGCCACTGTAATGCTCTCATTCGTCGCCGTCTCGCCTTCAAATCTGTAACGATTACTTCCTCCTAGATCTGATTTCTTTTCCTTTGTCACCACATTGTGTGGTTCAACAACATTTACATGATCAATGTCACCTCGTATGTCTGTCAGCGGATCCTCATTTTCATCTTCATCATCAACGGGCCTTGACCCTGTATCTTCAGTTTCAGTCGTGGAGTTTTCTCTTACGAGTGTCACAGCAGCTGTTCTTGCAGATGAAGCTGTTCCAGGGGTGGTTACAGTCACATTCTCAGCCACATCAAACACGTGTTCCCCTACTACCAAAGCAGCAAAACCCATTCTATCTATTTTCTTGCTACTGTCTTTATCAAATTTCTGTAACTTTTCGACCGGTTTCTTTTCATACAGATTAATTGCTGATTTGTCGGGAATAAATTGATCGTTTTCCCCATGCAAACTGCTGGTCTCACCTAAGGATTTCAGAGGTTTCTTGTTTATGGAGCTACTTAACAAGTCTTTCTTCTTTGACTCTGGTTTGCTGATGGAAACTGCCAATTCGTCTTTGTCTAACTTTGTAGTTGTTGAGTTCTCTTCATTCTGGTTGTGTTCAACAGCAGAGGGGACTTCATTTATGGTCACAGTAAGTGATTCATTCTTCAGTTCGCCCACTGGTGTTGGACTCTGAATTTCACCTGAGATTGAATCAAGCGGAACAGCACTCTGTGCGGTTGGTGGAATGATATTCCCACCACCACTTGGGGGCAAGGCATGGATCTCATTTGCATACTCTGTTGTGGATGACACACTCACATCTGGAACATTACTTGGCTCTACCAGAAGTTTGTTTTCTATGTCAGTAAACTCGTGTGGCTTCTCAAAAGCAGTGCTGCTATGGTCAATGACTCCAGTCACAAGGCTACCAGCTGAGCCAAGGACAATGGATTCTGTAATGGATTTGTGATCACTTTGTGTGGATGAAACATTATGAAGAAGTGGTCTCACTGTGTTTATGTGTTCTTCGAGTTTACTGAACAGGTGAAGATCAGCATCTTTAGCTTCATTGTCACTTTCTAATGGTGTCTCAGTTGTCCTATTGGCAGTAATTATCATTTCTTCAGTCTTGTTCATCGTAACTTCTTGGTGATGCAGCAGCATGTCTGGGGAAGTGGATGAGGTCCCAGCCTCACCTGAACTCACATGGAGGAGGGGGGGACTCGTCTTCTCACTCATTGTAATATTGTTGACCGCATCATCCTTCTCGGTCTCATCTGTCGAATCAGTGGTCGTTGCCGAATCTTTGGGCACTGCTGACATGTTCATTTCTCTACTTTGTGTCAAATTCTGTACAGTAATTGTCAGTACTTCATTCTCTGGTTTCTTATTTTCTGGCATTTCTGTTATGCCAGCTTCTATCTTCTGTTTCTTGCCATTTGTGTCTGCTGAAAAGATGTAATTTTCATCATGAGGACGAGCAGTGGTTATATCATTTGCTTCTGGGCTTGACTCACTCAGAAGTGTCGATGAGTTGTCGGCTGTCGATATGTGGACAACTGACTGTGTTGTTAGACTGTCAGCTGGAGATGCAGAGCTGTTTTCTGCATTGTTAAACATACCCCTAGTTGTTGTGTCCACAGATTCCATTTTTGTGGTTATCTCAACTGATTGCTCTAGGTCCACTACTGTTCCATTGTTTCTCAAACCAGTGTTGGTGCCTGTATCTTCATACAAGTTTCTAGGGAGGCCAGTTTCATTGTCATGATGTTCTAGGAGAGGAGCCACTGTCAGTGCGTGAAAAATTTCATGCTCTGTTGTTGTGGTGAATAAACCCGGATGCAACAGTTCACCTTCCTCAATCGTATTCTCCCCAGAAGATGAACTGATGTTGCTCTCACTAGAATTACTGGAATCATGTACAAGGATTGATGAAGTGAAGTTGCTCTTGGATGCCATAAATGAGTCTGACTCAAGCAGCGTGGTCACTTCCACATCTTGAATTGTGCTATCAGTTGTAACCTGGTCAGGTTTCATATCAGGAATTTCTGTACCAAACAAATCAACACTTTCTTTCAAGCCCGGTATGGATATTTCAGTGGTGGTGACTATAACCGTGCCTTCAGACGCGCCTTGTGACACAGCGCCCGACAACATGTCATCTGGCAGGTCTTGTTTATTGCTCTCCTTCATCAACTGAGACAAATCATTTTTGTCAGGTCTCAGTGTAGTTTCCCCAGCTGTAGTTTCAGTAATGTTTCCCTTTCTGCCATGCAAAATGCCAGTTACAACAGATTCATCCTCTGTCTTGTTTGCAGCCTCAAATGTTTCAGTCCCATGTTCAGGAACTTCCGTTGCAGATATAAAGTTAGGATGTAAATTGTCATTGAATACAGATGGGAAACGTTCCTTTTCGGAAGTGCCAACCTGTTCAGGAGACCGCTCTGTGATGGGAATTGCTGATGAGACAGCAACTGATTCAGAATCATGAACAACCAACGGAACACTTTCACCCGTTGGATCACCGGTAACTGTGTGATAAGGCTCCTCATTTGAATTCACGTGAAACATTTCATCATCAAGTCGTGGACCCTTCTTCAGATCTGTATTGTGAACACCTGTTGCATTTTGTGCTGGTTTAGGAGCAACCGTGACCGCCTGCAAAGGACGCCTCTCATAATCTTCAGGCGACAGGGCATTGAGTGTGTCATTTTCTGTGTGCCCCAAATCAGAGAAGTACACATCATTATACAATAAACCTGCATGTCTATGCTCCTTGCTGTCTGGCACTTCTGTCAGTGGAATAGAAGCCATTCCATCATGACTACCATGCATCATTTCCACAGTACTCTCCGTGCTTGGAGTCAACATATCTGCATGACCAGCTCTCAGTGAGTCATTATGATCTGCATCATTAACTTGAACAATTCCGACAGGGACATCTGTTGCAGGAGACTTGGAAGAACTGGCTTCTGCCTCGTTCTCCATCTTGATATCATGATATATGAATGGAGGTTCTTCTGCACTATTTTCTGATGGTTCCTCAGTACCTAACTTCTTGCTTGTAGAATTCTTCAGTTCTTTGGTCCTGTTTTCATAAGCAATGTGGGCAACACCTCCTTTCTTTTCCATGTCAAAAGGATAATCTGTCGGATCTGCCTCATTTTCAGCGTGCTCGCCAAAAGGTATTACCGTATGATGTTCCTTGTGGTCTGACATCACAGGCATGTCTGTTGTAATAATTCCACCTGTGTCATCATGAACTTCATTAGAAGGCGAAAACATACCGGAATGATCTGTTGAAGAATCGATGATATTATGATCGTGTGGTGTGAGAGACCCTGGACTTTGGGAACTCACTGTCACATCACTCTTATAAATTGTGTGTCTGGTGACCAGCTCATCAGGAAATTCAGTCATGAAATGTTCATGTGGAGAAAGTTTATGAGGAATTTCAGTCACATGACTGCTGTTGCCTTCAGCAACGCTGACTACTAAAGTCTGGGTTTCTTTGTGGAAGTGAGGAGATGGGGTTGGTCCAAGTTCTTCACCATGAAGCTCATGATCACCCACAGGAGAGTACGTGGTGTGTTCTGGATGTGTCATATCATCATAAATCACTTGAACTGATGCTGGAACGTCTTGAAAATGCTTGTGAGGAATTTCTGGCATTACAGTACTATTTCTTTCAGCACTTTGAAATTTGAGCAGGTCATTTTCTCTCTCATACTGAGGTAACGATGTTCGTGCAAATTCATACTCTGGTACAATGTCTGGAGCCTGCGAAACAGACACATTTTCTGATTCTGAAGTACCCATTACAGTCGTCACAGGAACATGTTCACCAATATCGTGATCATGGCCATGTTCATGATAACCATGGTTAACGTTGTGTTCAGTAGATGATGGTAAATCTGTAGCTACTTCAGGCATGTAGTTAGGATGCCATGATGATGAATGATGTGACTGAAATGTGGTATGCTCTGGCAGTGGACCAATCTCATGCCCCATATCATAGCTGCTCGGTGGTGTTGTGGAGACAGCAGAAGTTTTGGCCGGTTCAGCTGCTTCTGTGGCTGGTTCAGGTTCAGGCGATGGTTCAGGTGATGGTTCAGGCACAGGTTCTGGTGCAGGCTCATGACTGTGTGTTGGTGATTCCTCCATTTCCACTGGAACTAAACAGATGAATGTAGCAGCAACGTGTTGTTGCAGAATACAGACAAATGACACACAAATAGCAGCTGCAGATATTACACTAGGGATACAGTAAGGTGCCTAATGAAAGTGAGAGAATGGTCAAGGCTTCATTTAGCTACTAGAAAGAAAAAGAACAAGGAATATCATTAAAACTCTCTGGTATGATAGCCAATCCACAGCTGATAACCTATTTCATGTAATTTTACAACACTTACTTGTAATTATAGCTTACCAGTATCAGTACAGTTTCTGCCACTTGAATCTAGATACAGTCCAGCGGGACACGTGCACACAAATGTCATCTTTTGGCGATAGTCGAATGAACAGTCGTGTGAACACTCCCCATTGTTGAACTGACATGTGTCAAGCAAACCTGTATGAGACAGCAGCACAAGGTACAGTCTGTTCAGAAAATTCCTGAAAGTACAGATGCTTATAGAACAGCTGGCTGCCTGCGAGTGCCCTTTTTCCAGCCCCATAACACAGAGACTCAAACGTAAAAGTCTGTCCTTCTTGGAATGTGTGAGATTAATTAATGGAAAGACACAATGAGTACCAGCCTCATAGCTTTTATATTCATGTTTAACATTAAAATTATTTTGCAGAATTTATGGTATTATTAATTATCTAAAATCACCCTTTCTTTACATGTTCACAATAACACCAACACTTTCTGACAAATTGATGTAATTCATATCACAAACGTAAGGGAACAGTAAACACCTTACGATTCAAATGACAGCATACGAGCTGGATATTGTAAAGTTCTCCAACACCAAGTGAAGAAAACAACAACAGACAGAGTTAAGGAATGAGAAAGTATTCACGATGACTGACGCAGATTTGATGAAAACATAACCACGACTTAAAATTTTAACATAGAATTAGATATAAATGTGCAAAATGTTCACATGAAAGACGTCTACAATTATTTATCAACTGTTAGCTTACACCAAACTGAAAATCAGCTCTTCATTTATACCTTTATTTTCAGAAACACGCCTATCACATAAATGACGATACACATAAACTGTGCCCAAACAGGAAATCTGTACGCCAAAGGAATTTGCTCTTGAATCTCAGAAGGCAATGAAATTAAAAGGTGAATTTCAGTTAAAATCTGCATAAGAAGTTTAATTATGACTAGTGAAGTGTTTCCTAAAACTGTTAGCACAGATCAGACACAAGCTAATCTGTGAAAACCCTTTCATGCACTAAGATACTACAAATGTGCGCTACTAACGGCTGGCCCGTACGGATCCCGTCGGAATGTGGTACGTGCCCAACGAGTCTCTGTGCAAGTTGAGTTGCCTTTCCAACCGCTGTCGCACTGCATCCTTGTCTATTGGGTCAGGCGCCTTCCTGATGCCTTCCTTGAACTCCCAGCCGATGCGGAACTTAACCACCACGCTGCCAGGGCTATTGGAATCAAATGCAAAATTAACAAACATGAACAACATCAAGTCGATGTTCCTAGTCTCTGGTGATCTTGTTATTTATCATAGAATCACAGCTGAAACAGACAGGAAATTTACTTGTAAACTGTGTTTCTGTTCCGAGTCAGCCATGAAACTTGACGTGAACACTGGCATGACAGATCTCCCCACCTTTTTAACTTAATGGCAGATGGAAATGCTAACAATGTCCATTGTAATAGATTAAAAATTCCTTATACCAATAAATGTTCAAAAAAATATGCAACGTTCATTAAAGTAAGTTACAGAAACATGTAAAACAGTAAGACAGCGACTGAGTGAAAAACTGATTAAGAGCTTCTAGATCTCAGCCTCTGGAATCTTAAAATGTTCCACACTGATCACAACTGCTCTTAGCACACGTCTTTACTTACGAAAATCCGACGACTTTGACGAAAATGTCTGCTGCGCCATACTTGAGGGTCTGCGCGTCAAACAAAGCTTTCTTCAACTGAAAGCAAATACAAATCTCCATCAATTCCCCCTTTGCTAATTATTTTGTACAAATTCTGATACACACTACATCTGAAGATATACATATCAAAATATGCCGACCGTTAGACTGAATCACTGTATCATGACATAACGACTGCTGAGTCACTTATGTCACCCACTGAGAGGAGAAAAACAGTCCAGAGAAATTTTAAATTTTAAATTTGAAAGGAAGGGCATAAAATACGTGCTATTAACTCATAATCTTAGGGAGATCGCACGGAATGGCATTTTGGCGTAACTTGCTATTCAAAGCTAACGTCTTGGTTGTCAATATCTGAACCACTCTCACAAAACATACTTCGTTCTTAACAATTTTTCAAATGATCCAGATACATGCGTGGAGCATCAAATAAATCGTCAGTCAGGATGCTCATCCTCCAGCCTGAGAATCTTCAAGGTACAAATCAGGGGTGGTGCCATTTGGTGCAGGAGGCTGGCATTTACCTTAGACCACAACATCTCCCGTACTGCACTTCCCTTGTAAAAGGCATTAATCTCAACACCTTTAAAATTCGTATTACATGAAGCACGCCAAGTAACTTGTAAGTCAGTCAGTGTTCAAATCAACAGAAAGTACAGTCCAGAACAGAAGCTGCTGCAACTCACTTCTTCCTCCACAGAAGCTGACAGCTCCCGGAATTCCTCAGACCCACTCACGGACAATCCCGGGTTGAATTCCAAGCTGTCGATCACAAGTTCACCCTCCAGCACTCTGGGAACTGAAACAGCATGAAAATACTAAGAAATATGGGCCATATTTAATTAGAAGACAAATCATTGTGTTGAAGACACCATAGTTGGTACTGTTGCAGATCTGCGGTGTGAGGACGCACACTCAGCCCCAAACGTAAACTTACTTGCAGGTAAAAAGACCATCACCACTCACCATACAGCTGAGACAAGTCGGTGGTTGGCATACTTGGGGCACTGGGTTGTAAGGGCGGAGGAGGCGTGAAAGATGATACTTCTGGAGGTGGCATTTCACTTCTGCCTCCAGCCCGGTCTAAACTGCCTCCCGCGTGTGGACCGTCATTACCGCTGCTACCGAGCTGACGACTCGTTTCAGTCTTCTCAGTGACGAGCGTCTGGCTCTCCTGAGACAGGATCACTCCAGCTGCGACAGCAAGTCGGGTTCTCCAATGGAGTATAAACGTTTTACTGATGTCTTAAGAGCAGTTCTGCATACCTCATTAATATTTATATTTATTTATTCGTGATTTATTTAATGATGCTCTCGGTGGATCACAATCACATGATACTTCATGAATAATAAATATGGAAAGAAGCAGCTATGACCTAATTCAAGGTACTATTCCAGCATAGAGCAACCACAGATAAATACAAGCTGCAACAAAATGCGTAAATAAATATCGTAAGCAGAAACAATCTGAAGCCAGGTTATTAATCACGCAAATGAGAAAATGTATGTTATGTATTTGCGAAAACATTTCTTACTACAAAATATTTTCAATTTAATACTTACCATAAGCGAAATATGTTTTGTGTTCGTGTACTTTAAACTCATGACATTGGATGGGTGCGAAATTCCAAATACTTTCATATTATACAGCGCTCTGAAGAACATCTTTAAAAATGATCTGACCAAGTCATGGTTTGGAACTAATGCCACTGTGTAACGTCTGCATACTCACTTCCTGCTAATACAGCTATCAAAATGGCTACTGCGAGTAGAACAAATCCGATGCCCCAACAGATACATCGTCTCCATGACTGTGATCGCCTCTTGTCCTTGGTTACATAAAGCTTCTCGCCCCTGGAAACAAAACCAAGATTCCGTACATCACGTTACACAGGACGGTGCAGCGGACACAGAGCAGTTGCACTGAACCGGTTTCTTTTAAACAAAGAGTGGACCATACAGTGATGAGTTTCTGCAGTTCACTGACCTGAAATCTGCTGGAACCAAAATATGAAAGACTTTGAGGAAACGGCACATTTAATATGAAGATCCCACAACAAATTTTTTCATCCACGGTCTAATTGATTAAGTAAAGTTACTAAAAAATTTGGCACAACAATAACAAATCAAAATGACACTCATGAGGAAGTTAGGAGGAGATTAAATTCTGGAAATGTTTGCTACTTCTCAATTCAAAATATTTTGGCTTCCCGTCTGATTTCTAAGAACCTGAAAATTAAAGTATGCAAAACTGTAATCTTGCCTGTTGTTTTGTATGGGTGCGAAACATAGTCTCTCACTCAGAGGGAGGAACACAGATTGCAGGTGTTTGAGAATCGGGTGTTGAAGATATTTGGGACTTGGAGAGAAGACGATGGGGCGTGGAGAAAACTGCATAATGACGAGCTTAAAAATCTGTACTCCTCCCCCAATATTGTCAGGGTGATTAAGTCGAGAAGAATGAGATGGGCTGGGCATGCAGCGTGCATGGATGGGGCAAGAGGTGTGCACCGGGTATTGGTTGGGAAGCCTGAGGGGAAGAGACCGCTGGCGAGACCTAGACGTAGATGGGAGGATAATCTCAGGCGGGATCTATGGGAGATAGGAGTTGAAGGAGACTGGGTCCGGTGGAGGGCTTTGGTTAATTTGGTGATGAACCTTCTGGTTCCGTAAGCCATCTAGTTAGTTGGTTAGTTATTGAGTTCTGATGAGCAGCCCTGCTTGAGTCAATCTTGTATCCTTCAATTTTAAAGGAACTCACCACCAGTTCTCTGCTTCCTTGACACAGCTGTCAGGATCATAATACACTTTCTAGGGTAAATCAATACATTTTATTTTATTTTTTTATTATTGTACTGCAAAACTGACAACGCTGAGAGAAAAGACGATAACAGATTAATATGAATTTCGTTCACTTTCTGGAACTCAGTGGCTAAATGCATGAATAGTGTTAAATATGCTGAAAATCAATGTGACGGAAGGAATCGACACCGCAAACACTGGTCCTCGCCACACGAAGGGGTCCTGGGACGATTACACCCTCACAATCTACTTCACTAAAATCCTCTTTAAGATTATAATCTCATCTTCTTTGCCAAGTGAATGATTTCCGCAACAAAATTTTCTACACATTTTGTTTGCTTCTCCTGTCCCTTCCAGACCTAGTGAGTGAACTTTCGAATGTGACATCACCCGTAAAGCTATGCAAGAAACATGGATCTTCAAATGAACTGAATGCAGAACACAAGTCAAGCATAAAACATGCAGATGCAATGTTAGTGTCAGGTTCCAAGGTTGACTTTGTCAGGCACAGCACGCACCCATGCACTCAGCGCCACCAAAAAAAGAACAAAGGAGGCCATGTTTTTGTCTCATCACCGACTAAAATTCATTATCATTCCTGAATGACCGATAAGCCAATTTCCTTCAAGATCTTGTGATAATAAAGAGTTTTAATCACGTCACAAACTAATGTAATAATTCCTGCTTTATGATGTCACATGAATCTGGAAAAGTACCAGAAGTCTTCAATGGCTTTTAAATTTTTGTAAATGAAAATATTTGAAAACTGGCGGCACTGACATTAGGAGAAAATATGGCGATTGTAATGACGTCATTGAACAAGCATATTTTATGTGCACAAATGATGGTTTCAAGGCAAGGAATCTCATCATGTTTCACCACACAAAATCTGCAACCTCCAGGAAAAACCAAGTCGCAGGACCTTCTCAGAGACGTCTTACGAACACAAGATCTTGAACAGGATTTTTGAGGTTAGAAACGGGATAAATCTGCCACTGACCCATTTTCCAAAGCGTAACTGTGGGGAGGTGAGGCACCCCTTTCCAAATAAATACCCAATGATATGAAGCCTGTCTAACCTCACTGCCACCTGCATCCAATCGCGGTACTCGACGAGCCCTTCCAGGGGCGGACTCACGGAGAGTCCTGATCGATCGACCCCAGAACTTGTCACTCCCTTGTCGTTCCGGGGGAGGACGAACGTTATAGATCGAGGAGGCCGTGTTGACAGTGGGGGTTCGTCCTCAAAGGTCCCCTGGGGACCGCTGTGGACAAGAGTGCGTGTCTGTGCAAAGTCAAGGATGAGTTAAACCCACTGCAGTTGTACAGAGCAGTAACACCAACCACTTGCTTCTTTGGACGAGAAAAGTGGCTTTCATACACGAAAATTTACCTCCTGTTCTGCATTGGTCTCTCTCACAGTAAGAGTACAACACGTAAAATGCTAATTATAGCGCGTTCCTTGCACTTTAGGAGGATATCTGTACGTAACAGAGTGAAAGCTGTTGTTCTGAAATCGCTGAAACCCGACATAACAGACGACCTGTCTGGGATTCGAACCGGCAATCTCCCGAGTGCTTCGTATTCTGAATTTCACGGATCGTCATGGCTCTTCAAATAAAACCGTGGGGTTGGTGCCTTAAGAGACGTCACAGCATTTCCAACACCTCATTCACAAAATTTCTCCCATTCGGCATCACGAACAGCGACGTTCAATTAATTACAAACACATTTCATTGTCTTTTATACCTAAATTAGAAGGAAGGACGCCAATTGGAGACAGCAGAGTAAGTTGAGAAGAGCTAGTGTTACTATGGCAACGTGTGGGTGTATGTAAATTTGACGAAAATCGCAAAGGCCTTCGACCAGCACAAGTGGACATTGGCAAACACCTGCTAACCCAGATCGGGAGGGGGGGGGGCTCTCCTCTTGGTCCACAAAGAACTCATCATCTCGATCAATGATGTCGCCGATCGACAGTTTCAAAGACGTGTAAAATGAATTACTCGGCGTTCGCTGTCGGACACACGCCAGCATTTTAGGACATCTTGCTGCGTTGCGTACTACCACGCGCAGGCGAACGAAGTCTAGCCGAAGAGGTGGGAGAGACCCAGAGGCCCCGAAGTGCAATCTGCTAACACGATCATCAGGTTCTCTTAACCTAGTGGCACACTTCGTCAATTCGTGCGTCGTTACCTTCTCCGACGAATTCTTCTACATATTCGAAATACCGATTCAATCTGGAGGCACAGCACATCGGCGTTCTCATCTTTTATCAAAAATTATTCCTAGGTTGGTAACCCTTCTTAAAATGATTTAAGCCTGTTTGCAAGTGCCTAATTATATTGTTCTTGCCGTCTGTTACAAGCTCGTTAATGACATACATTCTCTTCCCTGATCTCAAATACCTTCAGTCTGTGCAAGAGGTAGACATACAAACTATCGACTCAGTTCTTCCCTCGCTAGATTTGGAAATGCCACGAGGAAGGCGAGATCCATAAAACGTGGCAGTTTCCGCCTTCTGTTATCAGGCACCCGCACATTTCCGGTGCCCCGACGTCAACTCACCTCATGTACTTCCGGTGCTCGTTCACCGGAACGAAGTAGTCGTCGTACGGGTCGCTGTAGTCGGCCGGCTCGCCGTCCGTCTTCACTGGAATCCCGCTGCCGCCGTTCTTCTCCGCGTTCTCCAGCGGATTCATGTTCACCAGCTCCAGGTTCACGGCCTCGGCCACTTCCTTGTCCTTCCTCTCAGTCAGCATCGTCGTGTCCACGGCCGAGCAGTTCAGGAACGAGGCGTTTCCGTTAGACGGAGAAGTCACGGAGATAAAAATGCCGTCTCCGTTACCGACCGTCGCGGGCCGCTCCTCTTCTTCGAACCCCGGGTTGTCGATCCCCGCAGATCTCCCGCCATTCTTGACCTCGTTAGAGATCATCATGACGGTGCTGTTTCTCTTGCCGATCACCGGCGATCCATCGTCTGGCGGTGACCGGTGATTTCGATGCACGACCTGCGGACTCGTGTCGCCGGCCTCGACACTGTGGCCCTGCCTCTCCTGTTGGCCGTCGTGAGTTGTTGGTGTTGGAGGAGGCGGTTCTTGGGGCCTCGTGATGATTGTTGTGGCGCTCGTGGGGACTTCTGTCAGCGAGATGGTGGTACCACTGCTACCCCCACTGGAGGAGCTCATGTTCTCTTCGTTTGTGTCCAGGATGACGATTAAATTTTACAGTGGGGAAATTTAAACGTGTAAGTTGGTAGTCCTTACTGATGACTACCGCCAGTCATGGAGACGTGTTGTTCTGCTGAATCATTCATTGGTGGTGGATGACTGCTATCCTTAGCACACTTCCTGAAACAGAAGTGGACAGATCAGTCAGAACATGCAAGGTTTATCGCGTACCCACGAACTGACGTGGCGGGACGCGAACACACAAAAGCCACGTATTAAACGCGATCCAAGCTCCTCCGATCGTTCTGCCATCTACCGGTGTCCGGCGTAGTAAGAACGCGCCGGATTTTGGTCGTACTCTCATCGTCAATACGAAATAAAAGTACGTCTTTTCCCGGAATTCAACCGCCTGCAGAATACTTCGTCCGTCCAGAGTTGTCAGACCTTTCAAACAAACCCGATCTACGTTCGGCCAATGCAATGCCACCTACATCACTTCCGGTCACACATTTCAACAGATGTTGAATGGCTGGGCGAACAAGCGAAGGTCGACCGATAGGCGTCACTCTGCAGCTCAGACAAATGCAACATGGCGCCGCGTCACGGGACATCGTTAGTCTCGGCTGGATGCACCGCTCGAGCGGAGAGGTCTTCCTGAAGGGACTACCAGCTTTCCAGTGAGGACTCATCCATGGACTTTGGTAGCCAGTATAAAGAAATATATTCATCCGCAGATGAACCCGACACGTGCTTATTGTGAAGTACATTGGCACACGTCAGAATACCAACAGCAGGACACAGCCGAGATCTGTGGATCTGAGAGTATGCTTAAAGCCATTGGGTCTCGGGGCCAACCGGTTGAATTGCCTCAGGACACGGTTCGATGAGACTGTGTGACGACGTCAAACCCCGATTTTCCATAACAACACATCCAATTCACTGCGCCTCGTTGAAGAAAAAGTCGTCTACGCAAACTCATTTATACTACCCGCTTGACACAGGTGTCGGAGAAGTTGCCGCATCGTCACGGCTACTGGAGCGAATTTCATGCCGCTCAGTGAAAAGTTTCCATACGGAATTTGTTAATCGCTGGTGACCCACATGGATAATGCAGACAGTTACATCGGATATAGCAATTAATTTGTGTGCGAAACGTGAAGTAGTAAGGCATTGTACTCGGAAAATAATTGCAGTTTCTCATCACCCTGGAAGTGAAATCCCAACGGCTACAGCGCTCTTTGGTAACCAGAGACAGCCCGAAACAGGAAGCATTCAGTCAAGAGGAGACCGTTCACAGTGCCATGCACTCCCACACCGCTTATTACAACAGATTCACAGAATTCATTTTGGGAATTGAGATCATGAAATTGGTTTGAGAAAATCTTTGCAGCGAACGGCCAAAACACTGCCACATAACATGCCGAACGCATTATCCGTTGAAGACTTCGCCCTGTCCTGTGAGCGAGCTACGTTCTGGTAAACGATTATGCAAAACTCGATTAACCAGGCCCTCGTAATTCACATCAAACTGTCATCGCTCTCCGCAAATAACACGGGAGACTGAGACGTAAACCCGTCGCGTTCCGTCACGTAATTCGGTAACCGCTGCGCAGTCCTATTCACCGCGTCGTCTGTGGGTCCGGTTACGACAAGAGGAGAAGCGAGGAATGTCCGTCCACTTTCACCAGCTGCCTTCCATTCTTAAGACATTCCATTGGCTTCGAACCCAGGCCAGCCCCTGATTCTTCCGAAGACGCGCGACAGGTTTCACTTTCTTACCTCAGTTTCGCCGGCTGGCAACGAAAGAGCGACTTGCTCAGACGCCGACATTCCAAGGACACGGCAGGCGCTTGGTGGCACGATCACGCGATTTGCAAAAACAGATTCCTACACTGAGCTGCCTGGCGGTTAACAAAGAAACAACGCAGACAGACGGCCCAGTTTCGTAGCGGGCCCTCCACAAATCTCCCTCATCGAGACCTCGGGGCGTAGGAAACTGTCAACCGGGGCACCTAGATGGCCTGCGCGCTGCTGCTAGGATCTCGAACAGGACTTTGCTGAAATGTTACCGAGTAATGCCTGCAATGTGTTCTAAACGTGTTATCACCAGAATTATCAGAAAACAATAGGAGAAAAATGCTGGTAATTAGGACTAATTACGTTGTGTTCCCAATGCCTTCTTCGGTTTGTTGAAGAATTGGGACAAACACCGTATTTAACGCATTTATTTTGAAACTAAATGTCGCTTAAAATATAACACAAATTTTGAAGTTCCGATCATCATTTACAGCACAGCAGGGCGAAGTACCCTTAAATTTAAAATGCAAAATGACTCCGAACTTTCGGCTTCAACAATAAACAGAGTTTTAAACATAAGTCGATGAGAAATAGAAAGGCTGTAAATTTTACTTCTTGAGCTGTTAAAACCTCTTGTCAGTTGCGACATCAAAGACCGCTTTCATCACATCACTTGTCGCCGCCCTGCTGAAATCTTCAGCTCTTACTGAGTGGCCGATAACACTCACCACCCAACCTGTCCAAAGATGCCCTGTTACATACAGTACTTTAAGTTTCATCGCCACTCCCGCAAAAGTTCACAAACCCGAACGTCCCTTCAACACAATATAGCGACTGGCTTCGGACCTATGACCGTGGTTCGATTCCAGGCAGAGATGCAGGGACCTCTTCCTTTCCACCGCCTCTGGGAACCACCCAATGCTTACAGGGATAACGCGGTCATAGCCTGAAGCTGACCACTCATACCCAACTCTTGCCACGGCTCAGTCCTTTGCCAATCGCGGCCGCCACTATATCAACCTCCTTTCCTATTGGTCATTCATCTCAATACAGCTGTATCACTGAACCGTCCGATAGGTTAGTCTTCTTTCCCACCATTGAAGTCTCCAATGACATCATTCACTAAAACGAAGACACAAGTCATCCACCCAGGCGTTATGGGTGCACATGAATGTTTAAGGATACGACCAACAGATCATAAGTCACAAGAAGCAGCGAGCATAGACCGTCCGTCAGCCCGGTGCTGGCAACCATCACAGGGTCGACTACATTCTGACTGCTTTTGTTCACCTCCTCTATTATCTGTCTGGCTTCAGCACCTCGCCTGCCGTCAGTCAGCGAATCTGAAGTTCACAAAAGGTCTGAATGTCTTCGGAGTCGCTGACTAAATGAAAATCGATTTGTCCGAGGCCTTCGACGGAGCGTGTCACTAACTGACGCGTACTCTTGGACACTTCCCTTCATCTAAGAATACTCGAGAGAAAACAAGACTTTTCGGAGGATGGGTATGATTCTATCCTGAGGCGAGACTATACGATTTAAACCAGTCGGGTTCATTGGAAAAAGGAAACTGCGTGAGCATGTGGACAGGAGTGATTCGGCAGCAATAAAAATTCAGGTCTCACAGAAGTCGGAGAATTTCCCCAGGAACTGAGAGACATTAAGTTCTCAAGGACAACCATGGTCCGTAGTAATACTTTCCAGTCGAGTCTACGACGCATTCCCACATTTGGTAGAACTAGTCTACGCCAGCAACAGGAGGTGGCAGGAAAAGTAGTTCGCGTTTGTTCATGCCGCCATCTTCGAAATCCCTTCAACCTGTCACCAATCCACTGAAGAAGAACTTTCGTTCGCAGCAGCCAGTCGCTGGGCGGCCTACTACGGCGATTATGAAACTCGCTGTAGGTCGTGATCAGTCAGTCGCCCAGCTTTTACCTTGCATAGGATGCACCGCGTTCACCGAACACATCAGAGTTTGGACAAACCACTCAGAGAAAGAGTTTTGGCAATACTTCACGCAAAAGCGAAACAACCGATTTCAAAGGAAGCTAAATAAAACACAGAAAACTATTTTAATTATATGTCCCAGGTTAGCGAAGAAACTTTCCGCCTTTCAAATCCCACGAGGGTTCATTCTCGCTGCTGGCCCCTGTCCTGAGTGAAATCGGTTTTTTAATGTGAGAGTTAGGGTTCTCACGACGGCGAAGATGTGGGTGTGGTTATTGTGGGTTGTGAAGCCTTGTCTGTGGAATCGTACGTAAATACAAACATTTCGGAAACATACCGCCTCCATCTTCAGGTGCGAACAAATACGTTGCTCCAGTGCATTGGTACGCGAGTTCACGAACTGCGTTAAAGAAGAACGACACCGACGGTTTATGAACGTCCGTTTATTTCGCGACGCTGTAGCAACTGTTGTGGTTATGCAGACTTAGGCGAGGTATGAAGGACTACGGACAACAGCCAGGATAGTCCGAGATTGGAATCGGCCGCTCGATACAGACGTCGAGTAAGCCCGATGCCCTCCTGAAGGATCCATCTTGTTTCCCGTCACATTTATCTTATACTGTATACGTTTCTTTTCATTTGGAGTGTATTAATCAGCAAAAGCACGGAGTTTCTTCTGCATAAACGCTTTTTGTATGTACAGAAGAACGCGCGATTTCTGATCGCCCTGTACTGCCAAGTCACGAAGTCGCATTTTCAGCTCATCTCCCTCCCGCCCACGAGAGCCCGCGTCTTCCTGACTGCCCGCAGCGTTCAACTGTTCAAGGATGAAGCCCAACGCGACCGAACTCACGAGGAATGGAGGTTGAAACAGATGCCTCGATTCAGATACCACATCAGGCCTGCCTCAGCGGTGTGCACACAAGGCAAACAACTCTATGTCCCAAAAAACCTCGCAGCCCCGTCTACCTAATTACGTACTCACTGTAACGAGATTGGAACGATTTCCCAATGAAGAATGACAGACTGAGACGCTGACGTCACAGATAAACCAACACGTTTCAAAGTCCTGAACGATACATTTCTGTAGGTAGACTCGACCAAGTTTTTCTGCACAGCTGAAACACACGTTTCGCTCACGACATCACCGCCCGGCTCTATGGATAGTGTCACTGCGCTCATGTTACTGCTCCGTTCAGTCAGCACGAGGAACGTGTCTGTCTGTCTGTCTGCATTTCTGCATGCGATCAGTGCTCCACCTCGCAACATTACGATGCAGGACTTTCAAATTAGCCACTGGGGCGCAACGACGCGGTTATCGGCTCTCAGAACAAGCTGAAAACTCCCACGTCGTCCGTGTAAACTCGGCGCAAAGGGGAGACGCTTCAATTGCATCGCAAGGCCGTAGTTCCTTCAACTCGCGGAAATCTGCTTACACCCACTCGGCTTCATTCAGGAAGCCCAAATAGGCCCCTTATGCTCGTAAGCTGCCAGACATAACCTCACATGCTGCACTGTCATGTCTGTTCTATGCTACGTTCTCACAACAAGCTCAAACGGTTCATTATTTACGACAAAGACAAAGGCCGATTCACATTCTACAAAGGACGAAGTTGAAAAGTGAAACAGATTTTAATCGATGTTCTTTCAAGGTGTTTCGCCACAGATTACAAAGACAAGGGAACGAGTTCGAACATTGCTGAGTGCACGCAAACGTCGGGTTGCACTTCTCAAGCCAAAGGCGCATTCACTCGAGGCAGGAGGACTCGTGCACTTCCTGCTTCACGAAGAAGCGACACCCTTGTCCCCTTCTAGCAACGCGCACTCAGCCAGGCTGTCAGTCCAACACGGACGGAGCTGCTCGACTTTTTCTGTTCTTGGAAAATACTGCACGTCGTCTGTTCCCGTACCGCGGTCTTACGACGTATTTACAAACGTTTCGTAAGATTCTGACCTCGTCACAAAGAAACGGCTTCCAGCGGCAGTCGGAATCCACACAACCAGCCCCGTCCTGCCCCGAGAACAACGGCGCATGCGTGTTTCAATGAGCACAAACAATCTGCAAGTGGAAAGCGTGTGGAATTTCTGTTGTATTTTCTCACGGCATCTCCACATTCCGACCAACAAGAATGAGTACGACCAGGCTGTTAATTGATGCCAGTATCACGTCGTTGAGTTTCTTGCGGGAATCTCGTTCCTCTGGGGTGTCCGTCCGTCTCGGAGCAGCAAACTGTGATTCGTAACATCACTGCCTCACTATCAGTGCATTATCTACTGTCTCGTAAATCCCTGGAACGCTTAAACGGTTTCATTTAGTTACAAACTAATACAGAAGCCGCATGTTTAATTACGCACCTCGCCTCTAAGACTCATGGGGGGAGCAGAGACATGACCCAAGCATTCTTAAGCTGGACACTCGTTGGACGCTTCGGTCACAAAAACTGCCCTCCGTTAAACATTTTATGAGACTGG